>NC_083418.1:32612119-32922119 GCF_020745735.1 Hemiscyllium ocellatum | reverse complement strand
CCTCTTCCCAATCTCCTTAGCATCAAAATCAGACTTGAATTTTTCTTAGTTATTTGATAACCAATCTGTGTTGCACTCTGAGCTATATCAGCTATGGATTCATCTATGGGCTAAAGATCATTGGCTATCTGATTGTTGATTGTTCTCATAAACCTTGCTGTTTCTTACAGTCTGAGTGTGCTTTGGTGTGTACAGAGCAGAAAACATTTGTACCAATCTAGTGCACTCATAGGTGTCCATTTTGTTGAAATGATGAAACAAAGGTCTCACATGAACACAACAAATCTTGATAGAACCTAAACAAAAAACAGAACCTATCAATAAGTGTGGGGTGTACTTTAAAATCTTCTACCAGCTGTCCTTTGTCTGACTGACCCTTCTTTGGTTGTTGCTTGCCCTTCTCTTTGAAATTATATCATTTAACTTATTTTGCCATTTGAAGAAGACTGAGGTCAAGATATGCCTTTCTACTGAAGAGTAAGTATTTGAGATGATGAAGTATATACTAGTTTTCTAGTATTATATATCCTGTATATTGAAGAATTACCTGTAGCATGTCTTTAGTCTTAAGTGCAATGCCTTCTAGACCATGTAATTGCACTCTTGTCAGCGCAGACAATAATTTCTTATGCATGACTTATTGTCTGATAATATAGTGCACTCGCCCTATGTCTAACTTGATACGTGTGACTTGACATATCAGTTTGTCAACATGTAGGGTCTGGATCACCTGTTCATCCAGGAACACTTTAGGTTTTTTTGTCTGTTGTAGATTAGCCTACTTATTAAGCTCTTTATGTGGATAGATATTTGATTTCTTGCTTTCTGAAACAGTGTCTGACTTTGACACATTTTCTGAAAGTGCTCCATTGTGTGACAGATAAAGCATTCAGTTTTAATAGCTGGTCACTGCCTGTGCCCTTGAGGCTATTTGTTTTATATCATTGACAATGCTTTTTGTGTTTCATGTGTGTCCTACTCACCGACCTAGTTTGTAGTTTTATATATTATTTTTAGTTTTATATATTAAAAACTGAATGGACACTGCTGATTACCTGCCCCAACATTGATCTTCTCGATTTATCTGTGCTCCTTCCAGATTTCTGCATGACTGACCATCTGAATGGCTTTTCCTGTAGTCAGAACTTCTTTTGACTGTAATGAATTTGACAAAGACACGTCAGCAGTTCCTACAGTAATCCTATATCTTAGAATCATAGAATCATTAAATCTCTACAGTGTGCAAACAGGCCGTTCGGCCCAACAAGTCCACACCAACCCTCCGAAGAGTAACTCACCCAGACCCATTCCCCTACCCTTTTATGAATTCTGACTTGAAATCACCATTGTTACATTTCTCCCCTAATCTGTAGATATCATTAATGAAATCATCTTTGGATCCCATTGATTTTTGAATTCTTGTATTAAATTGTACTCTTTCAAGAATTTTACTTGCTCTCATGTTAAACTAATTGTCAAAGGCTTCCATTACCTCTTCAAAAGTATCTGGTGTTTCTTTTGCACCATGGCAAGCTATGAGATCATCAACTTTATTCCCAATGTATATAGAGCATAGTTGATTGTTCAGTTTCTGTTCTAATCTCTAATTTGGAAGCTAATGTGTATCTCTGAAACTATTTTCTCCAAGATATCCAATTCTGTGTTCTATTTGGCCCATCTTTGAGATAAAGTCTTCCTTGTAATATTCTCATTCCATATCTTCCTAATCTAATGATATATTTTTTCTTGCTTAAGTGTTCAATTTGCAGTAATAAGTTTTGTTTTGCACTTTGCTGCTTTACTAGATGGTTTTCCCACATCCTGCAATAGAGGATTCCTTCCTTTTTCATTGTTTCAGTGTTTGGCATAATAAATCATTCCTATTTCTCTTGTGGTTTTGTTGGAAGACACCAGGCTTCGATACATCATTCCCACTTGACTCAGGTTTTGCTGAACTTCTTGCAGTTTAAATAAATGATTCCTATCTTTATCATGGCTTGAATTAATCTCTTGAATTTCCCATTGCCTAAATAAAGTCTCCTAAACTACTTTTCTCTGTTAGACCAGGCCAACTTTTGATCTGGCTGACATGATCACTTTAACTGGCACCAGGTCTACCAGTTTGGATATATTCTTCTTTTATGGCCATTTATTTCCATTTCCATAGCCTTGCCTCATTGTGTCTAATCACTGTGGTAACAATGCTCAATCTGGTCTGTATTTTTTTAACTTCTTACTTTTCCAATCTGGATTACTAGTTAATTTAAAAATTTATTTTTCACCAGGGAGGTGCTAACTCTCAGTAGCCATACATCTCTTAACCAGCTCTGCGATGTTTTCACTACTCATTAAAGTATTCCCCAATGTTGGGGATTGCCAGAAAGGTTTCTTCAGTCACTTCTTAAAGTTGCAGCTCTTCCCTACTGCTTACTGTGCTGAACAACCTAAACCTGAGTGTGAAGATCATGCACTGCTGCTCATCCTATGTGATACAAGAAGTCAAATTAAATCCACACTGCTGCATACCATGTTGTTTAGGAGACAGGAAGCAGGAAACTATAGACCCATTAGCCTAACATCTATCATTGGGAAAATGTCCATTATTAAGGAAGAAATAACAGGACATTTAGAAAAGCTAAATGCAGACAAACATTGGTTTTCTGAAATGGAAATCGTGTTTGGCAAATTTGAGGAAATAACAAGCTGATAAGGGGGAATCAGAAGATGTAGTTTATTTGGATTTTCAGAAGGCATTCAATAAGGTGCCACATAAAAGGTTATTGCACAAGATAGGAGCTCACAGTATTTAGGGCAATGGATTGAGGATTGGTTAAAACACAAAGATAGACAATCAGGACTAATGAGTCTTTTTTCAGTGTGGCACAGTCCTAGGGTCTTAGTTATTTACCATCTAGAGTAAACTCTGCTCCCTCTAAGCCAGTAACATACTAAAACTTGCTGCTAATATAAAAATAGGTGGGAGGCATTTTTTGATGAGGACATGAGAAATCTGTAAGGAAATACAGATTGGCTGAGTGAAAACCTGGCAGATGGAGTTTAATGAAGGTCAACTAATGAAAGTGTGAGATCATGTGCTCTGGTAGGAAGAATCAAAGGCAAACTATTACTTAAATAGAGATTTCAGAGAGATCCAGGTGTCCTTGTGCATGAAACAAAAATGTTAGCATGCAGGTGCAACAATTATTAAGGAGGCAACTTTATTACTAGGGGATTGGATTAAGTACAGGGAAGTCTTGTTACAACTGTACAAGGTGTTTGTGAGGCCACACCTAGAGTATTATGTAGAGTTTTGGTCCCCAAATTGAAAGGCATATTGGTATTGGAGGCAGTTCAAAAGAGATCCATGAGGCTGATTCCTGATATGAAAAGTTAAACAGGTTAGGACTTTGTCATTAGAGCTTAGAACACTGAAGATTCCTATTGAAACATGCAAGATTTTGATGGGGCATGAAAGAGGAGTTGTGGAGTGAAAAAGATGCACTATGATCTTGTAGATTGGCAAGGTGGGTTTGAGGGACAGAATGGGCTACTTCAATCTCTCATGATTTTATGCCAGCTCACTACACTGTATGAGACATTGCCTCATCCCCTTGAGTAAGAATTGCACAACTTACTTGATTCAGTGTGGTAGAGGAAACCCACTTCCTGCTGTAACCAGAAGAATCTCTTGTTGAGAGTTTATTATAGCAACTAGTTACAGGTCATATTCAGTAGTCAGAATAATTTTGTTTTCCCAAAGGTTCATTTTAAGATTTTGCAAGGACTGCTTTTTGATTTGAGAGCTTCTTGTTCATTTTCTGTAGCTACATTTCATTCTAATTAACCTTTTCATCAGATTAAATGCAATCATGCAGTAATTTTAACATCTGTATTTGTGTTGACATATGGGTACTTTTAGTTAGGGCGGGATGAAAATAAGTCATCATGAACCTCAAGGATTATTTACAGTCCACTAAACTTAAAGCCATAGCCTACAAGGAAAGCTTAAATTTCCCAAACAAAGTATCTAAATTGGCACAACAGCTATAAGTTAGCAACCAAAGGTTTTATTACAAATAACCATGAATTCAAGTGTTCCCATTCCCAGTTAGCTAACTTTATTGACAGTCTTCTCTTGACATCCTCCCTCTACCCTTTGCAGCCACTGTCTTCTCTCCTCTACAGGAAGCCCTCTAGCCTCTTATTTCTGTCAGCCTTGAAATTCAAACTGGCTGCTGCCTTTCACACAAGTCACAGTCCAACCCAGCTTTGCCCAGCAGACCTACTCCATACCCATTACCTCTGGTCCCTGCCTCACCCAACAGTCTCACTCCATCATCCCCCAACCCAGGCCTGGCCCAGCACATGCATTCCACCTCCCGACCTGGCCCAGCAATCTCACTACACCAACGCAACCCAGGCCTAGCCTAGCAGCCTCACTCCACGTCCTGACCTGGCCCAGCAGCCTCACTCTACCAGCCCCAAATCTGGGCCTGGCCTGACAAACTCACTCCACCATCCCCAAGCCTGGCCTCATCCAGCAAGCTTGCTCCTGACCTGGGACTCCAGCTTCACCAGTCTTGTTCTTCACCACTACATTCACAGGTTAGCTCTCTCTCTGACACTTGCTGCTGATAAGTTTATTATCGAGCCTATCATCAGCACAGACGGGGAGAAACTGCCGGTGTTGAAAGAGCAGCTCCTTTCAAAATTTCTCAGTTCCACATACAGGGACAACTTTTTTTCCTGATTGAACACCCCAAGAAATAAGATTTCTCAGGTGATTTTACAACTTTTGGTGGCTGTTTTGCTTGCTCCCCGCCCCCATATTTTTGAACACTGATTCTATGAATATCACAGACAGTGTTACAGAGACTTTGAAGAGGATCAGATGTTCAGTCACTTGCCTTTGAGATCCTAAACTGTTCTATATACACATTAATATAACATCTCCATAGTTTGTGGTACCTATGGTACTCGTCTGTATTAACCCTTTCAGATTCAAACACATCAAGTATCAGGTCAACTACAAGTGCTCATTTCATGGTCTGTCTGTCTTTCTCTCACTCACTTTCTCAGTCTTTGTGTTTAAAAAAAACACAATCTTCATTCACCACTCCACATCTGCTCCTTTGTGGACTTGGAAGGAGATGGACCAACAATTCCAACCAACTACACCACCCTAGTTGCTACCATCAATTCTCTTCAATATGGGAAATTTCCACAGTAAATTAATGTGATTCCATCTTACATTCCCGACAGGTTTTATCCGATGAGGTCGCAAACATGGTTTATCGCCTGAAAAATGCAAAGAGCAAAATGCTGAAGAAGCCAGTGTCTAAACCAAAATCTACTCTGGTACCAATGCTTTGAATATAAATTGTGGGAGATCACCTAAAAATTTGTAATGTAAACTATGCAATCTTTTCATTCATTTGTATTTTACCAAATATAGCCATAATGAAAATAAATTATATTTCAAAACAAACTGTTTAAGTCCTTGCAGCAAAGTGCTAAGACCAAATGCTTGAGATTACATTCTAGGAGTCCATTGGGCTAATTTCCTCTTTCTTTTCTCGTGGCCTCAGCTGAACCGCATGAGCTTTTCAGGATCACCTAAGCAACAGGTTTTGCACCTGTAAATTGGAGGTTAAATCTCTAAATTTATAGGTAAAGTTATGGCATATTAAGTTTCCCTAGCATTTGATAAGTGCCACGTGACAAGGTTAATTGGTACACTCTGGTACACTAAAGGCCCGAGCCAAGAGTGGGGTGCTAACTGAAGACTTTGACATATTTTCATTAAAGAGAAAAGACTTCAAAACTAAAATCAAAGATTCCCAGATTTATGATGAGAATTTTCAAAGTTGATCAAAATAAATGATTGCGTAGTATTGAAGGGTTGATTCAACTACAGCTTAATATGAAGAGTACAAAACAAAATTAGAATGGAACTTTCCTCATCCAAAGATCAATACTGATGTCAATTGGTTACTCAGAAAGAACAACTAAAATCAACTGGGTGGTGGTGGCTGAGTGCTAATGTCACTGACCTGGTGCTCCAAGCTAATATCCTGAGGAGAGTGATTTAAATTCCACCAGGTGAATGGCAACATTTGAATTCAATTAATATCTGGAATTAAAAGCTAGTCTAATTGTAACCATTGTCATTTCAAATCAAAAACTGGTTCACAAATGCACCCTCTGGGGTGGAAATGTACCATACTTGTCTGGTCTGCGCATGACTCCTGACCCACAGCAATGTGGTGAAAGTGATTGCTGGAGATTTAGAGCCAAAAGTGTGGTCTGAAAACGTACAACAGGTCAAGTAGCATCCGAGGAGCAGGAAAATCACCGTTTCAGGCAAAAGCCCTGATTCCTGATGAAAGGCTTTTGCCCAAAACATTGATTTTCCTGCTCCTCTGATGCTGCCTGACCTGCTGTGCTTTTCCAGCACCACACACTTGGCCCACAGCGATATGGTCAACTCTCGAATTGCATGGAGAGCTGATTAATACAGGGGCAATTAAGGATGGGAAACAAATGTCAGTCTTATAGATGATACCCCCAACCAAGCATTTTAAAAAGTGCACAACTCTTCTCAGTTGGAGAGAAACAATTGATGTAAATGCTGAGAAGGCAGGTAAGTGAAAAAAATTAAAGCCTAGGTTTTAATAGATCAATAGTATTTTACGTACCCCTACCAATTCATGTAATTTAAAAGCATCAGATATTAATTTTGACTAATTTTTCTTTGTTTACACATTTTCTTTACCTGATCAATCCAGAGTACGTGATACATGAACGAAAAATGGAGATTCCATTTCACATAATTCATGAATTGAGCCACATGGACCAGGCAGCCACAGGGCCAAACCTCAGTCTATTTTTAAGCAGCTTGGCTGAAGTGACACTGGTGATGTTCCTGTTGCTTCAGGATTGGAGTTTGAGCAAGAATATACCAAATTATGATTTGGAGATGCCGGTGTTGGACTGGGGTGTACAAAGTTAAAAATCACACAACATCAGGTTATAGTCCAACAGGTTTAATTGGAAGCACACTAGCTTTCGGAGTGATGCTCCTTCATCAGGTGATTGTGGAGGGCTCGATCGTAACACAGAATTTATAGCAAAAATTTACAGTGTGATGTAACTGAAATTATACATTGAAAATGTGATTGTCTGTTAAGCCTTTCGTCTGTTAGAATACAATGATAGTTTCACTTCTTTCATGTGTAAATCACAAAACCCTTTTTTTTAAAAGTTGCATTCTCGGGTTAGCTGTTAACAATGGTGATAGCTAGACAATATGTTGAAGGTGTTAGCCCCCTGTGTTCTCTGTCTATGACCTGATGTTTAGATTGGTTCTAATCTAAAAAGTGAGATAACAGAGTTTTACATAAATTCATGCAGTTTTTGAACTCAAAGTTCTACATGAATGTATGCAATTTTTCAGCAAAGTGCAATGTAACTCTGCAAGCACAAATTCACCACACAAAATATATGTGTGCATGTGGGTCTGTGTGTATGTGTGTCTGTCTGGAGTGGGGGTTGTGAGTGTGAGAAAGTGTGTGTGTGCGCGTGTGTATTAAGTCTGTGAGGGCGTACATGTGAGAGTGTGGGAGTCTGTGTGTCTATAAGGGTGTGTGTGGGTATCTGTGTGTACCTGTATCCGTGTGTATGTGAGAGTGTGTGTGTTTAGGAATATCTGCGTGTGTGTGTAGTGCAATGGTGATCACCTGTAATGTGACATGAACCCAAGGTCCCGGTTGAGGCCCTCCCTATGGTTACCGAACTTAGCTATCAGCCTCTGCTCGGCCACTTTCCTCTGCTGCCTGTCCCGAAGTCCACCTTGGAGGATGGTCACCCGAAGGTCCGAGGCTGAATGTCCTGGTCCAGGCTTCAGTTTGTAATTGTGATTCATTGGAAAAAAAATGCCTGCTTTATGATCTCTAGGCCAT
This sequence comes from Hemiscyllium ocellatum, assembly GCF_020745735.1. Taxonomy (NCBI): domain Eukaryota; kingdom Metazoa; phylum Chordata; class Chondrichthyes; order Orectolobiformes; family Hemiscylliidae; genus Hemiscyllium; species Hemiscyllium ocellatum. Next base: position 32,914,158 of record NC_083418.1, on the reverse strand, counting down.
CTGCATGTTTAAATCTCATGTTACAGTTGCAACATGAAAATAGAGAATCTAGCTCTTTGCATTCACACTCACCAATACTGTACCCTAAATCTTTAACTTCTTTTTCATCATTCATTTGTCCACAATTTTTATTGTCAACAATCATTCAAGTGAAATCTCAGCTTCACAACTGAATGGGTAGAAGTTTATTTTATTCTCTATTCTAAAGCTCTTACGTCTTATTTTGTATTGGCCCTGTGAAGATCAGGTTGAAGAATCAGTACAGACATCTAAGAGAGAAGAATTAACTTAATGTGAAAAATGTCACATTAAAGGATATTTTTACCTGCTGATTGAAGATTTTCCTCGCAAAGAAATGTTTTTGGATAAGTTCTCCCCATCAATGTTGAGCCCCCACGGTGCTAATTCTCTAATCACATATTCTGTCTTTGGAGGATCGGCAAGATCCAGGAACCACATAACATTCGCAAGGACAGCACCTCAAAGAATCTGTTTCTACTATTTTGAGGTGATTGTTCTTTAACTGGTCGTCCCCATAATTGAATCTTTGCATGCATTTTTGATAGCTTTTGAGAGCAAGTTTGGGTACTACCCTCCCCCTCTTCCCAACCCAGTAATTTAAGCCCTGCTCCTCTAAGTACTTTTAGTCTGTCTTTACCAAGAAAGAAGATCTGGCACACTCGTTGTGCACAAGAAGATCTTTGAAATGCTGAATAGGTTTAAAATAGGAGCAAGAAGAGGTTGAGGAATGGCTTCCTGAGTCTGGGTTGATAGGATATCAAGATGATTGGGATACATCCAAGGACACTTAGGGAGGCAAGTGTGGAAATTCCAGACATACTGACATAACCTTCCAATTTTCTTAGCTACAGATGTTGGTACCACAATACTGAAGGAGAGGAAGTGCTACAGTCTTGTTCAAAAAAAGGTGTGTAAAGATAAATCCAGCTGCTGCAGGCCAGTCAGTTTAGCTTCGGTGGTCGGAAAGCTTTCAGAAACGATAATCTGTGACAAAATTAATGGTCATTTGGACATCTGTGGTTTAATTCATTAAAAGCAAATTGTGTTAACCAACCTAATTGAGCTTCTTGAGAAAGCCACAGAGAATTCATGAGGTGTACAAAGGCTATTTTATCAAATACCTTTTTGAAGTCTATGACGTAAAAGGGACAATAGCAGTCTGGATTAGTTGGTTTGAGTGATAGGAAAAAAAAGAGAATAGTGACCAATTATTTTTATTTTCCCACTGACTAGGCAAAGGCAATATAAGGAAAAGCTTTTCTAATGCAATGAAGTTATGATCCAGGATGCATTTGCTTGACAATATAGCGGAGGCAAATTCAATTATTGTTGTCAAAAGAGAATTAGATAAGTACCTGAAGAGAAGAAAAGAAATCACAAGGGAAGGTTAGCTAAATTAGTGTTGTTGAGAGGTGGTTCAGACTTAATAAGTCAGATGGCCTCTTTCTTTAGTGTGACCGTTCTATGATTCTATGCTTGATGATTGGCAGAGCATACAGCTGCTCAGTCAATGTTCACAGCCGACATTCACATGAATTAGAAAAACCCAGGTGTAGTGCCAGAAGCACAGAACAGTAGCTCACAGAGGATTCAACAATTTAAAAGAATGGCATGAGATCATATTGGCTGGTTAAGAGGGCCATATAAGTAACAAGTGAAAAATACCAACTTGTTTTGTACGATTTATTAATAGATATTAGACAACCCATTGACATCAATGGAATACAGAATCATACATGGATGTAAAATGGGCTGCCATTCACTGCCATCCATTTTACACTATAGGTAAAGAACAATTTCACGGCATTACCTTTTACAATTAAAATGAACACTTTACAACAAAAGCAAAGACAAAAGCAAACAAGGATACAGAACATAAATATACAAACCAAAAGGTAACTACCATCTGAATATTAAGATACAGATTATTCAATGCATGCACGGTGGTAATGCTGACAGGATACTTATATACAAGTTCAGTAACACTGTGTGCTAGTTGATCTATGGAATTATAGGATAGACAATATAGGTCAACTAATCATGAAATGGTCTATCATTGCCTGTTGTGCCCCAAAGTGAAGTAATTGATACAGCAGTGGTTATTGCATGGTAGATGCATAGAGCTGTGTACAGATCCATCAATTATAAAACTGAAATGGATTATTAAAAGAAATAACTAACTATCTGAAGTTATTACATTTTGCCGCAACTGTTTCCAGTCTAAACTGGGAGGAATAGCAACCAGGCTTAAAGGAAACTGTACAATAAAATGCAACATATCTTAAGATTGTTGACTGAGTTGATACTTTCCATTCTATTATACTGACGCTACAGCTAGATTCTCTTATTAATTATCAAAGGGCAGAAAGTCCAGTTCTTGTGTATTAGTGAAAACCCGATATAAACTGTGCTTGCACTGTCCCTGCAATTAAGATTCACATTTAATTAGGATTCTACTTTAACGTACCAAAACAAAACACTTCAACCAAGTCATTCAGCTAAGAAATTGAGTATTGGTACTGAATAGCAGCCATATTCCTCCAACTTTAAAGAAAAACTTTTAAAATTAAAAATGAAAAATCCACAAATACAATCATAACCCACTTAAGTATGCAAAACAGTTTCAATCTTTATGTTTTGCTGCATTACATCTAAAAAGTTTTTAGTTTTATCATAGGTACAGATTATGTTATTAAGATGGAAGGTCCTAACAGAGCATGTTTTGAAAGACAGTCAGCTTGCAATCTGCATTTTTCTTGTATTAACATATGTGCTTCATGCAAAAGTGTCGATCCTTAACCTTTTCAGTTAGAAATCACACAACACCAGATTATAGTCCAACAGGTTTAATTTGAAGCACACTAGCTTTCGGAGTGATGCTCCTTCATCAGGTGATTGTGCAGGGCTCGATCATAACACAGAATTTATAGCAAAAATTTGCAGTGTGATGGAACTGAAATTATACATTGCAAAATTGATTGTCTGTTAAGCCTTTCATCTGTTAGAATACAGTGATAATTTCACTTCTTTCATGTGTAAATCACAAAACTCTTTTTTAAAGTTGCATTCTCAGGTTAGCTGTTAACAATGGTGATAGCTAGACAATATGTTGAAGGTGTTAGCCCCCTGTGTTCTCTGTCTATGACCTGATGTTTAGATTGATTCTAATCTAAAAAGTGAGATAACAATCTAAACATCAGGTCATAGACAGAGAACACAGGGGGCTAACACCTTCAACATATTGTCTAGCTATCACCATTGTTAACAGCTAACCCGAGAATGCAACTTTTAAAAAAGGGTTTTGTGATTTACACATGAAAGAAGTGAAACTATCACTGTATTCTAACAGATGAAAGGCTGAACAGGCAATCAGTTTTTCAATGCATAATTTCAGTTACATCACACTGCAAATTTTTGCTATAAATTCTGTGTTACGATCGAGCCCTCCACAATCACCTGATGAAGGAGCGTCGCTCCGAAAGCTAGTCTCCTTCCAATTAAACCTGTTGGACTATAACCTGGTGTTGTGTGATTTTTAATTTTGTACACCCCAGTCCAACACCGGCATTTCTAAATCATATCCTTTTCAGGAAAGTCACACAACCCCCGTTAAATACAAGTGAACACTCATTAGCGTAATGAAACAATCTAGTAATACCACTATAGTTTCTCACAAGGAAAAAAGGACGTTACCATGCAAGTGCTCTTTGTACCAATTCGTAAAATTACTGAATAATATGTTAAAACTTTTACCAATGATGCAGAGATCTAAAATAAAACAAATATTTCCCCTCTTTTCTCATCTGTCCAGAGCCAGAGGAAAGCTGATTCCTCAAAATGGAAAACAGAAACTGTTCCTTCTTACCAAAATATTACTCTCTAATGTAACATATACTTTTCCTTTACTCACTCTTCTAATACTGCACTGTACATATTTATATATATATATTTATTTATAAAATAAGCTGGGTTTTGGATTACAACGTCCCTGGGTATTAAAAAACTGGGATTAAAACATGAAAAATACTTCTGAGAAATATCACACTTCAGGCACTTAACACTAATCAAATTCTTCTGTCTGCTATTTTAACAAAGATTTGTCTCATTTAACCAGCTAATCATTTTGTTTAGATTGCAAATATATTAGACTTTCATATAATATAGTACATGTAGCAATAAGGTAGTAGTACATCTCAATACCAAGTATTTCAGCAAAGGTGGTGAAACCTTAGAGTACACGAATGCTAACAATGGTGAACGCAGCTATGTTTGGCCTCATTATCTTTCTTGTTATCTTCTCTTCAACAAAGTCAGTCAGGTTCCTGCATCTGAAATAAGGTGAGGTTAGGTGAGAGCAGACAAGTATTCTCAGCTGTGAAGTTCCTTATGAATGAGCAATCTGGCGTTTATCTAGATCCACACTTGTGGAATGAGTAAATATAGGAGGGTAAATGGAGTCCACCTAACACTCCTTCAGCAACAATCCTCAATTCTAGACAAGTCAAACACAAATGAAATAAAAAGGTAACATTTGGTTCCCATGCACTTATGGAAATGTTTTATACTGAAAAAAGTAAATTGTAAGACTAGAGAAGTTTAAAAAAGGACACTATTTATTTGATTGTTTCGTGAGTCTATGAAATAAAGCACTAACCTATGTAAAAGAAAAATTTAAGATACAGAAAACCATTATGCAAGACTCTATTGCTCATAGATGCAAACAATGAAGTGAATTCCTGTACTCATCTGATCTGCCAGCTGCATACTACAAAACCTATTCTCAAAAAGCATCGCTTCTGCTACATACAAGGTGTATATAATGTATATATACAGTATATATAAAATAGTTGCTAGATTTGAAACTGAGACAGAGAGCTGAACAGTATCAGACAGCAGTTTAACATTCCCTTTTGCTTGAGTAAACTGTAAACATACACTGACACACAACTGTACACACATGCCAGACTATAGTGTTTATTTCCCTTTAATCCAGAGTGCATTATTGATGCACAGCAGTTAATTGCACTCCTGCCATGTGCACATGCCATACATTATGCTGAGTGAATTGCATCTTTAAATTGGTACACTTTGTGCACATTAGGGCACTTCAAGACTATGTACACCACATTTTAGCTTTCCCATTATTTGTTTCAAAGACTTGAAAAAGAAATAAAACAAATTAAGAGTATCAATCACAGGGAGCACAAACACTTGTCCTATGTCTAACGAACAGATCAGAAGTATACCATCATCAGCATACTGCAGTTCAGCTACGAAAGAGCATAGACACTCCAACCTCTCGCAAAGCGCACTCAGCTGCCTATGTATGGAAATGTAAGAAATTACATGTTAAGAGTAGTCCCTAAAATAATACAGAAAAACATATTTAAATGATTAGAAGTCTAAACTAACTCAACTGATTTAAACTTGAAGGCAATTGTTTACAACTGGCCTTAACATTAGTAAGTTTATTCAGAGCTCCCATTCCGGATCAGAGTTAGTGGACTTTGAATGAAAAAGAAATAGGCTGACTTCCTAGCTAGGTTAATGCATAAAGCATGACAAATTGACAGCATTTCCAATATGATCTTGTGGCATCAAGAAAGGAGAGAGAAACTTAACAGAATTTTCCCCACATAGTTGGGAAAATGTTTCATCTTTAATTTCTAAAATTCAATGTAGCTTTTCTTTTTAAATACTGACTGTTTTCTGTATCATATGCTTACCTCTATTATAGAACAATGCCATTTTTCTCTTGATTTTGAATATTTGGCTTATTTCTTTCTGACCAGTGCACCAAAAACAGATTTAATTGGAAAAATGTATCAACCTGATCTCCAAGATTTTTCTAAAATTCTCCACTTGAATAAAAATCAACTTCTAGTCTTAAGTTTTGTGATTTACAAGGTTATTGGATTGGGAAGCCTGTTTTACGTATGCCCCCTGAATTTTAGCTCCACTTAAGTTTGAAATTAAAACAAATTTCTGGAAGCAATCACTCTGTCTGGCAGCTTCTATGCAGAAATAAACAGAATTAGCATTTAGGATAACCATTCTGATTAATGGTCAGCATCTAAAATATTAACCTGGAGTCAATAATGTTGGCCTATGTTGTTCTGACAAGGAAAATCAGGGGTGTGTGCACATACTTGCTTGTTTCATAGTAATCTGAATGTTAGCTTGAAGTTAACATTAAAGAGGTCTCACATTTCATTTCTAAACTTCCAAGTTTTTTTTCCTCTCTTTTGTGTACATGGATATGATACAAGAAAATACTTTATTTAATAAGAGATACTTGTCTTATCTCTAATCTGACTTTTTTTTTAAATCCATCGCAACCGTTCTTCCTCCTCTTACCTTTGCAATATGGCTCCTCTATATTTACTTTCATCTTCCTGTTAACCCTTGATGCCCACTTTTCTCTCCCGTTCTATGTTGAAATGAAAATTCATCAATCTCTCAGACTCTCATTCTTCCTCATGAACACCAAGTTTTGGGTCTTTCAGAGCTCCCTCTCCCTCTGTCTTCCATCTCCCTGAAACCGAGTTTTCAGAAACTTAATGTTCATCTACTTTGCTTTTTTTTGTATTATTTTAAACTTTGGTGATGTCCTGCACTAGTTCTCCACCTAGGTTGGTATAATATTGTAGACTTAATACACAATAGTACCATTCTACATACAAAATCTACATTATTAGTACCTTATTGTGTCCTCAACAGCTCAAATGTGCATGTCTTAATAGATTAAGTCTTTGTTTCTGGAGAAATGTCTTTATTCTGCCATCTCGTGAACTGAAAAAGACAGTTTTGTTTAATCATTATATTCAGAAAGATTATGGATATTATTGCTACAATACTTTCTACTGTGCTTTTACTGTCAGCACCAAGTACTCAGTTAATCCACACTCCCCCCAAAAATATGCTTCAGTTCCAAAGTCACTAGAGCACTCCTAATTATAGTGCACATTCTTTTTAATTCTCACCCTTCAGTTCTCTCTGCAAATTTGTCAATTTAATGCCAGCCACAATCACAATGGGTGTAGTTTTGTGCCATGTATCCCTGATTACTAGAGACTGAATTGAGACCTCCATTGTCCAGTACTCTTCCAGGCAGCAGACATGTAGTTTTTTGATACTCTTACACAAGATTCCATCCAGTGAATTTCAATTCAAATTCCAGAGTGAAAGACCAGTTCCTAAATTACTGCACCATTTACTTTCACATTGTTCATTGAATTTTATGATTTCATTAATGATTATAACCATTAATGTTTAATCAAATTAAGTGAATTATTTAACACATTGGGGTAAATCATGTTAACCAATACACTGCAATATTGTGCGCTACACATTTTGTGCAAAAAAACTTCATTAGAACCTCAAAATATTCTTCTCTATTTTCTTCTCTGATGGAAGGACAGAATTTATAACTGCACCACCACAGCTTCTCTAATTGACACACTGCAAAAATTTCACAGACTTTCTTAAAACGAAAATCATAAGAGATTTAATTTAAATGGTGCTGTTTAAACTGTCATTAGTGTGCCTCTCACCAAAACTGATGAAAGCAAGATGCTTTTATGGCTTATAACTCTATCTAAATCAGTTAATAGAGATTATATTATCATTGCTTAATTATAACCACCCATAATTCTAAAGATCAGTACTTCTGACTATTTCTAAAGAACATAGTCTACATATCACAGAGAGCTCACTACAGAATTTACAAGCTAACTATTCCTGATGCTTCGGCTAGATAATTTACAGAATCACTCAGTAATGCAGAAAAGGAAATTTCCATGCTTGATATTGGCCTGTTGAGTTAACTTATCTCAGCTACAGCACTGTTAAATGCGTTACAATCAGTTTCAGCATATAGTCTGTAGAGATAGGAGACAATCACATACAGCTGTCTATATACCTCAGACACACAGTAGTTACACAGCAGTCTAAATACTGTAGGTACAACAGACAGTTACTAATGACTGTTTATATACTGTGGATACATAATACAGTAGTTCTATGACAATCTAAATACTGCAGGTAGAGGAGACAGCTACACACAGCAGTCTACATATTACAGGGACAGGAAACAGTGACATTTATCAATAGATCTAGTTCAGGAAATGTTTATATATGTAGATCTCTGTAATTCTCCTGTACCTACATGTTTCTGTGTGCATAGCTTTCTCCAATGAGCACAAACTGTCTTATCGATCTAACTGAGTCCTCAGTTTAATAACACTTATGTTCTTAATGCACTGAAACCAATGGATGATATTTAGTAGTAATGCCTACTATTCTTCCTTGGTGCTGCAACTTTACTCCACTCTCATGTGTAAGAAGGAAGCATTTTGGCTGAATAACTGAGAAAGGAGTAGAAAATAAAATTGTAAAATGGAAAATTGGGCTCTGATACACACCTATTAAAAATAAAAGTAAGTTCAGGAGCAATATCTTTTGTTCAGAATACTCCACTATCTCTAAGAGACACATCCTGAAATTTCTGTGGTTCTTCAGCTCTGCAGCCTCTCTGGGGAGAAATGGCATTTTTAAAAAAAAGAGTACTTTGAACAAAGAGCTCCCAATGGCCTTTGCATAATTTCTTACAAATCCTTACAGTCATTCCTCAACCAAGAGTGCAAGTTATAAATGGCCTGGTACTGAATAAGCAACCAAGTACATTCAATTGGAGAAATAGTAATAGAGGAGAGACACTTTCAGATTCTCTGACAGTTTCTTCTTGATACAAGGAAAACCTATTGAATTTAAACACCAGCAGAAAAAAATATGGATGAAGTTTCAAATTAACTGTGAACAGCAAGTGGCTTTAACTTGTTAAGGTAATGAGTAGCAAAAATGCACAAACCATGAAGGATTTAGATTTGATCCTCAGTCTGTTTGGAATTACCAGGAGTTCCTGAGTGTCTCTGGATGGAGATGGAGATATACAAAAAAGAAAATATCACTGATTGCTATTCAGCAATGTCTGTTGGAAAGACTGCATGTTAGACCACAAGTTGAGAGCAAGAATAAGATCAGCTGTGATACCACTGTAGTCAAGTGTCTTTTTATCACCCAATGTAACAGATAACACTCACTACACCAGCTTACTCATGGCTGCTTGATAAGGACCAGACTGTTAGAAGTCTTTGAACCATACCCCAGCTTGAGTCAACACCTTCAAAAACTGAGAAGAATAAATTCAGAGGACTAATTAAAATAAATAAGTTTGCAATTTTAAAGTAAAGTATTTGATCTTTATATTTTGGTACTCTTTTATTCTAAACTTCAATTCTATGGAATGCTGCAGGGCAAAAGTAGAGTGTGGAAGTGACTTTCTGAATACATGATACTAGCAGCCTCAACCATCAGTTACTTGCTTCTGAATTTAAGTGCTCTACTTCCCTCAATCTTCTCTCATTTGGCAACGGTCCCCATCACAAATACTTCTTTATGAAATTATTCTCTATACAGACACTGCAGCGTGGGTTAGCACCAGAACACACGGAATGCCAGCACAGCCATGTTGAACTTCCCCCTAAGTCACGTTACAGTAAAGGGTAGATTTTCCCACAGCACCTGGCCTATGACACTGAAAATAGGTTATTATTTAAAAGGATTGAAATGTACCACATCTTATAAAGGAAAAATGTGCCATCACAATTTAAAATTAGGTCCCTCTAGTCACTGCAAGCATTACCCAGGGTATGAGCAATACATGCATGAATCAGTATATAGCAATTTGTACATCAAAAACAAAACATTACAGAAATTGCAACACAGAAAATCATCCCTTGGCCATCAAACTTGTGTCTGTTCTTCAACTGGCGGTGCCTATTTTAATCCCATTTCCCTAATAGTTCCCTGAAGCGAAGAATACTTTGTACAAGAGGTAGGTTCTGTATCATGTGAATCAGGGCCAGAATGGTTCCTTGGACAATTCTGATTACCTCAGGAGGTCGCAAAGGAATTTTTCCTATTGCCCCTACCACTCCCATTATCTGGCCTGGGTTTCTCTCTGGTTTCTCGCCTCTCCCAGAAGGATGGGATGGGAATGTGTTCACTGTGTTGTGCAAGACATCATATCTATTTGGGAATGGACCAAGAGACCTTTTCTGGATTGTCATTTTCCAAATGTTCATTCATCCTGTCTTTTACATTTTACCCTTTCAAATATCTTCCAATTACCTTTAAATGTCATTATAGTTTCATTTTGAAATTATGTATCAACCAATTGATATCAGTCATAACTCCTCCAAATATTACAAGGAAAGGGCATTTCAGAACATTGTTAATAAGACTGACTCTGAAATTAACAATGTCATAGAATTCAATGCAAAATCTGCTCATTCTCTGATTCTAGGGATAATCACTGAAATGAATTTGGACCATTTATATCTTCTTACTCATGGGAAAGAAGTTCACAACAAAACAAAGAGTGCAGTATGGTGAGAACATTTAGCCAAAGTTCAGTTGGAGTGTTGTCTGCCCTGGTTTTAACTACAGCACATACACCTTTCTTACTGCAGACTACTTCTTGGAGGTAACAACAAACTAACATAGAAGCAAACCAATGAAAATAAATCATGTGGTTCTAAACCAGATCACACCATAATTTCCAGGTTTCTGTGCCCATGGAACTCAGGAATACTTTGTTACATTATTGACAGAGCAGGTTTGTCCTCAGTTCATCTTCCTGATATTCCTATCATTATCGTCCTTGCATTCCACAACTGACAGGGAAATGAGCATCTGGGCAGCATAGTAAGTGGCCATGATGATGGCCCGGGAGTAAGGCACAGGAAAGCAAAACTTATTGACGGCGATGGTGAGGTCAGATACCATGAAGAGTACGGCTCCAAGGCAGGCACAGAGTTTGGTCCATGTCCAGAGGTCGTTGAAAAGCTGCACCCCTGCAATGGCTCGCCAGCCCATGAATCCAATCAGAGCGATGTAAACTGCCACCAGGTAGGTGAAGGGACCAGAAAGATATGGGTAGAGCAAGCAGTAAGATATTCCACAAATAACCACCACCCCACAGCCAGGTTCAGGATTCAGGGGCTTCATTCCAAATGCTGAGGTGTAGAGAATGTGCGTAATTGCAAACATGAGCAGGCCTGAGGAGTCAAAAACAAAGCAGAGTGAGTAAAACAACTTTTGGATTAAAAATATAAAGATCAGAATTAAATAAAAATTTCAATACTGGAAGTTTAAAATAAAGATAGGAGATTTTAAAAGTTTTTCAAAATTCCTCTGTTGATAAAGAAAATTTCTGGAATGGGACAGTCAGTCATTCTGTTCAAAAAGGTTCCTGGTTTGATTTACAAACTGCCGTAAATTGGCTAACCAACCGCTGGCAATATAACTGGTTTCAACACTTATTGGTTCGAGGGACAAAAATGAAAATCAACCATGGTTCCCACGACACTGAGCCCTGCTCATAAACACAGAGTGCCATCAGCTCGGGTCAAGAAAAAGGAGGCATATTTCAGGTATACACAACTGGGATCAAGTGAATTCTTAGAGGAGTATAAGGGCAGACAAAGTATGATTAAGAGGGAAATCAGGAGGGCAAAAGGGGAACATGAGATAGCTTTGGTAAATACAGTTAAGGAGAATCCAAAAGATATTCTATAAGTACATGAAGGGAAAAAAAGAATAACTAGGGAAAGAACAGGGCCACTTAAAGATCAATGTGGCCATATGTGCGAAATCACTGGAAATGTGTGATTCTAAACGAATAGGAGAGGGATATGGAAGCTAGGGAAATAGTGATATCTTGAAAGGAGTTCATATTACAGAAGAGGAGGTGTTGAAGATCTTAAAACATGAAAGTATATAAATCCCTGTGACCTGCTCAGGAGTTTTGCAGAACTTTGTGGGAATCTAGGGAAGAGACTATTGAGCCCTTTGCTGAGTTAATTATAATCACCGACAATCAGGGGTGAAGTGCTGGAAGACTGAAGGTTGGCTAATCTCGTACCATTATTTAAGAAAGGCTTTGGAAAGGCAAGGACTGATTAGAGATAATTAACATGGCTTTGTGCATGGGGAATCATGCCTCACTAACTTGATTGAGATTTTTTTAAAGAGGTGACAAAGAAGATTGATAAAGGCAGAGCAGTAGCCGTTGCCTATATGGACTTCAGCATTCGTCAAGGTTCTGCATGGTACAGAACATCTCCGGAATGCTCGCACGAAGCAACCAATCGACCTGTGGCTGAACACTTTAACTCCCCTCCCACTCCCCCAAGAACATGCAGGTCCTGGGCTTACTCCATCGCCAAACATTCGCCTCATATTCCACCTTGTGACCCTCCAACTACATGGGATCAATGTGGATTTCATCAGTTTACTTATTTCCCCTTCCTCCACCTTATCCCAGATCCAACCTTCCAACTCCATACCACCGTCTTGACCTGACCATCTTCCTTCCCACCTAACCACTCCACCCTCCTCTCCAACCTATCACCTTCACCTAGCTCCCATTTCCCACCCAATCCCCCCCCACCCCCCACCTCCCCAAACCCCACCCCCCTCCCATTTATCTCTCAGCCCCCTTGGCCCACAAGCTTCATTCCTGATGAAGGGCTTATGCCCGAAACCTTGATTCTCCTGCTCCTTGGATGCTGCCTGGCTGGCTGTGCTTTTCCAATACCACAATCTCGACTCTGATCTCCAGCATCTGCAGTCCTGACTTTCTCCAAAGGGAGGAGTGCTGGGTCCACTGTTTTTCGTCAGTTATACAAATGATTTAGATGTGAATATAGGAGGCATGATTAGTTCATTTGCAGATGATACTAAACTAGGTGGTGCAGTGGATAGTGAAGAAGATTATCTTAGAGTACAAGGGGACCTCGTTCAGATGGTCAATGGGCCAAGGAGTGGCAGAAGGAGTTTAATTTAGATAAACGTGAGTGCTGCATTTTATATGGCAAACAAGGGCAGGACTTATACAGTAAATGGAAGCGTCATGGGAAATGTTGCTGAACAAAGACCGAGGATGCAAATGTATAAATCCTTGAAAGTTGAGTCACAGGTAGACAGGGTGGTGAAGAAGGTTTTTGGTGTGCCTTCATTGGGTCAGAATACAGAGTAAAAGATTTGCAAGTCATGTTGCAGCTACTTTTGTGCGGTCATTTGTGAGGCTACGTTTAGAATACTGCACATGATTCTGGTTGTCCTTCGATAGGAAAGATGTTGTTAAATTTGAAAAAAACTTTACAAGTATATTGCCGCGACTGGAAGGTTTGAATTATTCAGAGAAGCTGAATAGGCTGGGTTTTTTTTCCCTGGAGCGTCAGAGGCTGAAGGGTTACCTTACAGAAGTTTATAAAATCATAAGAGGCATGAATAGGGTAAATAGCCACGGTATTCTTCCTAGGGTGGGGGAAATCTAAAATGAGAGGACAAAGGTTTAAGGTGAGAGAGAAAAGATTTAAAAAGGACCTGAGGGGCAACTTTTTCACACAGACGGTGGACTGTGTATGGAATGAGCAACGAAGGGAAGTGATGGAGGTGAGTACAATTACAACATTTAAAAAGCAACTGGATGGGTATATGAATAGAAAGGGTTTAGAGAGGTACGGGTCTAGATCAAACTGGGATGTCTGGTCAGCCTGGCCAATTTCGAACAAAGGGTCTGCTTCCGTGTTGTATAATCTATAAGTTGACAAATGGGATTACTGTGATATTGAATAACTAAGCAATACACACAGTCCATAGTTGCAAAATAGGCATTTGGAAGATGTACCAAGAAGGTGTAACATATTGGCATGTTAGCTAACAAGCAGATGGGAGCAAGGATAAATGGATCATTTTTGGGCTGGTAAATATTTAGATTAAGTGCCACAGAGATCAGTGCTGCAGCCTCAATCAGTTCAAATTTACATCAATGACTTGGATGAAGGGACCAAATGTATGGTAGGTAAATTTGCAATGACACAAAGATAAGAATGAAATGAACATACAGACACTACAAAGAGATATACACTGATTTAGTGTGCGGGCAGGAATTTGGCAGTTGAGATATAAGATGGGAAAATGTGTACTTGTCCATTTTGGTAGGAGAAATTGAAAAGCACTATATTATCTGAATGGGGAAAGACTACAAAACTCTGTGCACAGAGTTTGTAGCAGGTGTAGCAAGTGATTAGGAAGGGAAATGCAACATTGGTTTTTATTTAAAAGGATTTCAATAATAAAAAATAGGGATGTATTGATGTAACTATACACTGCCTTTTGATAGAGCATGTCTGGAGTACAGTTTGGTTTCCCTATTCTTAAAAATATACAATAGCATTAGAAACAGTTCAGAAGAGACTCTCTTGACTGAATCCTGAACTGAAGGAGTTATCTCATAAAGGAAAATCTGTGCAGGTTAGACTTATACCCATTAGAACACAGAAGAATGATCTTATTTAAATATACAAGCTCCTGACGGAATTTGACAAGGTGGTTGCTAAGAGGCTGTTATCCTTTGTGAATTGAAGCTAAACAAGCAGATGCATTTTGAAAATTAGGGGCCACCCATTTAAAATTAAGATGAGGAAAAAGAGGGAGAAAATTTATGATGAAACAAGAAAGGAAGGTGTAAGGTTGAAAAGCTGTAACCAGTGGGGTTCCACAGTGATCAGTGCTGGGATCGCAACTGTTTTCAATACATATTAATGTAGCAAAGCCAAATTTGCAGAAGACATAAAAACAGGTGGAAAGGCAAGTTGTGAGAGGGATACAAAGAGACATTGATAGGTTAAATGAGGGGGCAAAATGTTTGGAAATGGAGTATAATGTGGTAAAACGTGAAGTTGTTCGTTTTGGAAGAGGGAACAAAAGAACAAAGTATTACCCAAATGGAGAAAAACATCATAAAGTTGCAACACAGAGGGACTTAAGGGTACTGAAACAGAAAGATAAAACACAGGTGCAGCAGATAATCAGGACGGCTAATGGAATGGTGGCCCCTATTTTAAGCAGGTTGGAGAAGAAAAGGGAAGTCTTTCTACAACAGTAGAAGGTACTAATAAAACCAAGTCTGGAGTACTGAGAGGAGTTTTTATTTTCCTTAGTTAACGAACAATGTTATTTCATCGGAGGCATTTCAGAGAACGTTCAATAGGATGATCTCTGGTATGCAGGGATGTCTATGAGCAAAGACTAGAAAGATTGGGACTATACTTATTGGGAATTGAGAGAGAGAAAGGTGAGTTCGTTGAAACATTAAGGGGCTTGACAGAGTAAATGCTGAGAAGATGTGGAAAGGAGGTTTCTTCTTGTGAGAGAACTTAGAACTTGGGACCATGTTTAAAAGGAAGAGCAATTCTTTTATGAGAAACGAGAGCACAGGTTCTTTCTCGGAGGGTATGAATCTTTGGAAATCTGTCAAAAATCAGTGGAAGTAGAGTCCTGGAATATTTTTAAAGCAGAGGTAGATTGATTCTTGATGAGCAAGGGGTAAAAGGTTATCAGGAGGTAGACGGGAACATGGAATAATCAGATCAGCCATGATCTTACTGAATGAGGGAAACAGGTTGAGTGGCCTATTGTTGCTCCCAACTCCCACATGCCTTGTTGCCTTGGAGGTTGACTTCTTTAAAGTGATCATTCAATTTCCTTTTGATATTCTCCACTGTTTACAGTTGCACCACTGCTGACATCACACAGGCTGAAAAACAACACCATCGCCATAACTTACTGCCTTCTATCCTTAAGCTAATTCTTTTTTTTGAATTGAATACTGACCCTCCAAAGTCTCAATTTTGTAAATCACTTTAATTTTCTGATTTAACTGCATCAATATCACAGACTATAATCCATATTCTGTCAACATTTATATGGATAGAGCTAACTAACCAAGTATGATCAGCTGAGATGCTAATCCTAATAATGTGAATGTAAACGATCTAAACATAAATCTTGTTAGGTCTTTTTGTGATACTTGTCAAATGATTTCTTAAAATCCATATACACAACATCTACAACATTCCCTTCACCAGCCTTTTCTGTTATTTTGGCAAAAAAAAGTTATCCATTAGATAGAGCCTAGCCTGCCAATCCTCTCATAAAACAATCCACCCATTCTAGATATCACTCCAGTAAACCTTCTCTGAATTGCTTTGAATGCAATGGCATCTTTCCTTAAATAAAGACACCAATGCTGTGCTCAGTACTTCAGAGGTAGTCTCAATCATACCCTGTATGACTAAAGTATAACTTCACTAATTTGTATTCAATTCCCAACTGAATTTTAATGTATGCACTAGAACATAGTTAAGGAGAGAGCTTGCAAACATTTGAGACTAAGTGTTTTCCTATTCTTCCTGCTAGAATGGACAATTTACATTTTCCCATTTTAATCTCAATTTGCTAGATCTTTGCTGATGCAATTAACCTATCTATATCCCTTTATAGTCTTGTTATGTCCCCTTTACAACTTACTTTCCTACCTATCTTTATAGGCAAATCATCAGTAAATACTGAAAAATACATTGAGTATTTTCAAGTCATTAATATAAATTCTAAATTTAGTATACCACTCGTTATACCTTGTCAACCAGAAAATTATCATTTTATTCCTATGCTCTGTTTCTCGTTAGCCAGCCAATCTTCTATTTATGCAATATACACCATAAGCTCTTATTTTCATAATAATCTTTGACATGACATGCATGTTATCAAATTCTTCCTGGAAATACAAGTACTTATGTAAAGCAACTGTTATTTTCTTAAGGAACTCCAATAAATTGGTTGTAAAAGAGAAATCATGATTAACCATGTTGTCTATGCCTGATCACCTTGAAATTTCTAAGCACCCTACTATAACATCATTAATAATAACTTCTATAGTTTCACCTAAGGTAGATGTTAAGTTAACTGATCTGTAATTTCTCACCTCCTATCTCTCTCCTTTTTGAATACAGGAGTTCCTTTCACTATTTTTCAAATTACTGAAACCTTCCCCAAATCTAGGGAATTTTGGAATATTAAATCCTATGCATCAACTGAATCAATACAATGTTTTTATTCAAGACTCTAGGGTGAAGTCCATCAGACCCCAGAGATGTATCAACCTGCAAGTCCAATATTTTGATCAGTGCTTCCCTAGTGATTTTGATCTTCTTGAGTACCTCCTACCTTTACATTTCCTCATTTATAGCATTTTCTGCTCTGATTTGTTATTTGCAATGTATAGAGTGGAGTGGAGAGTGGAGACTGATGCAAAATACCTGGTAATGGATTAGCCATTTCCTTAATTTTCCTTTCTAATTTCCCAGGCTCACTTTCTATAGGATAGGTTCTCACTTTAACTTTTTTTGAAAATATTTATAGAAATACATAAAACCTCTTTTTATGTTTCTAGCTAGCTTTCACTCATCTTAATTTGTCTTTTTTTGTTTATTCTTTACTTTTTAAATATTCTGACCAATCTTCTGATCTACCACCCATCCTTGCACAATTATATACTTTCTCTTTCAGTTGAATACTACCTTTAACTTCTAATTAAGCACAGTCCTCTCACTGGATTTTTTTCTTTCTTGTTAGAATTTTCCCATTCTGTGCTTTCTGAAGCATCCCCATAAACGTCTGCCCTTGAATCTCAATTGACCTATACTTTAATTAAATTTGCCTGCTCACTTTAACTAGCTCTGCTTTCACGCACTCATAGTTGTCATTATCTAAGTTTAAAATACTAATCTTTGACCCTTTTTTTCCTCTCCCTCTAACCAAATGTAAAAGTCAATCATATTATGGTCCCTGTTCCCTGCAAAGTAATTAATTAAACCTATCACAATGTACAATATAAGGTTAGTATAGCCTACTGTCTGGTTGCCTCCAAAATACATTCGCTAACTTCCTCATGCTACTTTTGTCCACCTGATTTTTCAAGTCTACTTGTAGATTAAAATCCTCATGATTGTTGCTGTACCTTTCTGTCACTTTCACACAAGTTCCTCCTTTGCACTCCATCTTACCATGTCATTATTGCTAAAGGGACCTGAACATCTTCCCCACGAGATTTCTTGCTTACATGATTTCTCATCTCCGTCCAAACTACTTCTCGTAGAAGTGTCCTGAATTTATGTCACCCCTCTTGATTATGTAAACCATAATTAACAGATCCACACCTCCACCTTTTCCAGCTTCCTAAATGTCATTAACCCTTCAACATTCATCTCTTAACCTACGTCATCCTGCCACTACATCTCTGTAAAGGCTATTTGAATCATACTTCTTTATTGTCAACTGGACTATCAGTTCAGTTTTAAATGATACATGTATTTAGATGCAGAAACTTTACTTTTGTCCTTTTACTACTTTTGTAACCTCCTACCTTATCTGTTGTCTTTATACTCTTTATGTCTTGTTACAGACTTTATGATGATTTCCCAATTGCCCTCTCTTATTTTTTGATTTACCAGATTGTCCAAAATGTGATCCCTTGCCCCCACTATTTAGTTTAAAATCCTCCCTTATTTCCAAGTTAGAGACTATATACAGAAGAAAACCACGCTCTTGACCCTGCCCTACAAGTCTGATATGGAATGAAGAGTACTCCGATGTGGGGTACTCTCTCAGTTAGCATCTTATATCATCTGCAAAGAGGGAATGCCTAAGGGGACATGGAGAGACTCTATGAGATTTTGAATCTGGAGTTAGAGGAAGAAATCACGTTAGAAACGTGGGAGGATATATGGGGGAATGTAAAGAAGATTTCATATGCAATAGGGCACAAGCAATGCAATTGAAGATCCTCCATAGGGCCCATATAGTGCTAGAGAGACGAGCAAAGTTTAAAAAAGAATCTTCCCCAAAATGTTCCAAATGTAAAAATAATGTTGGTGCCTTTATACATTGCCTCTGGTCCTATTACAAGGGTATTGGGGGACTATAGTGAGTGAACTAGAGGGGATTTTGGGAATGGAAGCTTGGGAGGATCCAGTGTCCCTCCTCTTAGGACTACTGAATCTTCACTCTTTGGACGAGCATGGGAGGAGATTATTCAACATTCTGACATACTGTGCGAGGAAAAACATCCTAATAAATTGAATGTCGGAAAAGTCGCCAGGTCTTGTACGATGGGTGCAGACTTGTGATAGAGCATGAGCCTCAGGATTACCTGACAAGTATGGTCCACCATGGAATGGAGAAATTGTAGAAGAAATGGCAGCCCTTTCTAAATTACATAGACATGGATTTGTCGGCGGTATTGATAAGGGCCTTTGTATAGCTACAAGGGCCGTATATGGCTGTCCAGGGCCCTGGGGCAGGGGGTTGGGGAGGCCCAGTAAATACGGGTATAATCGCTGTTGCCCCCGTGGATGGCAGCCTTGGTGGAAGTGTGGTCAGTGGAGTAAATGTAATATAGTACAATGTCGTGTAATTAAATTTCAATCCACCAAAATTAAATTTCATGCTATTCTATTTAATTCAAGTTTGTGTTAGTTTGGTTTAAGTTAAGTAAATAAGAGTCGACTACAACCTGGAGAATAGTAGGCAGTTTATTGTTAACATTATTGTAATATAACACAATAGTGCGATATTCCCACTTTTCTCTATCTTCGTAGTTTAATACCTTTTTTTTTGGTTTGTGGTTTTTTTCCGTATAAAAAAGGAAAGATTTTTTTCAATAAATATACAAGAAAAAGAAATCCACCCTACTTGACTCATAATGACAGTCACTAAAACATTAGTGGAAGTATTGTTTCGGAGTAAACCATCTCAAACATACAGCCCTCAATTCCCCTCAGAATTGGTGCCAATGCCCCAGAAACCAGAACCCATTTTCCTCCACATAAGTCTTTGAGCATCATATTCATTTTTCTAATCTTGTTTGCCCTACATCAATTTCAAGATATAACTACTTTTGAGGTCCCCTTAATGTGGTGCCTTGCTCCTCATAATAACTACATTGTAATCTTTCCTCGTCAAGCCTGTTATTGGTTCATGACCTGAATGACTGTATTCTCTCCGTCCCAAAACAGGTTCCTCTTCAGCCTTGAGCAGATATCCTGGAATTTGGCACCAGGCAGCAACATAACCTTCTGAACTTTCACTCTTCCTGTAGTGTCAATCCCCCATGATACTGTCCTTACTACCGATACATTCACCTTTGGTTTCCTATACTACGGTGCCACGGTCAGTTAGCTAATCCACCCTGTGGCCCTTATTTCCATTCAAACAACTGAAAGAACCTCAAACCTGTTGAATAATTACAAAAGCTGGCACTTCTGCAAGTCTGTCCTCCTATATGCCTCACACACATCACACCCTCAGGGAACAAAGACCCTAACAAATGTGATCACTTCTTGGAATGAAGTAGTTTTCTCCTACCGTGATGTGCAATATCTATAGTTTGGCGCCCAAATCAAACTCTGAGCCAAAAGTGAGGTCCATGAGTTCCTAAACTTTGCGATTACAATGCACTACTTGCCCTGTCAATTTTGGGTCTTAAATAAGTAATTAATTATTAAATACATTAATGTCTCTTTTCACCACCATTTACAGTACTAACTTAAACCTCAGAATCTACAAATTTTATCACTTCTGAATAAAATAAATAATGAAATAGCTAAATTCACACTTCTTTTCTAGAGTTTCTTAAATAACCACAAACTAGATAACTACATGTTGTTTAAAAAAAATTAAGTTTTTCTCCATTTCAGCATTTAAACACAATTACTCAACAACCAACCAATCAGCAATATCATAGTCTGATATGTTTATTCAAACCAGGCATATTTATCCTCCACTCTACTGTTTTCCCATGGGTCTATTCCTCCAGAGAAAGGTTAATTATTATTTTTTAAATTTTATTTGTAAAACATTTAATGTTATTTACCTTACCACTTACCGTAAAAATGTAATTTAGTAATAAAACAGATCTTTACTTCTTAGTAATTTTGTTAAAAACATGGAATTATATAATGTCCAGCTACTTACACATTCTCCTCGAGCAATCACTCACTAGCCAATCACCCTACAGATTTCATGTGATGCCATTGCTCAGTAATTCTTTCAAAGTGTCTGTTTCGTGTCTAGCGGTCACCTGCTTCACTAGGTGCTACTGACTGTCAGGGTCCTCTGCTTTCCCACTCCTTAATACTGCTGATTGCTTACCTCAGGATCTTCCACCTGGCTATCCAGAGAAATGCGATCAACTAAATGGGGAGTTAACAGTAACCTGATGGGCTAAATGGCTTCTATCTGTGCCATAAATGAATCTATAACGTCAGTACAGGAACCTTAACGCAAATATGATCATAATAAAATTTCACATTGCTCTTGATGGAGAGAATCTTGGTTCTGAAACTAATGTCTTAAATATATAAAGAAGAAGTAATTAACAAAAGGTATGAAGACAGATGTGGTTAGAATAGACGGAACATATAGCAAGACAAAGAAGCAGTAGAAGGCATTTTAGGAGACATTTCATAAATCTTAACAAAGATATATTCCGTTGAAAGAAAACTTCATGTAAAAGATGTGCAATATAAAAAACGTTTGTACAAGAAATACAAAACCAGAAATTTCTACAAGTATATACGAGGGCTCGTGCAGCACAAAGGTAGTGTTCCTATCCCTGAGCCAGAAGGCCCAGGTTCAAATCCAACTTGCTCTAAAGCTGCGTTGATTAGAAAATATCTATATAAAAAAGGAAAGCTAAATTTATGAGAATTTGACCAAGTACTTGCACTTGGTTTGACAGTGAAAGACACAAAAATCATCTCAAGAGTAGAAAACCAACAGTGCAATCTTCAAATATTCATCATTTGAGAAAGAAATACAGGAAGAGGTTGCGAGACAAAATGTTATCCTGTCCCTTAGTCCTCATAGCCTGCATTCTTCAAATTTTAAAAAAAGCATCTGCTGAGAGAGAAGAAGAATACAACCAATATATCCATCATATTGAAACATTGCAAATGTAACACTTGAATTGAGGGAAGGATGGAAACAGCATGGTATACAGCAAACTAAAGGTCAGTTAGTCCAAAATATGATTTTGGAAAATGCTGGAATCCATTTCTAAGAAATTAGTCGGAATTCTGAACCATCATTATATAATCAGGCTGAGTCATAGTGGCTTTGTGAAAGAAAATTATGGTTAAGAAATTGGATTCTAAAAGTTGGTAAGTCTTGATAGAACGAGACATGGCACATTTAGAACACGTGTACAGTTTTCCTCTCCTAACTTAATGAGAGATATGCTTGCATTGAAAGACATTCAAAAAAGGTTCACTAGACTAATTCCCGGGATGAAGGCGTTGTTTTATGAGAAAAGGTTAAGTCATTTGAGTCTATTTTCATTGGAGTTTAGAAAGGTAACATCTCGTTTTATTGAAATATTCAAGATAATGAGGAGGCTTGACAGACAAAATCTAAAATTAGGAATGCGAGGTTTGTTGAAAATGTGTTGCTGGTTCAAGCACAGCAGGTTAGGCAGCATCCAAGGAATAGGAAATTTGACGTTTCGGGCATAAGCCGAGCGCAGGTGCAGGTTGCAGTTGTTGTGAATATGTTCGAAGACCTATGAATCTGGTTTGTAGGCGTTTTGTCCCCTGTCTAGGTGACATCCTCAGTGCTTGGAGCCTCCTGTAAAGCGCTGCTGTACTATGTCGGTTGGAACTTATTTGGTTTCATTCCCGCTGCTTCTGGTTGCTCGTTGCAATGGTCGGCATCTTGGGTCCAGTTCAATGTGTTTACTGATGGAGTCTGTAGATCAGCACTAAGCTTCTACGCACAACACAATAATAATGGGGCAAGTGAAACAGAGGACAGCCAGAGAATTCCTAGAAGTTGGCACTCATCGACAGAATCCATCAATAAGCATATTGGCCTGGAGCCAATATACCATTCACTGCAATGAACAACTGGAACCAGCAACTAGAAGCAACTGGAACGAAATCAAATAAATTCCAACCGACAGTACAGCAGCACTTCACAGGATGCTCCACAGCACTGAGGTTGTCACCTAGATTAGAGACAAGACGTCTGCAAACTAAATTCACAGCTCGGCGAACATACAGACAACTGCATTAGGGAATACAGTTTAGAAACATCAAGTCTCTATTTAAGACTGAGATAACAATAAATTTCTTCTCTCAGACGATCATTAATTTTTTTAAATGATCTTTCCCAGACAGCAATGGAGGTTGTATCATTGAATAAATTCAAAACCCAGTTGAAGAGAATCAAATTATAAGGGTGGGATGCAGGCAGGAAAGCGGAGTTAGGGTTACAATAGCATAAGCCATTATTTTGCTGAAAGCCGCAAGTGCTGAATGACCTATTCCTATTCTAACTAACTATCTAGAGAGATCATATCATTAGTACTGGAACCAGGACTTCACCCCACCAACATAGTAGCACCAGCATCTCACAGCATCAGTACAGAGATACTAGGATGTCTCAGAATCTGTATACTGTAGATGCTAGGACCTCACATCTTCAGTACAGGGGAATCTCATACCCCAATACAAGCATGGAGATACTACCTCAGATACAGTACCTCAAATTCTAGAAAATAGCCAAGGAGAAAAAGTTTCATTGATTCAATACTCAACTGCAGCACGTGTGGCACTGATTATAACACTGCACATCAGATCCACTCACCATGAACAAAATATCCTTGTTCTTGCCATATAAGAAAAGCATCTCCCAGAGCAGAAAAAATCAGGCCTGCCAAGATCTTCCTTGCATTGGAGCGTGTCCCCAGAAAGTTGATTCCATGTGCCAGCAAAAATACCCATAGGCAGAAGATTGGCAGACATTTAATCAGTGCACTGAACCACGATGGGCTCGAGGTTGGCAGCCAGAGGACAAAATATACGCATGTGGCCTTAAAGAAAGGCACTAACTTGGGTCCCTCGTTTTTAACCTAAAGATGGTAGTAAAAAGAGAGAGAAAGACATAGTCAGTCACAATATTGAAATCTGTATAGTTAAATACCAGTTTTTTTTTTGGCTAATTCTAAGAACAATTTCTGCAACCTATCTAGTCTTTACCTTGTAGATACTACTATGGTCATTACCACATTAAACTCCCTGCTTGTGTTCTTCCTGAGCTGCAAATATCCCATCCAATTCACCCTCTTCCTTGTTGTGCTGAAAATAGAGAGTTATCACTCTGAATTCTAAAAGGAGACATTCATTGCTAGGTCCTCAGATTGTGGAACATCTTACCCCATCAATCTTCCCTCCGTCTGAACTCTATAGATTTGTAAAACCCATACTTTGTGATACTTTACAACTCCTTTCTGACTTACTAGCATTTTTTTCTGACTTTGTGCCTCCATCGGAGAGTCTTGAGAAAGCACAACCAAAATTGTTCACAATCTAGCACTTCCAATCCAATCTTAAGGTGTGATGATCTCAACCTGGGCAGTGGTTAGAGTTCTATAACCTCCTCACTATTGGGCTAAGAGGGAAGAAATGCCAGTTTGTGATCACGATCCAGTCACCCTGTCAAGGATGAGGTATGACCCATCTTGATCTTGACAATAGTCAATTCTGCCATTACACATCCATGGGATCATTATCGCAAAGCGGTGCCATCTGTGTAACTGTAATCCAATCATTCAATCTTCTGAGGCACTTTCAAGATTTAAGGAAGCGGAAAAATACAAAGCTCTCCAGCATTGCCTATTAGGAGCCATCATTTAATAATAATGCTGCAGGCTGACACAGAACACAAGTCCTCAAAACAGTAAATATTCGCCATTTCAGTCTTTCTTCAGCTCCCTTCAGCTGTTTTTTTTCCAGGGATATCATATTGTCCTTCATCTCAATGAGAAATTGCTGACTGCTCAAGTCCTCTATGAACCAAGATTACCTTCACAGGAAGCACAAGGCAGCCTGCTGCTTGTCAGCTGTCTGTGCAATCTAAAGTTTCAGTACCGGCTTGGGGAAACATCATATGATTTCATGCACTTACAAAATCATGGAACCAAACAAAAACATCATTTAACCCTCTTCCACTCAGAATGGTTAACACACAGATTCATTGGCTACTTAAAGAGGTTTTTGCCAACAGTTTGTGTTGATTTTCTATTTTTTCTATCTAAAAATTTACATTGTAGTGCAAAGCTTTCCATTGTCAAGTTGTTTCAGTTAATTGCTCCCACAGCTTTCATGCCTGAGGCTTATAAATAAAAACTTGGAGTAATGCCAGTCCATAGTGGCTCTTATTTTCCCTTTGCATTCAACTCATTCATATTTCACAGTGACACCTGAACCTGAGAGTTCCAGTTTTAATTTCTCACAAGCTAAATTAAATTGGCAGCCAATGCCAATTTTGATGGCCATCATTTTATGCCACTCTCCCACATTGTCTCAATACCAGTCTCAAGTGATACCTGTTTTTGTACTCCTCTAGTATTCACTCTCTAAAATGAGAGAGAAAAGAGATGTCTCCTTTCTTCAATGGTCATTTTTTCATGTACTGCCCTACTGAAGTTGAAGTTCTAGTTCACTGAGAATCAAGTCCTTCTCACATGATATCTGTTCTGGCTGTTAAGTGTGAAATCAAAGAAAAAAAACGTCTAGTGCACATCAGAATTACTTTAAACAGCAAAATTATCAAAAAGATGAAAGAAAGAAGACTTGTTACGAAGCACAGCTTTGAATGGATTCCAGAGTGGATAATTTCAGCAACATTTTTTCTGAAAACAACATGGAGTTTTCACCAATGTTTGCACTTCAATCTCAGAATAAAAGTTGAATATTTAATTCAATATACTGGAACATGCAGATCATGCCTACAGCAAACTAGAACAACATTTGGTTCTCCTATAGGCTGTGCTATTTATACAAAGGAGAGTTACAATGGATGGAAATGAGAATTTCTGCCGTTTGCTGCATTGCTACAAAGTTGCATTGCTCCATTGTCCTTCTTTTCATTATCATATTCATTCTGTCCCAGGGCAGATACAGCATGATTAGATGCAGAGTAAGGTTCCCTTTTCGTTGTACCACCAAGATTCCACAACTACAAGACATAATACATGCAAAGTAAAACTCCATTTCCTTTACCTCAAAAAAGATCTAATGTCAACTCAGAGTAGCATCTCATCTCCCATACTAGCCATTGTTGCAGCTTCTTTCAAATAAAATGCCACACCTCAATGCCAATTTATGCTAAAGTTTACATATGCATAATGAATAGAATTAAGATTGACAGATTCAAATAAGCATGATCTTTTATAGTAAGGATACTTATATCCAATAAGTATATGCTTATATTAAATACTCATCAAATAAATGATAATGCAATGTATCACTCAATCTACTAACTCATTCATTATCCTGCTTAGTAATAAGCAGGATAATGATATTGCTTATTACTGAGCAGTAAGAAACTGCTCAAAAGAGAGATAGGATAGCAAACTCAGACGCTAAATCACATGTGCTGATTTTAGGTCAGATGGCCAAGTTTGGATGAAGAGGTAGGCTTAAAGAAGTGTCTTAAGAGAAACAAAAAGAGAGCCAGTCAGTCAAATAGAGATGTCACGAAGGAGAGATAGGTGGCCTCAGAGATGGCAAAATTAGTAGATAAAATCTCACTTAGGGCGAAATATGCAACCAAGGTTACAAACAGTCTGATTTAATCTTAGACCATTGCCAGAAAGAGGGATGGAGTTGGTAGGAAGGGAATGGAATTTAGTGGGGGGACCCAAAGTCAATGGATTTGTTCACCTCAATGTCTAATCAGGGGAAATTTCTGTTAATCCAGTACTGTTGGATAGGCAGTCCGGCAAATTAACAACAAGAATCCATGGAATATCCTGAGTTAAAGTTCTCAGATATTTCACATGTCCCTTGTTAATATTCTTGACTCCATAGGGTATACATGTTGCAGACATTATTGTTAGAGTTTTAGGACATCACACAATTTACAACCTACAATTCACTATAGCACTGTGGACTATACACCTGTTAAAAGAGCAACAGAGTCAGCAAAAGAGAGGTGACCCTGTGACCCTCTTTAGCACATGCTAACTGCTGGTTCCAACAAGAGTACTAGGGGGAAGATTACCAATCTCATCCTCCTGATTGTGTACAATGGAGAGGCCAGAATGATCTGTTTAAAAAGCCTTCCACAGTAAAGAATTATAACTTGGGAGTGGGTGCTAATGGAATAAATTATTGTCTACTACTAGAAACTGAGCCTAGATCAAGACCAGACTGGTCAGATGGAAATCTGTCTCTCGGTTGGCTGTAAGGAACTGATTTTACTTTATAGCCAATTGCTCTATTAAAACCACTTAACTTTTCATCAACGGGGAAAATTCTGCCTCAAGTTTCTGCAAGAGAACGAGAGGGAACAAGCCTTAATTTCACCTGAATATGCCAAGAACTGAAATGCAAAGCTGTGGCTGAGGGATGAAGGTAGACCTCAAATAAAACCTGAACTTTAATGGAGTGCCACAGATGCAGGCTATACCAGAGTTACTTACCTCCTCTCATTGAATGTACCATAAACAGCCAGTTTCAAATCTCTGATTACAGGCAGTAACATTGATAAGGGACATGAATCCAAATGTTTGTCTTCAAATGTTGCTGTCTCAAAATAAACAGTTCCTAGTCTGCTGCAGTCATATCACAAATCCAAGGAGAGCAATCCGAATAGCTTTTGAGAAGTACAAATAGATTAGGACTCGTGGAAAAGAACTGGGGAGCCTTCCCTTTCAGAAATAAGAAGGCTGGCAAGTAATCAATTACCTGAACTCTGCCAAAGATCGTTTGAATCCATCACCGTGAGCTAAACAATAGCAACATGAGAATGACTCATTCTATAACACAATGATTACAAGAGAATCTGAATGTTCCTCCATTCCAGTTATTGAGCTCAAGTTGTTTTGTAGATGAAAAACACAACTCCACTTAAGAATTAAACAACGAACTGAAATAGTTTCACTTATTTTTAACTACCTAAGTATGACA
The DNA here is from genome assembly GCF_020745735.1 of Hemiscyllium ocellatum. Classification (NCBI taxonomy): domain Eukaryota; kingdom Metazoa; phylum Chordata; class Chondrichthyes; order Orectolobiformes; family Hemiscylliidae; genus Hemiscyllium; species Hemiscyllium ocellatum. The sequence goes on along the minus strand of NC_083418.1, from coordinate 32,886,196 downwards.
CAGAGATTGACAGATCAGGAACATATCAAATTCAATTCCTGGTATGTGGGGAATTAATCAAACCGAAATGGTGGTATTGCTGCTGCAAATGGTCTCAGCACTCTTCAGCACTCAGAAACAAAACTAGTCTTTCGGATTTGCTGCACAGAGCAAGGCTGCAATAGTCTGTTTGAAGACGTCGTTATCCACACAAAGACACACATAGGAAGAACAGGCGTTTCACTAAAATACTGAAGAGCTGCTAGTGCCCTAAGCCCCTCCTTTCCCGTTTCCCCCTCCATTGTGAATTGGACATCAGCTGAGGAAAGAATATTAGGTCAAACAATCCGATGGTATAATTTCAAAAGATGTTATTTCTCAAATTATATAGTTGTAATGCAGCCATTAAGACAGAAAACTGCTTAATGATGTAAATAGTTGACACAGAAAAATAGCTATTCTCTTGCCGACTGAACTGCACAATACTTCAGCTCACTACAATGTAAAAAACTTCTAAAAAAAGTGAGAAGTAAAGATAACCAGAAAGAAAAGGACTAGAAAAAAAACTGAAAGAACTCTACAGATGCTGGAAATCAGAAACAAAAACAGAAATTGCTGGAAAAACTCAGTAGGTCTGACAGCATCTGTGGAGAGAAATCAAGATTTAACGTTTCGGGTCCAGTGGCCGTTGGACCTGAAATGTTAACTTTGTTTTCTCTCCAAAGAAAAGGCTACAATTGTTCACTGAAGTTTCGGAACTAGAAGGTTTGTTTATCTGTTTACTTTCTGAGGCGACCTTACCAGGAAGGTCAGAAAACAGTGTTCATCCTGAATTGACCTGCAGCTAACTGTGTTTGGTGTGTCAAATTGCTATCAGGTTGGAGGTTCAGAAATTTGACACAGGGATGAAGAAAAACCAACTGCACATCTTCAAGTCAGGATAGTCAAATGTGGTAGTGTTCCCATGCACCTAGTGGTTTTATCCTTTCAGATGGTGAAGGTCAATGTATCTCCAAAACATGATTGAAAATTGATGGGATATTCACCAATTACTTTGATGAGTGCAGCTACAATTATGTTCAAGAAGCTCAACACAGAACAAAAGTGCAGGTGATTCAGTATCCAATAATGGTATATTATAGTATTCTCATATACTGTCTATAAAATGCATTCCACTAACGTGCCAAGCTTTCCTTACTGGGCATTTCTATAAAGGCAAGGCTAATCCAACCTTGTCAACAATCACTTTATCACAATACTCTTAATCATCAGTGCAAAATTTCATTCAGACTTGTCCAAACATGGCACTAACCTCATTTGTCATGTTGCAACTGCATTTGATATCAGGACAGCTGTCAACCTAGTGTGTAACAAGCAGCTCTAGCAAAACTGAAATAAAATGGGGTCGAGGAAATCAATTCAGTTGCTGCAGTCACGGCAGGCACTAAGGAAAAGGGTATTCTCATTGAAGCTCAATCACTACAGGCCCAGGACTGTTGAAGAAGTTCCTCATTGCTAAATCATCTTTCAATGCCTTCAAAGATCATGAGCTGGAGCAAAGCACCCTACTAGAAGCATTCAGCATTTGAAACATCCACCCCTCTACAATTAGTGTATCATAACTATGGTGTGTCCTACCTATAGGAATAGACAGCCATAACATGCTAAGGATTTAGATTAGATTAGATTAGATTAGATTAGATTACTTACAGTGTGGAAACAGGCCCTTCGGCCCAACAAGTCCACACCGACCCGCCGAAGCGCAACCCACCCATACCCCTACATTTACCCCTTACCTAACACTACGGACAATTTAGCATGGCCAATTCACTTGACCCGCACATCTTTGGACTGTGGGAGGAAACCGGAGCACCTGGAGGAAACCCACGCAGACACGGGGAGAACGTGCAAACTCCACAGAATTGAACCCGGGTCTCAGGCGCTGTGAGGCAGCAGTGCTAACCACTGTGCCACCGTGCCGTCCCGATTTGGAGGTGTCGGTATTGGACCCGGGTGTACCAAGTTAAAATGACACAACACGTTATGGTCTAACAGATTGATTTGGAAGCCCTAGCATTCGGAGCGTGGCTAAGGCTGCTTTGATAGTTCCTCCCAACTCTGCAAACTACACAAAAATGGCAGTTGCAGGATAACACCACCATCTTTGAGCTGTCACCTAAGGCATACGTCATCCAAATATGGAAAAGTATCACCGTCCCTTCATTATCACCCAGATTAAAATCCTAGATTACTTACCCAACATGCTCCATGTCTGTATTTTAGCCATAACACCTGCAGCTGTTCAGGAGGAAACTCACTGCCATTTTCTCAAGGGTTGTTGGTCATGATAATTGTCAATATATTTCATGCCCAGTGATTGAAAAAAATAATTCTTTGGCATTCAACTCTTATGTTATTGTCTGAGTCAAAAGGGCTGTGACAAGAGAAGCAAGCAAGAGAAGGGGAACAATTTAAACAGAATGTTAGTAAGTACATGCCACTCAATGGCAGTGTTAATGGCCACTCTCAATGTCATTTTGGACAGACAGTTTGCAGCAAGAAGGCTGCCGAAGATTTAGGGACATTGTTTGAAGGCCTTGATATTTACAATAAAGGCTCAGCAGAATATTTCCTGAGTTATATGTTGAACCAATATTACTTCAGTATTATTTCTCCCCAATTTGAAATTACATCAACTTATCTCTTGGTTTATTAATCTGTTAGTAACCCAAGTACATGATGCCAAATATAATACCACTGGTTACTATCTCTGTCAGCAACAAACACTGGGGTCATTGGAACCGTAAGCATATTAAGAGATACAATGCTATCATTTTAATCTCTAACTTAAATCGTTTTTAACAATTCTTTTCACAATTACTTCATTATACAATGACTTACTTACATTGTTGTAAATGTTAATACCAAATGAAAGGATATTGTATTATCTAACTACATGAAATAAAACGGAGGGAAAAAAAGTGTTCAGCTCAGCAGGTCAGCAGCTTCTGTGAAGAGAAACAGTTGTTGTCACAATGTTAATGCTGGTTTGCTTCCTACAGATGCTGCCAGAACTGCTGAATATTTCCACCATTTTTTGTTTTTAGATTTCCAGCATCCAAAGCATTATGCATTGGTTGACACCAGCTGTGCCACTGACTTAAGTTAAGAATCAGGCAAGAGAACTTTGAGTTCATTAAGTGTTAGATCTTAGATGCCTGAGCAATTGAGAACAGACACAGCAAACAGCTGTGAAACTGATTCAAATATCTAATTTGTTTTGAATAAAAAGCATTAATTCATGAAAAACTCATTTTTATACCATTTTTTATAATAAGTTTGCCTCCAACCTGACTTAGAAATATATCACCATTGCTTCTCTGTCACTGGGTCAAAATCACTCCTTAACAGCATTGTGGGTCCAGCTACAGCATGTGGATGCAGAGATCAAGAAGGGAGCTCACCACCACTATTTCAAGGGCAACTGGGAATGAACAATAAATGCTGATCCAGGCCAGTGATGCCAACATCATATGAATTAAATATAAAGACTTGTATTAATTTATTTTATTAAATTACTATCTTACAAGGAGCTGCCATCTTGGACAGAAGCAGAACGTTTAACCTAATATTACAGAATTTAGTTGCTTGCCACATAAGTTGACTTTGAAGTATCACAAATTCAAGGGTTTTTGACAGAATTGAGTTAAGTTTATTTGAACCTTACACTTAGATACCTTCCCCATTATTAACATCTCTCATCTTGATAAACATATATCGTCACTAAAAACAGTGTGGAAATCGAAGGCACAGATATGGAGGAAGTATCGCAGGGATAAATTAGTATTTTTGAAAAAAAGCTAAATATAATTGTGTTGATTTTTCCTTCTTCACTTTCCCTCCTACAGCCATCCTTTGCAATATTTATCTACAGTACCTTCAGCAGCACAAGGAAGTATGCATATCTGACTTTCACTGTTATGTAACACCCTGTTATTAGGAAAGAATGATCCAAAAGCATGCTTGTAAAAATACAGCAGCCTGCGAAGAGGATCTTTAACTCTACAGCAAACGCACTCTGAAAAAGTGCTGTCATTGAACCTGACTCCAGGTCCTTGACAGATTCGGCAACACAAAAACCCCAAAGAAGTATCCATTGTAAGATCATTATAATCACAAGTAAATTATTGTTGTATTGTACATTTGTACCAGCAGGAGCCCATGAAGAAGATCGGTTGAGGGGACACAAAACCACACAAGTCTATGTGTGGGTTGGAAGGACATGGTGACAGGCTGAGGCATTATGTCAGGCTGGGCTCAGTGGAAACTTGTGGAGACAAAAGGTGAGGGGATGGGGTGATCTGGAGGATGGGGGCTGCTTCAGGGATACACAGTATTTGGAGATGGGGTATAGGGATAGGGATGTGGGATGGGGATGTGAGATAGGGGACAGGGGACAAAGATGGGTGCGGGGATGTAGTGCAAGGATGTAAGATGCAGATTGGGATTGGGAATGGGCGAGGGGGACAGGGATTAGGGGATGGGGATGTGGGACGGGGGATGGGTATGAAGATGGGGTGCATGGATGTGGGATCGGGGTCGGGGATGTAGGACGAGAGATGGGGATTGGAAATAGGGTTTGTGGGATGAGGAATAAGTGTGGGGATGGGAACAGGCATATGGGATGAGGAACAGGGGATGGGGAATAGGGGACAGGGGAACGTAGAACAGGAATATGGGATGGGGAATAGGGCATGGGGATATAGGACGGGGAATAGGGGCGAGGATGGGGAACAGGGATTATGGGATGGGGAATAGAGGATGGGGTTGTGGGACACGGGATGGGGATTGGGAATGCAGGAAAGGGGCAGGGAGGGGGAAAAGGGGTATGGGATAGGGAATAGGGGATGGGGAATAGGGGTGGGTATGGGGAACAGAGGATGGGTAATAGGGGATGGGGGATGTGGAACAGGGATGTAGGATGGGGAATAGGGGACAGGGAACAGGGGCAATGATGGGGAATAGGGATATGGGATGGGGAAATGGGGATGGGGATGAAGGTCGGGTGTGTGGATATGGGATCGGGGGACGGGGCAGGTTTTTTGGGATGGGGAACAGGGGATGAGGATATAGGACGGGGAACAGCGGACAGGCCGAGGAACAGGTGATGGGAATGTGGGACAGGGACTAGGGGCAGGGATGGTGGACATGGATATGGGATGGGGAACAGGGGTTGAGGGAAAGGGGATGTGGGACAGGGATAGGGCTTAGAGTTTAGAGGATGGAGATGTGGGGTGGGGAATAGGAGTCAAGGACAGTGATGTGGGATGGGGAATAGGGGACAGGAACAGGGTTGGGAATGTTGTGCAGGGAATAGGAACAGGGAATGGGGGACCAGGATGTGGGACAGGGATTAGGGGATGGGGAATAGGGGACAGAGACAGGGAATAGGGGACAAGGATGGGATGTAGGTTGGGGAATAGGGGATGGGGGACCAGGATGCAGGACAGAAAATAGTGGATTGGGGACAGGGATTGGGATGTGGGACACAGAATAGGTGATTGGGGGTGGGGGACAGAGAATAGGGAATGGGGGACTAGGGAGGGGGGACAGGGGATTGGGGGAAGGGGGGATCAGGGGACACAGAATAGATGATTGGGGATGGGGGACAGGGAATAGGGAATGGAGGACAGCAGACGGAAAATCGGGAATTGGGGACATGGGATGGGGGATCAGGGATGGGAGATGTGGGATGGGAACTGGGGGACAGGGAGATTGGGGACTGGGGGACGGGGGGATTGGGGACATGGGGGAGAGAGATTGGGGACGTGGGGGAGAGAGATTGGGGATGTGGGGGAGAGAGATTGGGGATGGGGGGAATGGGGGGGGATTGGGGAATGGGGGGGGATTGGGGAATGGGGGGGATTGGGGAATGGGGGGGATTGGGGAATGGGGGGGATTGGGGAATGGGGGGGGATTGGGGAATGGGGGGGATTGGGGAATGGGGGGGATTGGGGAATGGGGGGGATTGGGGAATGGGGGGATTGGGGAATGGGGGGATTGGGGAATGGGGGGGGGGATTGGGGAATGGGGGGGGATTGGGGAATGGGGGGGATTGGGGAATGGGGGGGATTGGGGAATGGGGGGGATTGGGGAATGGGGGGGGATTGGGGAATGGGGGGATTGGGGAATGGGGGGGGATTGGGGAATGGGGGGATTGGGGAATGGGGGGGGATTGGGGAATGGGGGGGATTGGGGAATGGGGGGGATTGGGGAATGGGGGGGGATTGGGGAATGGGGGGATTGGGGAATGGGGGGGATTGGGGAATGGGGGGGATTGGGGAATGGGGGGGGATTGGGGAATGGGGGGGGATTGGGGAATGGGGGGGGATTGGGGAATGGGGGGGGGATTGGGGAATGGGGGGGGATTGGGGAATGGGGGGGGATTGGGGAATGGGGGGGGATTGGGGAATGAGGATGCGGGATGACCCCTCCACCACTCGGCCTGCTGAGAAATAAACAGCAAACTCCAAACGTAAGCTCGCGCTCACCACGGTGACGGGTGACACCATCCTCTCTCCGTCCTGCGTGCCTGGCCGCCGGGCTCGGCTCCTCTTGGCCACCTCCTGGATGTCGATCGCGAACCCGCTCCGCTTCCACCGCTGCCCCCGGAGCCGCTTTACTTCTGTTTTTGTTTTGATTCCTCCTCCCTGTAGCCCCGCCCTCTCAGGTCCCGTGACGTCACCTGGATGTGGGGGTGGGTACCTGTGGGAGTCACGTGACTGCAGGTTGACCGCTGATAACCCCAGGGGTCCTGGGGAGAGAGGACGTAAGGTTTGGGGTCAATAGGTATAATTAACGCTATAACCAATAGCTGGTTAAACCTACTGCTTGCAGAAATATTTTGCAGCAAAAATAACCCCTTCTATGTCTCCTTCAAATAATTGCTTTCAGAAGAAAATTCACATTTCCATTTAATTAGATACAACAAAACTGGTAGGAGGTCTCCTGATGCATAGGATAGTCTCCCTGCCCTTAAGATGTTTTTGGTTTCCACTCCCATCTCACGACTTGGTGGCCAAGAAAGGTGTATTCCTTAAGCAGCCAAAAACGTTTGAGTAAAACTTTCCAATGCACAACAGTGGTGAGGGGATAAATTCCTTTTTAACCATGGTGATGAATCTTAGAACCTTTGCCATTGTTGTCCATAGCTTCGGACTACCACATAAATATAAAAGTCATGTTGCTACAGCAAGTTGAACTTCCTCAGTACATTATAACACACCACAAAATAGTTGAATTAGCAAAACCAGCTATTGGATCATCATTTATTTTAGCTGAGCAGCGTAGATATGATTTTGATTTGATATGATTTATTGTAGTCACGTGTCTAAGCACAGTGAAAACTTTTGTTTTGCAAGCAGTACAGGTAGATCATAGCAAACAGGGACAGATCTTAGGGTGCTTAGTGCAAGGCATACAAGGTTACGGCTGCATCAGAGGTGAACAAAGCAAGATCAACATTACTTGAATTTCGAGAGGTCCATTCAGCAGTCTAATAAAAGCATAGAAGAAGCTGTTCTTGAACCATTTGCTGAGTGTGATGACGGATCTGAGTAAAATGTGATTGCTTCTTAACTTATGAACCTGTTCAGAATCTGGACCAGCAAAAGGTCAATCAAAGTGGATGCCAGTGGGTACATCATCCAACCTCCAGCGTTGCAATCAGTGGATTGTCACTTGAGCTGACCTGCTATTGGTGGATGTTTATGTTGGTTTGAGTCTAATGCCAATCCAGTGTCCAGCCAACCAGAGCTATGGCTTCTACATGCACCCATGGCCAGTGTGTGTGGAACAGAGGGTGATTGTAAAGAAGGTGGGAGCTGCCTGATATATGTGGGGCAGCCTAGAGTGTGCTGAACCTGTGGAAGGCCAGAGACCATGGCAGCGGACTGCAAAGTAAACCTCTGCAGCAACTTCAAACAGGAGGGTCAGCTGAATAAAGACAGGTGCATGAATAGGAAAGGTTTAGAGGGATGTAGATTCCTGATGAAGGGCTCTGGCCCGAAAGGTCGAATTTCCTGTTCCTTGGATGCTGCCTGACCTGCTGTGCTTTAACCAGCAACACATTTTCAGCTTAGAGGGATGTAGGCCAAACACAGGTAAACAGGACTAGTTTAGTTTGGAAAACTTGGTTGGCACGTTGGACGGGTTGGTCTGAAGGGTCTGTTTCCATGCTGTATGCTCTATGACTCCATGACTGTAAAGAAACCAAGAATTGCAACCAGTGGGAAACATGGTACAAAAGGTGGCTACAAACAAAAACAAGAAACCAGGTACCACTTCCCAGCCCTGATTTGCCAGACATCACAAGGATTCCAGTGCAACCCCACCTCCTGTCATTAGGAAACAGGGTTACTCGTTCCACCAAAGGTGTAACCGGGAGCAGTGATATTCTGAACCAGGAGCAGAGCACGACAGCAGCTCTGTCTGATTCAGAACTGACCTTCCCAGCCTCGTCCTTCAACACCAGATTGGGTCAATGCGCCCAGAACAGCTACCTCAGCCTTGTGAGGGTGCAGCAAATTTGCCCACACCACAGGGTTGCAGGGTCTCTCCTAGTGACAACACCAGATGGAAACGGTATTAAACTAATGGTAACCTAAAAAAAACTTTAAATGTCTTTGAAAATTGCCACTGTAAATGTACTTAGTATAAAAACCATTACACAATGTTTTTCCAGCTTGACACCAAAGCGGACCTCCTGTTTCTGCAGGAGTGCGGGATACCACACCTCAGCAGCTACAGGAAAGTATTGAGATTGTTGGCCCCACAGGCTTTCAATTTGGTCCGGGATGGGTAACGATTACCCATGGATATTCAGCTGTGAGGAGGCAACTTCAGCATCTCTGAGGTTAAGGCAGGCACCTCCTCAAAGCATACGTTATGTACAGAAATGCTCCCCTGAGATGAATTAACTTGTATGCCCTGATGGTAAAGAGTGAGCAGCTGGCTGTCCTGCAACAGCTCCCACTGTTGCTGGTGATGTCCGGCTGGTCATTTGGCCGGAGACTTCATCGATGCAGCTGGATGATACAGAAGGACTAACAGAAAACTGGGCACCACATCCAAAGACCTGATGGATTTTGCCAAGCTGCATGATATCTTCAGTACCCCTACTGACATAGCACAACATAGATGTACCTGGAAGTGGCCAGATTGGTCTATCCATTCAAAAGAGAGAGTCAGGGAAATCTGTCCAAACTCCAGAAAAGCATGCAGAACTTACACCTGTTGCAGATGATGGGAACAAATGTCAATGAGAATCTCCAGGAGGTGAAAAGCCAGCAAGCCTTGACCTTTGTCTTGGAGGCTTCCAAGATAATCTTTGGTCCAGAGTACACTCCATGGAGCGGCTGAGATGTGCTCAAGTTTCTTCTTCTAGAAGGGCATAAGGGATCTCTATGCTTAGCAGCCTAAAGGAAAGCAATGGCTCAGCAGTGTCATCTCAGTCTGACATCCTCAGGATTAGCTACTCCTTTTACGCCAGACTGTTTGACACAAAGCTCACAGATGGTGCAACCTCCCAGTCATTCCTGTTCCCTATCACCAAAACCTGAGATGACAGCACACCGGAGAGGCTAGGTCAGCCGCTGTCTCTGGATGAGCTGACCAGGGCCCTTGAGTCCTTTGAGAAGAATAAAACTCCCAGGTTGTATTCAGCTCTGTGGGACTTGATTGGCCAGGATTTGCTGGAGGTGTCCAACAGTATGCTTCCAGCTGGTGTAAAGATGGAAAGATATCATCACCCTCATCTACAAATAGAAGGGGGGAGCAGAGGAGATTGGAAATTGGCGACCAATTTCACTGTTGAATGTGGCTTTCAAATCCTGTCTAAGGCCATAGCCAACTTGATCAGGTCTGCTCTGGGCTCAGTGGTTCAACCTGACAAAACCTAAGCTATACCAGGCAGGACAATATGATCTAGGAGCAAGTGAGGACTGCAGATACTGGAGATCAAAGTCGAGAATGTGGTGCTGGAAAAAAACAGCTGGTCAGGCAGTATCTGTGGAGCAGGAGAATCAACGTTTTGGGCAAAAGCCCTTCTTCAGAAATGAGACTTGTGAGCCAAAGGAATGGGGAGATAAAGGTGAGAATTCTCCTGCTACTCAGATGCTGCCTGACCAGTTGTTTTTCTCCAGCACCACACTCTCAAGGACGATATGATCGCTTACATGCAGGACGGGGGGGCGTGGGGGTGGGGGGCTGGTGGAGGCTTCATCAGCTTGGACCAGGAGAAGGCCTTCGCAAGAAGTTGCACTCCTACGCATCTATGCAGTCAACACAGGAATTCATGAACATCATCAGAAATATACATATAGACAAGGAAAAAACTATGGTCTCATTCGATGTAACAGCACTGTTCACCTCTATCGACAAAACCCTAGCCAGAGAAAAAATAGCCAACCTGCTGGACATACAGAACAGACAACAGGATGGTGAACCTATCAACAAAGACAGCATACTCAAACTACTGGACCTGTGCCTCACAACACACTTCACATTCAACAATCAAATATATGAACAAATCAACAGCACACCCATGGGTTCACCCATCTCTGGACTCATAGCAGAAGCTGTAATGCAAAGATTAGAACAAATAGTCTTGCCGCAAATTCAACCCAAACTCTGGGTCAGATATGTAGATAACACCTTTGTAATCATTAAAAACACAGAAATAGAAAACACACACCGGACCATCGACGCCACACTCACAGGAATCCGATTCACTAAAGAGGAAGAAAAGGACAACCAACTCTCATTCCTAGACGTGATGGTACAGAGAACACTGAACAGAGAATTCACCACAAAGGTATACAGGAAAGCCACACACACAGACCAAGTCCTGAACTACAAAAGCAACCACCCCAACAAACACAAAAGAAGTTGCATCAAGACATTGTTCAAAATGGCCACAACACACTGCAGCACACCAGAACTGCAAAAAGAGGAAGAAGAACACCTCTACAATGTATTCGCTAAAAATGGATACCCTCGCAATTTCATCAACAGATGCCTAAGGGAAAGACAATGGAATGAGGACATGCCAAAACCCAAAGGACTAGCCACACTACCATACATCAAGAACATTTCTGAACTGACAGCCAGACTACTACGACCACTAGGACTCATAACAGCACACAAACCAACAGCCACTCTCAGACAACAACTCACCAGGACAAAGGACCCAATACCCAGCATGAGCAAAACCAACGTAGTGTACAAAATCCCATGCAAGGACTGCACAAAACATTACATAGGACAAACATGAACATCCGACAAACATCCGTATCCATGAACACCAAGTAGCCACGAAATGACATGACCAGCTATTCTTAGTAGCCACACACGCAGAGGACAAGCAACATGAGTTCGACTGGGACAACACTACTATTATAGGACAAGCCAAACAGAGAACAGCCAGGGAATTCCTAGAGGCATGGTACTCATCCACAGATTCTGTCAACAAACACATCGACCTGGACCCAATATACCAGCCACTGCAGCGGACAGCTGGAACTGACAACCGGAAGCAGCAGAGACAAACCACTATAAATGCTGGAGGGAACATCACAGAAGCGCTTCACAGGAGGCTCCCAAGCACTTAGGATGTCACCTAGGCAGGGGTGCAACATAAATTCCCAGCTTGGCAAACAGAATCACAACACCTACACCTAAATGGGCTTTAGGGAGGGGTCTGCAAGATCCACCTGGTCTACGCTAACATCAGTGGGTCACAATCAGTGGGTGTAAATCAAAGTTTCCCAGTCAGATCTGGAGTCAGGCAGAGCTGCCCTCTCTCTCCTGCCCTGTGTTTACCAGGTCCATCAGGAAGGATGCAAGCATGAGGGGGGTGACTTTTCCAAGCAGCAGATGTCTGTAGTTCAAAGCCTTCCTGTACATGGATGTTGCTGTTTTCTGCTCGGATCCACTGTCAGTGCACAAACTTATGAGCATCTGTGACCAGTCTGAACTGGCCTCAGGAGCCAAAATTGAAGCAAGAGTGAGGCCATGTTCTTTGGAAACTGAGCCAACTGATCCTTTAGCTCCTTTACCGACAGAAGAGATTACCTGAAGGTGCTGGGAAAATGGTTTGGAGGCATCGGTACATGTGCAAAAACTTGGAAGGATTGACTTGCCAAGGTGAAACAGAAATGGGCAGATGGGAGCACTGATCCCTCTCCATTGCAGGTAAAAACCTGGTCATCAGGTGTATGATCTTATCGCTGTTGTTGTATGTAGCATGGGTCTGACCTATTATTCTTGCATGCGCCACTGCAGTGATCCAAACCATCTTCCACTTCACCTAGAGGTCAAAGATGAACCATGTCTGCAGGGCCACCATGGATAAGGGGGTGAAGGACATCTCCTGATGCCCATCTCTGAGAATGGCTGCATAGACCCTTGGTATACAAATATCAACTGTCATTATGTACTGAGGTTCTACCTGTTCCCGGTGTTGTGAAAGATGTAACTGGCCTCATTGCTGTAGAATTCTCCAAGTAGTTGGATCATTCCGTATCACCTATCCGTTGTGGAAAAATTTGCGAAAACAAAAAATTTTGACCACAAGTCCATCAGAAAGAGGTCAGCAATAGTGTCCTCAAGACCCTGAGGGAAAATAGAGGGGGGATCCTGTTGAGTGGTTCCCCTGAATAAACTGTCAAAGCCATTTGGCCGACTTTTCAAAAAACACGAAGATGTAGCTTGGCTGGTGGTGAGAAGGGCGCTACCCATCAGATCCTTCATGTCACTATCACAGGGATTGCATACTCCATGTTACTGCCATTGCTGGACTCCCTAGGTCATTGTTTACTTCAAATGGCCATCAAGGCTCTAGCAACTTCTCACTCAGATTTACTAAGAGGAGGAACAGCCACTCAATCAACGTTCAACCGATGTGGGACCACAACCAAAGCACAACTATGTGCCTGCTTATGTTCTTGGCAGTGGCCGTTAATCCTTCATCATTCAGCAGTCCAGATTGCCTCAGATCCTCACAGAATCCTCAAAGTGTGCAGGTGAAACTGTGGAGAAAAGAGCTAACCCTTGGAGATGGCTACTCATCCCTGGATAGGACCCTAGATAGAGGCACAGAACTAATACGACCATTGCTACTTGCTTAATATAACAACCATATCTGAGTTGTGGCACCAGTTGGGAGGTGCCCTTTAATACTATCCTACAAGGAACTCGACCATTGTGGTGGTCTACTGCTTGCTCCATACCATGGCTTTTTAGAGTGGACGGAACCCAGAAGGTAGTGAGTCTCAAGAAGGAAACAGTTCATCAAGGAAGAAACAGGAGCAGGAGGTGAGAGAGGAAATTTAGATGATGCTGAATATAGTGGGATTTAAGATTTGCTGGCCTCCTCTTGCCACGCTCCTCGAAGGAAGTATCCTGTCACTCCCTCATTGTCTCCAGCATTAGATCTAGGTCAATATTGTTGAACTGAAGGGTAATCCTACCCCAGCCCGCCAGTGCTCCTGCTTTTCTGTGACATCTCACTTCCTTTTCTGCTGTGGAGACACAATCAGCAGATTTCTCAAACTCCAATGTATTGAAGGTTTTATATCATTGTAACACAGAAACAATGGTTTATGTGATCGATACCAGTGCTATATTGACACAAGATGACTTTTCTCCTCTTCTATATATTTATTGTGCAGAACACACATGAGTTTCCATGAAAGGGATAAGACACTTCATTATGTTCCCTACTTATCACTCCATCTTACAACAAATTGTCATCTGTACGATTTCTAAAGAGAGCCTATATAACAAGTTTCTATAAGTGCAATACAGTGGAAGAAAGATCAGAAAATGTTCAAAAGATTTCACAAATCCATCAGGTCAATGACCTATCCTCAGAGATAATTTGAAATGTAAGCTGTTTCTAACAAAATTCCCTTCCTTCCTCTAAAGTATGACTCAACATGTAGCGGTCAATGCAGACCAACGAGAGTTTAAAACAAAATCTCATTTTTATATCAAAAGATAAAACATATTTAAGGAAACACTTTTCCATTTATCTTAGATCCTTTCATATATTCCAGGTTGTGGAAAGAGAATGTCTTAACACTATTTCTTATAATAGTTTTGACTGACTAGTCAGGGATGAGATATTATTTATGATGCTATGTCAGCTAAAAGAAAGCACAGCTGTTAAAAAAGCTATTGACTCAGGAAACAAGTCCATGTACTCTAGGTGATAATATGCAGTAACTGATCAGCCAAGTGTCTGGTGACAGTCACGTGCTAATCTGTGCGGAACCATTCCAAACGAGCAGTTGAAATCTTCAGTTGGCATGTTAACATTTTAATTGCAATCTAAATTAGAATAATATGAATTTCCCTTCAGAAGAAGCGAGAGAAATTGTGCTCAGTTGCAACTGTTTCTTTGTGGCCTCTGAAAACACTGAAACATGTTGCGATATGCGTGCACACACTTCCGGTGGCATCTGCACCAGATGTCACCTTGGTAAAGGGATTTGCAAACATTTCCTAATGACCTGGAGCAGTATGCAGAACAGATAGACCTTGACATCAATCTGCATGTAGTGCAGATTTAATGGCAACACTACCACTTCTAAAAACCACCTCCAACAGCCTACTTATTTACTTATTGTCAAACATCTCAACAAAACAACATGGAGAATAGCCGCCATTATGACTTAAAAGGGATTATAAACTGCTTACAGGTTATTTGACACATGTCTGTTTACAGCTGGAGAAATCATATATATTTTGACACTTTCTTATACTTGCCTAAAGTTTCAATACTCTACATAGAAGTGGTCTGACTGACTCTGAATTATTTTTCTGTCCATTTATAATGAAATTAAAATCTTCTGCTGAAACAAATTGCTTCAAAACATGGGTGATCTGACATGGCTTCCTCTGTGAACTGAGCACAACAAAAGAGAATGCAGTGAGGTCATGCAGAACATGACTAGATGAAAGAAAAATGAGGTGGAGAGGGGAAAGGACTCGCAAAATCCACAGAGGGTCTTTAAAGGCAATTCCTTTATCTTGAATGACAACCACTGGTAAGCACATCTTCACTACACTAAAAAATTGTGAATAAAATTTTCCAACTGCTGCAACCATGACTGCAGCCTCAAAGCAGGGCAAGGACTGCATTGTTAAATTTGTCAGGGTGACCATGGTTTTATTATGTATCAAAAATACAACACAGACAAAAATAGTATCTAGACCAATGAGGAAGCATTCTTAGCTTCCACTGCAGACCTTTACTAGCCATGATATTAGGTATCAAATGGTTTATCGTAGTTCCTTTCAGAAGTTGGCTAGCCCATGTTCCATGAATGAATAAAAAACAAAGCCCCATTACTCCATTAGATGCACCATTAATGTAATATTGTTGATTCAATAATGGATATGGCCATTTCCACAGTTCCTTACTGTTGCTCAGAATAAAAGAAATGCAGACCAAGCTTATTTAATTAATATATTTTAAACATTTTTTTTATTATGGCAAACAGCGGCTACTGATTAACATATATGCTATGATTTGGAATTAAAATATATTTCCTTAATTCCACAAACATAAACACACATACAATACAGGAGTAAAAAGTGAGGTCTGCAGATGCTGGAGATCAGAGCTGAAAATGTATTGCTGGTTAAAGCACAGCAGGTCAGGCAGCATCCAAGGAACAGGAAATTCGACGTTTCGGGCCAGAGCCCTTCATCAGAGCCCTTCCTGATGAAGGGCTGTGGCCCAAAATGTCGAATTTCTTGTTCCTTGGATGCTGCCTGACCTGCTGTGCTTTAACCAGGAACGCATTTTCAACACATACAATACATAAAGACAAATTACTGCAGAGATTTGTTTAGAAAAGCAAGACGAAGAGGAATCAAAAGTCACACTTGAAGAGTGTTAAGAGGGCTTCAAACATTAACAATTCAAAATGAAAGGTGCCATTGAAAAAGCTGAGCGATAAGCTGTGTCCCAGGCCATGACTACAATAAGTTGAAAGAAAAGCAGTTCTGGGTGAAAGACATATTTGTGATTTACCCTTCCAGGAATACACAAAAAAAAGATTAAAAAATAATGCATCCACTATCAATTGTCGTTAAAAAAGATTTGGTTTGCTAATGTGTTTTCGGGAGGGAAATCTGTCATCTGTATTTAGACTGGTCCACTTGTGACTCCAGACCCTCAGCAATGTAGTTGAGTTTTCACTGTCCTCTGAAATAATCTTGCAAATCATGTATGTCCAGTGTAATTAGAGATGGGCAATACATGCTAGTCTCAATGACATCTTATAAACAAATAAAAATAAACAAATCCAAAAACTGCATGCTAGCATATTTGATTCTGGTTACTTTAGAAAGGACAACACATTGTAGTATTTAATCAAACAAGCTGATATTGGTGACATGGATTGCACTCAGCTGGAGGTCTTTCAACCTCGCACCAAGTTATAATTGTAAACTGCAGACAGTTTAACTAATGGAAATTAATCACCACATGTCCGAGGAAGCTTGGCTTTCCAAGAATCAATGAGGCCAATTGCATGTGTGGCATTTGACAGATAAGTTTCAAAATCAAAGAGGAATGTTCTTGAGTAGAAATAAATAGTGATCATGACCAGTTTTGAAATATTAAGTGGCTGGTCTTAATTACAATTAAGATATTATCCCTGTAGTAATGAACTGTACTGCCTCAAAACCGCTGACTGTTGAGACCAGCGATAAGATTTGTGGATTTAGTTAACTTGCTTAGGTGTCGTTATCTCAAAGTAAAGATCCAATTGCTAAATCTCAGTGAATATAACTTTCTCCTTAACTGCACTAGAGTTATCTCACTAACTCTGTGATCTTCAGTTGGGGAATTAAGATAAATGCTATGTTAATATCTTATGGATAACCTACTTAAAATATTTTACTGTAACAAAACTGAAGTTTAAAGCTGGATTTTCTGCTTGAAATAAGACAGAATTCTTTCTCTTTTTCTTGGATCCTATTTAAAGATCAAAATAACTGTTATCGTCTGTCTTTGAATAACATGTTTAGTTTTTAAATAAATGGCTTTACTTTAGAATATGTACTGTCTCACATAGTTCTTTGTATCACTAATCCAAGAACTCAACTCTGAACCTTCTTTGGTGGGGTGTATATTACTGAGTAGTATCTGGAATGTTATAATCTTGTTGAAACTTAGAAAATAAACTATTTAGGATGGTAATAATTTGGGCAGATGCAAAGGGTGGAGGGTTCCTTTAAATTTAGAGGAGATTCATTGGTCCTGTACACCCATTTAACATCTTTATCATTGGTCTGTCTCATTATAAAGTTGAGAAGAATCATTTAAAAGGTATGCCTGATCTGGGGTTTGCTCTATAATGTTCTATAATTTGTTCTATAAGGGGTAGCAAGGAGGCTCAGTGGTTGGCACTGCTGCCTCACAGCGCCAGGGACCTGGTTTTGATTCCCGGCTTGGGTGACTGACTGTGTGGAGTTGCATATTCTCCCTGTGTCTGTGAGTTTCCTCCGGGTGCTCTGGTTTCCCCCCCCCACAGACCAAAAGATGTGCAGGTCAGGTGAGTTGGCCATGCTAAATTGCCCATAGTATTAGGTACACTGGTCAGAGGTAAATGTATGGAGATGGGTCTGGGTGGGTTACTCTTTGGACGGTCAGTGTGGACTTGTTGGGCTGAAGGGCCTGTTTCTACACTGTAGGGAATCTAATCATGTAATTGGCTCTGCAAGGGTTAGTCCAACCATTCTGATGAAATCATCATGATTTGGGTGGGGAAAGACAGAACAGAACTTGACAGACACAAAGCTGCCATGTACGTTTTCTCATAGGGCAGAATTTTCCTGGGGACTGAACGAAATAAGCATTGGTGAGAAAGCCAGGAAACCCCACCTCACATAGCCAGCAAGGAGCTTCTTGACATCCAGAGCAAAAAGTTTCATTTCCCAGTCAAGTGATGAATGGTGAAATGAGAATCTCCCGAGTGAGTGGTGAGTGTTAACATGCATTAATATTACATTAATATCTGATTGATATTCAGTTTCCCGTTTTTGCACCCGTTGGATAGAAACTAGACCACAACAATTCCCAACATGAAAGTCAGGGCAGTTATCTGCTGACTCCAACTTGCTGTTTGCTTTTCCAGACTTCCATCTCGGACACCAGGCACCAGCATCTCAGGGCATGCACCATCTGCATTGATCACACCCATCCCACGACCATAAATGAGGTCAACTGGAATATATCAGTCTCACTGCATGTACTTGTAATATAGTTCTGCACTTTGGGGTGCACCAGCACCATCCATTGGAATGCTTCTGTCAGGACATTATGGGTCTGTGGGGACAGGGATCTATTTCATGGATTTGACTTGGGCGCATCCCAGGGCATCTCACTTGTTTTCGCAGTTTCTCACAAAGTACCTACTTTGATATTCAAAGCTCTCCTACCTTGCCTGCATGGGTAAATAGGACAAAGTGAGGACTGCAGATGCTGGAGATCACAGTCAAAAAGTATGGTGCTGGAAAAGCACAGCCTGTGAGACAGCATCTGAGGAGCAGGAGAGTCAATGTTTCGAGCATAAGCTCTTCATCAGGAATTCTTGCTGAAGAGCTTATGTTTGAAACAACAACTCTTTTTTCACTGAATGGGTGAATACGCTATGTCCCACTGTGTGGACGAGTATGGTCAACAGACATTTGTCAGTAGGATAAAAGCTAGCTGCTCATACTACTGAAGATATGTTCTGTTTCTGATGTTTATTGGAAAATTGATCAAACAATCGGAGAAAGATGTTATCTAGCTGTAGAACAATGAAGGTGCAGAGAAACTGAGGAGGAGATGTGCCACCAAGCCCAGGAAGAGTAGCAACTCCAGCAGCTGCTGAAATGCCTCCACATGAATGAATTGTAGCTGACGATCCCCTCAGGAGGTATAGGAGGCCCAGAGCATCATGCTCAATGCCATTCCTGCAGTGTCACCCGACTGAGAATGTCCTGGGACACTGCTGCTGCACTATGCCAACTGCTAGAGTGGGACCTATGAGCTGAAGGGGTGGGCGACCATCCTAACCTGTCATCTTGGTGCCCACCCCTTCAGCTCACTGGTCCTATTCCAGCAGTTGGCATAATGCAATGACAGTGTCCCGGGTGACAGGGGCACAAAAGTTTAATGCAATTGGCTTCATTCAAGCATCCACTGGTAATTCAGATGGGATCTTCAATTGTCCACCCACAAATGTATCAAGGCTGTTAATAATACAATTGATGCCAGATCACAGCACTTCATTGCAGTTCCCTGTGATGAGGTCAGTGCTGTAGCCAAGGCATTGGATAACTAGGTTTCACAAAGTGCAGGCCATCATAGACTGTACACACTTCATGTTGAGAGTGTCATGTCATAACACAGCGGAGTTTATCTAATTGTTCCATTCCATGATGCTTATATCCTTGGGAACTCATGTTTATGCTTCATTTATATAGCCACAGAAGTCTACAGCATGGAAAAGGCCCTTCGGTCCATCGAATCCATGCCTGTCAAAAGCAACCATCTAACTATTCTTAACCCAATTATAACTATGCCTGTGGACTGTGCTTTACAAGGATGGTTAGTGAAAGACAAGAAGTCCCCTTGCAAGCAGAGTTGATGATTTCATTATATAACCCTCTGACTGAGGCTGGGCATAGATACAATGCTGGCCATTCTTCAACCAGGGTCATGGTGGATTAGACAATAAGGTTCCGATGCTTGAACTAATTTGGAAGCTTTAGTGTACAGTCCAGACATAATCTGCCACATAATCTTAGCATGCTGTGCTCTGCACAGTTACAGCAGACAAAGAGAATGTGTTGGAACCTAAACAGCTGAGAGAACAGCATAAGCTTTCCAAGGAGGAAGATGAAACATTGCACTGGAGGAACATCATCTTCTGCATGTTAGAGCACAGTAGCATTAGGTCCCACAAACCAGGGATGAATTAATTGGCACCTGATTCCAGTAGATCGGAACTGGGTGCAGTGATAGTTTGTTGTCTGTGAAGTTGTTGTTACTCAAAAGGCAAGCAGTGTACTTCTGCTCCCAGAGGAAAATTCAGGTTCTGTTTGTTTTTGTTTGCTTCTGTTCTTGCTGAATAAACATTTGAACCATTTGAGACTTTCCTGTATGTGATTATCCAACACTGAAAACAGGAAGATTCTGGGCTACGCTGGGCACTGAGAAAAGGGTAGCGCTCACCTTGGCAATGTACTCAGTAGGGATGAGGCAAAGGATGGGTAAGCTGTGTGGCTTGGTTTTTAATTAGTGATAGATATAAGAATGCGCACTTACATGTGTAAGGACGTATCAGCCTTTTACATATTTTGAAAAGCACTGTTTGCTTTCCTCTGGTGCAGTGCAGGTTCATAGTGCCTTGAAAGTGGAGAAGGCATTTGGTATGCTTTCCTTTATTGGTCAGAGCATTGAGTATAGGAGTTGGGAGGTCAAATTGCAACTGTACAGGACATTGGATAGGCTACATTTGGAATATTGTGTGCATTTCTGGTCTCCTTCCTATCGGAAGGATGTTGTGATACTTGAAAAGGTTCAGAAAAGGTTTACAAGAATGTTGCCAGGGTTGAACGATTTGAGCTATAGGGAGAGGCTGAATTCGCTGGGCCTGATTTCCCTGGAGCGTCTGAGGCTGAGTGGTGACCTTATAGAAGTCTATAAAATCATGAGGGGCATGCATAGGATAAATAAATAAGGTATTTTCTCTGGGTGGGAAAATTCCAGAATTAGAGGGCATAGGTTTAGGGTGAGAGGAGCAAAATTTAAAAGGGACCTAAGGGGCAACTTTTTCATGCAGAGGGTGGTGTTAACATGGAAAGCGCAGTCAGAGGAAGTGGTGCAGGCTGGTGCAATTACACATTTAAAAGGCATCTGGATGGGTAAATGAATAGGAAGGGTTTAGAGGGATATGGGTCAAGTGCTAGAAAATGGGACTAGATTAGGTTAGGATATCTGGTTGGCATGGACAAGTTGGACCGAAGGATCTGTTTCCGTACTGTACATCTCTGAGACAACTCTGGATTATCAGCATTTGACTAGGTGGATAGCTCGCCTTCAAAGATAGTACTGGCACCAGGAACTCTGGTATTTCCAAGCAATGACAAGTACTGTGGTGAGTGGGAGAATACGACGAGGTGGGGCACCATTGGATTACTGTGCAAAAATAAGGATGATGTGGAGATGCCAGTGTTGGCCTGGGTTGGACAAAGTCAAAAATCACATGATGCTTTGTTATAGTCCAACAGGTTTAAGCTTGTGATTTCAAAAACCTGTTGGACTATAACCTGGTGTTGTGTGATATATGACTGAAGATAATGAGGAGAGTTTGTAAAGATAGTGTGAGAAAACTTGTTAGCCTTGTGGAGAGAAACCATCCTCAAAATGCACTAAATTGACACTTAGCAAATTTCTGGTAAAATTCAGCCCATTCTAATTGTAACAACTTGTATCTGATTGTGATCATTCAGAAACCACATCTTGTTTATGACAAGAGTCTCTTCAAGTTAGACTATGAAATGGATTTCTCCTACCACATCAAACAGAGCAGGTCTTGAGGATGTCAATCTTAGAAGAAAATGGTAACTGCAGATCCACCTATTCATGACCAAAGGGTCCATTTAGTTCACATAGTGTAGTGACAGTGATGGTCATCTGAAGATTTAATTTAGCCATTCCACTTCAACATTGCACGCAGAAGTACAGATTAGAATTTGAACAAATTCCAGTGGATCCAGAAGAAACTTCTAATTGCAGTTTCAAGAGATTTAGGCAGTCATCAGTAGAATGAGTTGAACAATCGTGACAAAATTGTGGCAAGGTTAAACAAAGCAGAAGCTTTTCTTTATTCCTTCATAGAATGTGGTTGTCATTGGACCAGCATTTGTTTCCTGTTCCTGATTGTCTTTGGATTGAGTGACTTGAAAGGTCATTTAAAGGACAGTTGAGAACCAACACATGTGGATCTGGGGGTCACATGTAGAGCAGACTAAACAATAATGGAAAATATCCTTTCTAAATTGCATTGGTGAAGTAAATGTGTTTTTACAATTAACAATGATAGTAATGATGATCATGAAACTGAGAGTAGCTTTCATGTTCAAGATTTATTGATTGAATTTAAATTCCACTGCATGGGATGGTAGGTTTTGAATCCTTGTCCTCTGGAGCATTAGCCTGGACTTCTGGATACTAATCCTCTTTTTATAATCTGCAGAAGACTGGATACCTCCATTTTAGCCACAAAGGGCAATAAACCTCCATTTTAGCTGCAAACGTGCAGGAAATCCATCCATTGAGATGCTGCAGAGTGGAAAAGCTTTAAAGTAAGAAGAATAAATAATAACTTTAGGAAGATTGGCAGAAGAAGTGATACTACCAGTAAAATTTAATTGCAGCGATAGGCCAAATAGAACACAGAATTGGCCATCTGGAGAAAACAGTTCTTGGAATTGCTTCCAAACTGACTCTCAATCTGCAGCTATGCAACTGAATGCATCTGTATTCACCTAGGCTATAACTGATGAAGTTATAGCTTGCCAAGGCATTAGAGAAGACACAGATACTTCTGGTTAAGTTTTAAAAGCTTATGACTTCAATCTTTGAGCAAATAAAATTATTTAAAGTGCAACATGTAACAGAAGAGTGCAGCAATCGAGGGGATCTGTGGATAATTTAATGAACAACTTTGCAGTTTAGTGAAAAATATGACTATAGAGATTTGAAATCAAAATTCATTAGAAAGAGAATTGTTGAAAGAATTGTTGATGAGTCTTTGTCAGATTATAGTCCAAAGAAAGTTTGACTTTGAAGGAAGCCATTCAGATGCTGAGTGAAACAGAAGTCCAGAAGCATCACAGATCAATCCTGAAAGAGGATCAAACTGATGACAGGAAATCTGAAAAATCCCAATTGCTAACATGCTTGCCTTGTTTAATATAGGACCCTCTTCTTGTATACCCCCAAGTGGTTTTCCTCCACCCACTAGTTAAAGTAGGTGTTGTAGATCTCAGTCAAAAAAGAAGATGGTGGTATAATCGTCAAATTTCCAGTTTTTATTGTGTTATGCTTCATGGTCAATATGCCACTAGGAAACATAGACATAAACTCAAAGTTGGGACTAACTTCAGGATTAACAGAGTATCGTACATGTCATACTGACTGCAAGGCAAAGAGTATGAGGAAAACAAGGCAGCGAAAGACACACTAAGAAAAGTGTTACGCAGGTATCAAATGCAAGCATGTCAATGAAGTTCACAGTTAACCAAGCAAAAGGCAAATTTCAGAAGTCGTCCAAGCTTTTCATATTGTCAGCCTTAAAAACTATGTGTAGTGATTGGAATGAGGACCAGGTGGGTCTCATTGACTATGAGATCCTTGATTGGTGGTTGTTAACCTGGGCCAATCAGGGAGTCCTGGCTGACAGATATAAACAAGAAATTCAGAAACTCTCCTCATTCTAGGCACTGGCTGGTCAGAACCATGTACTGTGCCCATGCAAATAAAAGGTGAATTGGTGATGGAATACTGGCCTCTGCAGTTATTTCAGTATGACAACGGTATTTTGTGATCATATGTGCTGAAAAGGGAAGGTGGCATGTTTTTGATGTGTGCCATCTTCTCTTTTCAGGAAATATGATAACAACAAAAACTGTTGTTATCATACGTCCTGAAAAGGGAAGATGGCACGGATTAAAAACTAATACCAACACAGCAGTAGGAACAATATATTATGGCAATACTGAAAGATTTATACCTCAGCAAATGGCACTTCATCTTTGACAGATTGCCTCACAACATTTAGTGGATCATCAATTCCGTGCATCGGCCGAATAACACTGCAGTGCCAATTCACAAGCTTATATTGACTTCCTGAAATCGTATACTTGGGAACTACCAAAGGACCAGCATGCACATTCAGAGGAAATTTCAAGTGGAACTAAATGAGATGGAGGAAAATCATATAATTTGATGACCATACAGATCGGTGTAGCTCCATCACATGTTATTAAAGAAAGATGACACCATAAGGGAATGTCTAGATCCAAAGCTCCTCAACTTTGCATTTAGAAGCTATCTACATATAATACCAATGCTAGTAAAAATAAATCCAATGTTTTCCAAAGCAAGATTCTTTCCAAACAAGTTGCAAAGCATGGATGCTGGTCTGTACATCAACCAAAATAATTCAATGTGCTCACAATGTTTTGGACATCATTTGGATATTTAATATTTTTCATGATTACCTCTGGTAATGTATGTATATATTTTGCAAAGCAAACAAAACAGCAGGACAACATAGATTAGATTCCCTATAGTGTGGAAAAAGGCCCTTTGGCCCAACAAGTCCACACTGACCCTCCGAAGATTAACCCACTCAGACCCATTTCCCTCTGATTAATGCACCTAATACTATGGGCAACTTAGAATGGCCAATTCACCTACCCTGCACATCTTTGGACTGTGGAAAGAATTTGGAGCACCCGGAGGAAACCCACACAGCCATGGGGAAAATGTGCAAACTCCACACAGACAGTCACACAAGGTTGGAATCAAACCTGGGTCCCTGGTGCTGTGAGGCAGCAGTGCTAACCACTGAGCCACTATGCCATAAAGCAATAACAACAACCTTTACCTGCAGATGACAGCAGTAAAAGGATCTGGGATGATATTTAACAGTAAGAAGTTCTTGGTCAAATTCAGGCAGATAAACTTCATTGTGTCCATTATTTGACCCATGGAATTCATCCTAATTCAAGGAAGATCAAGGGTGTTTAACAAACATGTACCCTGCAGACTAAAGTAGATAGAGATTTTACTTTTGATTGTTTAAAAATTTCCTCTCAGCGTTTATTCTCAACTTGTGGAAAAGTTATCTCCATGTTGAGATGTGCTCAAGGAGCATGTCCATATGTGTCACATGACAATGATCAATATGTCTTTGATTCTCTCAAAGGTCCTGTCAGCAAAGTCTCGCCAGTTGCAATATTACAATCCAGGAAAGTAATTTTCAAAACAGATATGTCATAAAAGTGGCTGAAGTCACTTAGAAGATGAGAAATGTTTTAATTTTGATTTGAAAATCCTGTCAACTGTGAAAGCCAACTATTCAAAATAAAGCCCAAGACATTAGCTCCAGTGTCCAGTATCATGCAGTTCATATATATTTATTTGGCAAGAATTTCATCATTGAAATCGACCCATAAACCATTAGCAATGATACGTTGAAACCATTAAGGAGCGTGCCACTATTAGATGCATGTGCTTGTCAAAGTGCAAGGACATAACTTAGTAAAGTTAGATCACATGGGATTCAGGGCGAGCTTGCAAATTGGAGATAAATTTTGCTTGATGGTAGGAGCCAGAGGGTGATAGTGGGGGCTTGTTTCTCTGACTGGAGGCCTACGAACAGCAGTGTTCCACAGGGTATGATGCTGGGTCCACTTCTGTTTATCATTTATATGAATGACTTTGATGAGAATTTAGGAAGAATGGTTAGTAAGTTTGCAGATGACACCAAAATTAGGGGTATAGTGCACAGTGAAGAAGGTTATTTAAGATTACAAAGAGATCTTGAATATTTGGGCCAATAGGCTGTGGATTGGCAGATGGAATTTAAATCGGATAAATGCGAGATCTTGCATTTTGGTAAGATAAACAAGAGCAGGACTTACACAGTAGGGCCCTGGGAAGTGTTGTCTAATAGAGAGACCTGGGGATTCAGGTACATAATTCTTTGAAAGTTGCATCACAGGTAGACAAGGTGGTCAAGAAGTTGTTTAGCATGCTGCCTTCATTGCTCAGACCATTGAGTATAAGAGTTGGGACATCATGTTGAAGTTGTACAGGACATTAGTGAGGCCATATTTAGAGTACAGTGTGCAGTTCTGGTTGCTCTGCTATAAGAAGGATATTATGAAATCAGAGAGTTCAGAAAAAGATTTGCAAGGATGTTGCCAGGACTAGAGTGTTTGAGTTATAAGGAGATGCTGGATAAGCTGAGATTTTTTTTCCCCAAAGTGTAGGAGGTTGAAGGATGACCTTGTAGAGGTTTATAAAGTCTTGAGGGGCAGAGATAAGGTGAATATCAAAGTTCTGTTCCATGCGGTAGGGAAGTGCAAAACTAGAGGGCATATTTTTAAGGTGAGAGGAGAAAGATTTAAAAGATACCTAAGGGGCAACATTTTCACACTGAGGTTGATTCATATGTGGAACAAACGGCTAGATGAAGTGGTAGGCGCAGGTACAATTACAATATTTAAAGACATTTGGACAGGTACATAAATACGAAAGTTTAAAGGGATATGGGCAAGTGGGATTAGTTTCGTTTAGGAAACTTGGTCAGCATGGACGAGTTGGACCGAAGGGTCTATTTCTATGCTATATGACTCTCTGACTCTCTGACTCTAAGTGAGAGATAAGCCAGGTACTAAGATAATCATATCTAACACACTTACAATCTCATCCAACCCTCACAAAAGTCAAGATATTCCTCTAGATCTATATATTGATGCTGTAGACTATGAAGTTGAAGAAGTTCTCAATGTTGACCTGTTATACTTTGGCCAGAGCTAATGTGATCATTGCAATCAACAACTATTGAAGATGAGCAAGTAAAAGAATTGTAGAAAATTGTAATCTAGGTTTGGCCTGACAGTGTTAAAGAAGTACCAAAGAAGATTAATTGGTTTATCATGATAAGTTACTTTCAAAGACAAACAACTCCTAATACCAAATCATTATGGCAAGATATCATATCCATATTACAACAGGGACACATGAGTACCATATGTCTGTGTACTAGTCAAGAATGAATCAAAATATTCAATAACAAATGAATGCTTGTGAGGCATGTCAATCATATCAATACAAGCAGCGGAGGACTTCTACATCCAACCAATCTTCTATCCATCCCTTGGACAAAAGTAACAATAGAGCAATTCACAGTGAACAGGGGCATTTACCTACTTCCAATGGATTATTTCTTCAAATTTCCCATTGTTCAATGACTTCGCAACACAATGGGTATGACGCTCATTGAAACGATCAGTACAATTTTCAGATTATTCATTGTCACTGATCTGGCAGTATTAACAACAAAACAGTTTATTGGCAAACCATTTCAAGATGTGTATACTAAGTGGAAAATGACCCATATCACCTTCTCACCTCACTCTCAAACCGCACTTGATCCATTCTCAAACTGCTCAGCAGGACATATAGTAAGTATAATCAAATCAATACTCATAAAGAGTTGAACAACAAAACAAGATGCTTGCATTCCATTGTCATTTTTTTGTTCAATACAATAGAGATGGAATTACCATCCCTAGCACAACTTATGTTCAGAAGATACATGTAAATAATGTTGGCCAGCAATCACTATCTAACCATCCCAAGATACAGGAGAATCTTTTTCAATGGCAGAGTAGAAAAAAAGATCCACAACAAGCGAGCAAGTAGAAAATTAACTGCTCACTGGTCAGTAAGTGTAAGTTAGAATTAAAAATCCTTGGATACCAACAATGCTTTTTCGAATATTCAACAAGGCCAGATCACACAAAGTTATTGTAGATCATGGTGCTACATTGCAAAAGAACAGAAACCAGCTCCAGTTATCTTCACAGTATATAAAATCCGAGAATCCCCACAGTGCGGAAGCAGGTAATTGGCCCATTGAGTCCACCCTGACCCTCTGAAGAGCATCCTGTCTAGAACCACCTGTAACCCCACATTTCCCATGTCTAACCCATTTAGTCTGCATATCCCTGGACACTATGGGCAATTTGGCAGGGCCAAACCATTTAACCTGCACATCTTTGGACTGTGGGAGGAAACTGGAGTACTCAAAGAAAACCTACACAGATGCAGTAATGATGTGCAAGCTCCACACAGATCGTCGCCCGAGGCTGGAATCAAACCTTGGTCCCTGGTGCTGTGAAGCATCAGTGCTATCCACTGAGCCACCATGCTGCCCCAAAGAGAAGAACACTTTGACAATCACGATTGTGCAGTCATATTGAGTGATAACAACATCACAGTATAATAGCATATGACCTGAGAGCATAAAAATCTTATACTCCATCTTAATGTGGATCTTTTGAAACATGACCCTACACAAGAGGCATGCTCCTCTGTTGTAAATTAAGAACTTAATATTGATCTTGGCACTCATGCCTGAAGAATGTAGTATTTATACATAATAATTAGTTCTAATCACAGACTATTGGATTCTTCAAGACCATGACATTCATACCCAGCTTCTTAAGCTATAGGAGATAAGATAAACATTGCCCCATCTGGTAAAACACACTTTTAGAGGCAAAACTCACCTTTTATCTTATGCAACATGGTGTCAGTAGTTGTTATTTGCATATTTGATATAGTGGCATAATTACAACAGGATTGTCGCAAAAGCGATTATAATCTACAAAAATGCCTCGAAAAAACTACTGTATGGCAGCTACAGCACAGGCATCCACCCAATAAATTGACAGTTTGCATAGACATGCCCTGTCCATAGAAAGCAGGACAAATCCAATCCAGTTAATTACACCCATCAGTTTACTTTCAATCAACAGCAAAATAATTGACTGTGCTATCAGTGAGTCAGGCAGCATCCAAGGAGCAGCGAAATCGACGTTTTGGGCAAAAGCCCTTCATCAGGAATCTGGCAATTTTGCTGCTCCTTGGATGCTGCCTGAACTGCTGTGCTGTTTCAGCACCACCAATCCAGAATCTGGTTTCCAGCATCTGCAGTCATTGTTTTTACCCTGTGCTATCAGTGACACTTACTCATAAAACACTTGCTCTTTGATGTTTAATCTGGGTTTCATCAGGACTGCTTTAGACTCTGCAAGGCCTTTCCAAAATCTGCAACGTGATGAGTAGTCTCCACAGAATGAGTGCAGTTCCACCAATGTATAAAATGTTGTCACCATTCAAGATAAAGCAGACTGCTTGATTGGTAGCCCATCCCCTACTAATACATGGTGATATGTATCATTCAGGTACACATGATATACTGCAGCAACTTGCTGAAACTCCTTTGTCAGCTTCCCTCAAGGATGTAGCCGACATCACCTCAAAGAATAAGGGCAGTTGGTACATGGGATGATCAATGCCATCAGGATCCTCTCCGAGTCACACATCATCCTGACTTCAAAATAAAACACCATGCCTTCATCACTGCTGGATCAAAATCTTGTAAATCTAACAAACTGCACTGTGTAAGTGCCTTATGACAGTTCCTGCATTTTTGTTCACAAGAGTAGGATATATCCAACTTGCCCAACTACTACTGTATTAGCTTAATCCCAATTATCAGTGAAGTGACAGAAAGTGCCGATGCCACTTACGCACCAATAACCTATTCTCTGGTGCTCAGTTTGGGTTCTACTGGCAGTATTGAACTCTAGCTTTCATTACACCTGGGTCCAAAGCTGAATTTGAGTGTGATGTAAGAGTGACTAACATTGACATTTGTAGCTAGAATCATAATTGTTACAATGGAAAATAGTTGCAGTTGTTGAAGGTCAATTATATCTGCCCCAGTGCATTACTGCAGAAACTGCTCAGGGCAGTATCCTTGGTTCAATTATTTTTGACAGCTTCATCAGCGATCTTCACCCCATCATAATGACAGGTATGGTTGTTCAATGATGTTTGCAACATTCAACAGAAGTTGCAACTCCTTAAGTAATCAAGGAGTTTCTGCATACATGTATCAAGATCAGTCAGAATACCAAATATACACCTTACATTGATATGCCTGGCTTTAGAATTAGCTATAAGTAACATTTGGAACACACAAGTGTCAAATGATGACCATCTCCAACAAATGTAAACTCAATGATATCATCGTGACATCCAATAACAAACATTATTATCATGAGATTCCCCATTGTTAACATATTTGGAGTAACCATTAACCAGAAAATGAACCACACCAGCTGCATAACAGACCAGATTATGTCTTAGAATAACAACTTATATTTATAAGGAACGTTAATGGAATGAAATGTCCTAAACCAATAACCAATGTTGACCATGTTAGATTTTAAGGAGTGTCTTAAAGGATGAAACTGAGGTAAAGAGGTGTAGGTTGTGTATTCCGGAACTCAAGAGCATGGTTCCAGTAGTGAAGTAATTAAAATTTAACATGTTCAAGAGATCAGAATTACAGGAGTGCTAATGTCTCAGAAGATTGTGGTGCTGGACGGTCACAGAGACTAGGAAAGTGCAAGTCCACTCTGAGATTTATAATCAAGAATAACAACTTTAAAATCAAGTCTCTGCCTGACAAGAAAGCCAGAGGTCAATGAGCTGGATTGTGATGAGGAAACAGTTCTTGCTCCAAATTAAAACAAGCGAAAAAGAGTTTTAGATTGCCTCAAGTTTGCATATTTTAGGATACAGGAGACAAGCCACAAGTGCATTGGAATTCTCAAGCTTATATATACTGAAGGCATGGGTGTGGGTTTCAGTTGTGAATAGATTAAGACAAGGACAAAGCATGATGAGGTTATGGAAATGGAAATAGGTAGCCTTAAATGATAGAGCAAATAAACATACTAAATCTTAGAGGTGAGTCAGACATGCTCCAATAGTGTGCTAATTTATGTGTATATCTATCATATATGTGCATTGTCTGTTTGTTAAAACTGGGCTAAAGCTATAATATGTCTTTTAAAGAAACAAGTTCTGCAAAGCTTCTGAATAGGAATGATTAATAAATTTGCAGATGACACCAAAATTGGAGGTGTAGTGGACAGCAAAAAGGGTTACCTCAGATTACAACAGAATCTGGACCAGATGGCCAATGGGCTGAGAAGTGGCAGATGGAGTTTAATTCAGATAAATGCAAGGTGTTGCATTTTGGGAAAGCAAATCTTAGTAGGAGTTATACACTTAATGGTAAGGTCCTAGGGAGTGTTGCTGAACAAAGAGACCTTGGAGTGCAGGTTCATAGCTCCTTGAAAGTGGAGTCGCAGGTAGATAGGATAGTGAAGAAGGTGTTTGGTATGCTTTCCTTTATCGGTCAGAATATTGAGTACAGGAGTTGGGAGTAAAAAATGAGGTCTGCAGATGCTGGAGATCACAGCTGCAAATGTGTTGCTGGTCAAAGCACAGCAGGTTAGGCAGCATCTCAGGAATAGAGAATTCGACGTTTCGAGCATAAGCCCTTCATCAGGAATAAGAGAGAGAGAGCCAAGCCGGCTGAGATAAAAGGTAGGGAGGAGGGACTAGGGGGAGGGGCGATGGAGGTGGGATAGGTGGAAGGAGGTCAAGGTGAGGGTGAAAGGCCGGAGTGGGGTGGGGGCGGAGAGGTCAGGAAGAGGATTGCAGGTTAGGAGGGCGGTGCTGAGTTGAGGGAACCGACTGAGACAAGGTGGGGGGAGGGGAAATGAGGAAGCTGGAGAAATCTGAATTCATACCTTGTGGTTGGAGGGTTCCCAGGCGGAAGATGAGGCGCTCCTCCTCCAGCCGTCGTGTAGTTGTGTTCTGCCGGTGGAGGAGTCCAAGGACCTGCATGTCCTCGGTGGAGTGGGAGGGGGAGTTAAAGTGTTGAGCCACGGGGTGATTGGGTTGGTTGGTTCGGGCGGCCCAGAGGTGTTCTCTGCCAAATTTTGTTGGTTGGAATGTAGTTCGGAGTCCGTGTGGGATCAGTCGGTTCCTTAGGCAGGTGCTGAGGAAGGAGATGTGGCTGTGGTAAC
The DNA here is from genome assembly GCF_020745735.1 of Hemiscyllium ocellatum. NCBI lineage: Eukaryota > Metazoa > Chordata > Chondrichthyes > Orectolobiformes > Hemiscylliidae > Hemiscyllium > Hemiscyllium ocellatum. The sequence goes on along the minus strand of NC_083418.1, from coordinate 32,854,393 downwards.
GGGTCTGTTTGAGAACGTGGCTGAAGAGCTTCTGTGCAGAGGAGATGACCTGGGGGGTCATCTCGAAGATTTTAACCTACTGCGAATCCTCTTACAAGGATGCCTTCCTTGAAGAAGCTCTCTTCCTCCCTCTACAAGTATTTCAGTGAGTCCCTCTCTCACTGCACCCCCCAGGTCATCTCCTCTGCACAGAAGCTCTTCAGCCACGTTCTCAAACAGACCCGTTACCACAGCCACATCTCCTTCCTCAGCACCTGCCTAAGGAACCGACTGATCCCACACGGACTCCGAACTACATTCCAACCAACAAAATTTGGCAGAGAACACCTCTGGGCCGCCCGAACCAACCAACCCAATCACCCCGTGGCTCAACACTTTAACTCCCCCTCCCACTCCACCGAGGACATGCAGGTCCTTGGACTCCTCCACCGGCAGAACACAACTACACGACGGCTGGAGGAGGAGCGCCTCATCTTCCGCCTGGGAACCCTCCAACCACAAGGTATGAATTCAGATTTCTCCAGCTTCCTCATTTCCCCTCCCCCCACCTTGTCTCAGTCGGTTCCCTCAACTCAGCACCGCCCTCCTAACCTGCAATCCTCTTCCTGACCTCTCCGCCCCCACCCCACTCCGGCCTTTCACCCTCACCTTGACCTCCTTCCACCTATCCCACCTCCATCGCCCCTCCCCCTAGTCCCTCCTCCCTACCTTTTATCTCAGCCGGCTTGGCTCTCTCTCTCTTATTCCTGATGAAGGGCTTATGCTCGAAACGTCGAATTCTCTATTCCTGAGATGCTGCCATTTACAGGAGTTGGGAGGTCATGTTGTGGCTGTACAGGACATTGGTTAGGCCACTGTTGGAATATTGCATGCAATTCTGGTCTCCTTCCTATTGGAAAGATGTTGTGAAACTTGAAAGGGTTCAGAAAAGATTTACAAGGATGTTGCCAGGGTTGGAGGATCTGAGCTATAGGGAGAGGCTGAATAGGCTGGGCCTGTTTTCCCTGGAGCGTCAGAGGCTGAACGGTGACCTTATAGAGGTTTACAAAATTATGAGGGGCATGGAAAGGATAAATAGATAAAGTCTTTTCCCTGGGGTCAGGAAGTCCAGAACTAGAGGGCATAGGTTTAGGGTGAGAGGGGAAAGATATAAAAGAGGCCTAAGGGGCAATGTTTTCACGCAGAGGGTGGTACATGTATAGAATGATCGGGTTGTTAAGCAAATGTATGGTGTGTTAGCTTTTCTTGATAGAGGGATTGAGTTTCAGAGCCAAGAGGTCATGCTGCAGCTGTACAAATCTCTGGTGTGGCTGAAATTGGAGTATTGCGTACAGTTCTGGTCGCCACATTATACGAAGGATGTGGAAGCATTTGAAAGGGTGCAGAGGAAATTTACCAAGATGCTGACTGTTATGGAGGGAAAGTCTTATGAGGAAAGGCTGAGGGATTTGAGGCTATTTTTGTTAGAGAGAACAAGGTTAAGAGGTGACTTAATAGAGGCATACAAGATGATCAGGGGTTTAGATAGGGTCGACAGTGAGCACCTTTTTCCTAGGATAGTGATGGCTAGCATGAGGGGACATAGCTTTAAAATGAGGGGTGATAGATATTGGATAGATGTCAGAGGTAGGTTTTTTACTCAGAGTAGTAAGGGCATGAAATGCCCTGCCTGCACTAGTACTCATCAAATTTAATGGCATTTAAATGGTCATTGGATAAACATATGGATGATAATGAAACAGTGTAGGTTAGATGGGCTTCAGATTGGTTTCAAGAAAAGATCAATAATTTTGAACAAGCAAAGCAAATAATTGACAGACATATCCCTGAGGGCCAAAGGGCCTGTACTGCGTTGTAATGTTCTATATTCTATGTACAATAATATCTTGATCAGGTGGGCCAATGCTCCAATGGGCCAAGGAGTGACAGGTAGAGTTTAATTTAGATAAATGAGAGGTGTTCCATTTTGGAAAGGCAAATCAGGGAAGGACTTATACACTTAATAGTAGATTCCTGGGGAGTGTTTGTGAACAAAGAGATCTTGGGATGCAGGTTCATAGTTCCTTGAAAGTGGAATATTAGATAGACAGGCTAGTGAAGAAGGCATTTGGTAAACTTGCCTTTAGATCATGTTCCCTATAGTGTGGAAATAGGCCCTTCAGCCCAACAAGTCCACACTGACCTTCCAAAGAGTAACACACCCAAACCCTTTTTCCCCTCTGACTAATGCGCCTAACACTATGGGCAATTTAACATGGCCAATTCACCTAACCTGCACATCTTTGTGGGAGGAAACCGGAGCACCCGGAGAAAACCTACGCAAACACTGGGAGAATGTGCAAACTACTCACAGGCAGTCGCCCAAGGGTTGGAATTGAACCTGGGACCCTGGTACTGTGAGGCAGCAGTGCTAACCACTGAGCCAGCATGCTGCCCGGTGGTCAGTGTATTGAGTATCGGAGTTGGGAGGTCATGTTGTGTTTGTATAGAACATTGGTTAGGCCACAATTGGAATACTGTGTGCAATTCTGGTCTCCCTGCTGTAGGAAGGATGTTGTTAAACTTGGAGATAGTGAGAACTACAGATGTTGGAGAGTCAGAGCGGGTAAAGCGTGCAGTGGTAAAAAGCACAGGAAGTCAAGCAGCATCAGAGAAGGGGAGTCAACGTTTCAGGTCAAAATCATTCATCAGGATTGGGAGAGGGGATGGGGAATAGCAAAATAAATAGAGGGACGCGGGATGGGGCTGGGGAAAAGGTGGGTGGGGTGGCGATAGGTGATTGCAGACAGGAAGTGGCTGTGATTGGTCCGTGGGAAGGATGGAACAGTTGATGAGAAGGAAGATGGATACAACTCCCTCTCCCATTCCCCCAACTACATGTCCATCCTGGGCCTCCTGTTCCATCAACACTAGGCCACATGCAAACTGAAGGAACAACAACTCATCTTCCGCCTTGGCAGCTTACAACCATACAGCCTTAACTTAGAATTCACCATCTTTCAAATCTCCCCACCCCTACTTCATCTCAGGCCTAGCTCTCCTTCTCCACTCCGCCCCCTTAACCTGACCCTACCTGTCCATCTTCCTTCCCATCTATCTGCTCCACCGTTCCCACTGACCAATCATAGACACCTATTGCTACCCCACCCACCTTTCCGCCAGCCTCACCATGCCTCCCTCTATTTATTTCGCAGCCGCATTCCCCTCCCCCAGTCTTGATGAAAAGTTCCGACCTGAAACGTTGCCCCCCTCCCATCTCCTCTGATGCTACGTGCCCTGCATGTTGTTAAAGCTGAAAGGGTACAGAAAAGACGTTGCCAGGATTGGGGAGTTTGAGCTTTATGGGGAGGCTGAATAGGCTGGAGCTATATTCCCTGGAGCTTTGGAGGCTGAGGGATGATCTTTTTGAGGTTTATAAAATCATGAAGAATATAGACTGGGTGAATAGCAAGGTCTTCTTCCCAGGATAGTGAAGTCCAAAACTAAAGGACGTATGTTTAAGGTGAGAGAGGAAAGATTTTAAAGAGAAGTAAAGAGAATTTTTTTCTTGCAGAGGGTGGTGTGTGTATGGAAAGTGCTAAATAGCACCTGGACAGGTATATGAATGGGAGTGGTTGAGAGAGATATGGGTCAAGTGCTGGAAAATGGGACTAGATTAGTTTAGCATATCTGGTCAGCATGGACAGGTTGGACCGAAGGGTCTGTTTCTGGGCTGTACAACTCTATGACTCTATAACACAGAAATGGTATATCAATGATATTCCTGTAATGTGGATGCACAGGTTGTTCAGTCAAGGATATACAAGTCTGTGTGCACTGGTTGATCAGTTAGGGATGTATCTACAACGTATGCATTGGTTGTTCACTTTGGGAAATCCCTGAAATGTATGAGCACCAGTTGTGCAACGATTGTTCAGTCAGAAAATACCAGTAATATGTGTGCATTGGTTGTGAACTCAGAGATATGCCTGTCAAGTGTTTGCTTTGCTTGTTCAAAATTATTGAACTTTTCTCGAAAACACATAGTATTCAAACGAAAAAAAAATTCAAACCTGGAAAGACTGCTTAGGCCCTTGGATGGTGAACAGTGAGGAAGTGAAGGGATGGGTGTCGCACCTCTGTGGTTATATAGCAGATGCCATAGGAACAGGGCTTGGTGTTGGTGGTCATGGAATGGACTAGGGAGTCCCAAAGGGAACAATTCCTGTGAAATGCACTAGGGGAGTGAAAGAAAGATGTATCCGCTAGAGTTGTTTGAAATGGCAGAGAATGATCCTTTGATTGTGGAGAAAGTGAGGACTACAGATGCTGGAGATCAGAGTCGAGAGTGCGGTGCTGGATAAGCACAGTATGTCAGGCAGCATCAAAGGAGCAGGAAAATCGACATTTCAAGTATGCTTGTGTCTGTGAGCCTCATTCCTGATGAAGGGCTTATGCCGGAAACGTCGATTCTCCTGCTCTTTTGATGCTGCCTTTGAATGTGGAGGCTGGCCTTCAAATTGTGAACCATTTCTTCCCTTTCATTTAGCTTGTTATGTTCTCTATCACCATGTCCTCGCTCTCCTCCTCTCACTGCAGTGGGACTGTCTGCTCTTTCAAGTCTGGCAGTTAGACACACTATTGTTCTGCCATTCTCACATTCCAATCACCCACCCCCAAACTGTAGCAGAAATGATGACCCTCCAAGGCTTCACTTCAGCTCTGATGAAGAGTCATCTATACTCAAATATTAGCTTGCCCTCTCTCCATGGAAGCTGTCTGACCCACTGTGTGCTCCAGCATTCGCTGCTTTCAGCACAGATTCCAGTACCTGCAGTAATTTGCTTCAACATTGGGTTTGGGATTAATGGACTCAAAGACAGTGAGTGACGAATTTTTTTTCATGTGTGTATTTGGTTGGTTTAAATTGGGCGTGTCTTGTGTAATAATGGCTCTTTCAATCACTTACAAGTTTCCGAGGGGTGGAAGAAGTCACTGAAGGTGTTTTACATGAAGTGTGCAAGGCAAAACTTTAAGGATTGGCAAACAAGTTGAAGTTGGAGGTACTTGTGTCTATGAGAAAAGGGGAGATAATTGCAGCAATACTTTGGCATTTACAATTGCAAGGAATGCATTCAGAATCATTGGAAATTGCTCAAATTCAATTGTCAGTGAAGCAGTTTGAATTAGAGGCAATGCAAGGGAAAAAGCAATAGAAAGAATAGCCCTGGCAGAACAAAAAAGGAAAAGGAAGAGGGACAAAAGCAAAAAAGAGAGAGAGATAATCAGAGTGGAACAAAGAGCAAAAGGATTAAAATAGCTTGAATATGAAAAGGAAATGAAACAGTTGAGTTACGATTAAAAACAGAAACAAGGGATTAAAATCTGATTGAAGATTTGTAGCTCGGGTATCCGTTGTTGTGGTTCTGCTCGCCGAGCTGGAAGTTTTTGCTGCAAACGTTTCGTTCCCTGGCTAGGGAACATCATCAGTGCGGTGGGAGCCTCGTGTGAAGCGCTGCTTTGATGTTTCTTCCGGTATTTATATTAGTTTGTTCTTGCCGCTTCCGGGTGTCAGTTTCAGCTGCAGTGATTTGTATCTGGGGTCCAGGTCGATGTGTCTGTTGATGGATGTTCTTGCCGTTTCCGGGTGTCAGTTTCAGCTGTAGTGGTTTGTATATGGTGTCCAGGTCAATGTGTCTATTGATGGAGTTTGGGGATGAATGCCATGCTTCTAGGAATTCTCTGGCTGTTCTCTGTCTGGCTTGTCCTATGATAGTGGTGTTTTCCCAGTCAAATTCATGTTGCTGGTTGTCTGAGTGTATGGCTACTAGAGATAGCTGGTCGTGTCGTTTTGTGGCTAGCTGATGTTCGTGGATGCGGATTGTTAGCTGTCTTCCTGTTTGTCCTATATAGTGTTTTGTGCAGTCCTTGCATGGTATTTTGTAAACTACGTTAGTTTGGCTCATGCTGGGTATTGGGTCCTTTGTTCTAGTGAGTTGTTGTCTGAGCGTGGATGTTGGCTTGTGTGCTGTTATGAGTCCTAAGGGTCGCAGTAGTCTGGCTGTCAGTTCTGAGACACTCCTGACGTATGGTAGAGTGGCTAGTCCTTTTGGTTGTGGCATGTCCTCGTTCCGTGGTCTATCTCTTAGGCATCTGGTGATAAAGTTGCGTGGGTATCCGTTTTTGGCGAATACCTTGTATAGATGTTCCTCTTCCTCTTTTCGCAGTTCTGGTGTACTGCAGCGTGTTGTGGCCCTTTTGAATAGTGTCCTGATGCAGCTTCGTTTGTGTGTGTTGGGGTGGTTACTTTCATAGTTTAAGACTTGGTCTGTGTGTGTTGGTTTCCTGTGTATCCTTGTGGTGAATTCTCCGTTGGGTGTTCTCTCTACTAACACGTCTAGGAATGGGAGTTGGCTATCCTTTTCTTCTTCTCGTGTGAATCGGATTCCTGTGAGTGTGGCGTTGATGATTCGGTGTGTTTTTTCTATATCTGTGTTTTTGATGATTACAAAGGTGTCATCAACATATCTGATCCAGAGTTTGGGTTGGATTTGTGGTATGGCTGTATGTTCTAATCTTTGCATAACTGCCTCTGCTATGAGTCCCGAGATTGGTGATCCCATGGGTGTTCCGTTGATTTGTTCGTATATCTGATTGTTGAATGTAAAGTGTGTGGTGGTGCCTCACCACACACTTTACATTCAACAATCAGATATACGAACAAATCAACGGAACACCCATGGGATCACCAATCTCGGGACTCATAGCAGAGGCAGTTATGCAAAGATTAGAACATACAGCCATACCACAAATCCAACCCAAACTCTGGATCAGATATGTTGATGACACCTTTGTAATCATCAAAAACACAGATATAGAAAAAACACACCGAATCATCAACGCCACACTCACAGGAATCCGATTCACACGAGAAGAAGAAAAGGATAGCCAACTCCCATTCCTAGACGTGTTAGTAGAGAGAACACCCAACGGAGAATTCACCACAAGGATACACAGGAAACCAACACACACAGACCAAGTCTTAAACTATGAAAGTAACCACCCCAACACACACAAACGAAGCTGCATCAGGACACTATTCAAAAGGGCCACAACACACTGCAGTACACCAGAACTGCGAAAAGAGGAAGAGGAACATCTATACAAGGTATTCGCCAAAAACGGATACCCACGCAACTTTATCACCAGATGCCTAAGAGATAGACCACGGAACGAGGACATGCCACAACCAAAAGGACTAGCCACTCTACCATACGTCAGGAGTGTCTCAGAACTGACAGCCAGACTACTGCGACCCTTAGGACTCATAACAGCACACAAGCCAACATCCACGCTCAGACAACAACTCACTAGAACAAAGGACCCAATACCCAGCATGAGCCAAACTAACGTAGTTTACAAAATACCATGCAAGGACTGCACAAAACACTATATAGGACAAACAGGAAGACAGCTAACAATCCGCATCCACGAACATCAGCTAGCCACAAAACGACACGACCAGCTATCTCTAGTAGCCATACACTCAGACAACCAGCAACATGAATTTGACTGGGAAAACACCACTATCATAGGACAAGCCAGACAGAGAACAGCCAGAGAATTCCTAGAAGCATGGCATTCATCCCCAAACTCCATCAATAGACACATTGACCTGGACACCATATACAAACCACTACAGCTGAAACTGACACCCGGAAACGGCAAGAACATCCATCAACAGACACATCGACCTGGACCCCAGATACAAATCACTGCAGCTGAAACTGACACCCGGAAGCGGCAAGAACAAACTAATATAAATACCGGAAGAAACATCAAAGCAGCGCTTCACACGAGGCTCCCACCGCACTGATGATGTTCCCTAGCCAGGGAACGAAACGTTTGCAGCAAAAACTTCCAGCTCGGCGAGCAGAACCACAAGAAACAAGGGAGAAAGATAGTTTTTGAACTTTGAAAGTTGTCAATAAAAGAGAAAGGTTGATTTAAAATGGCAAGGGTAGAAAGTAGGAGTCGTGATGGGGACAGTGATGAAGAGCGATAATCTAGTATATTGAAGTCAGTAGCTACTCAGAGAGTGAACACACTTGAAGTAATCTTCAAGAATAATTAGAATCTGGAAAAGACCCAGGGAATTGGAAAACTGCCATCATAACACACTAGTTCAAAAAAGAAAGCAGACAAAATAAAAGGTACCTACAGGCCAGTTAACTCAACATCTGTTTTGCAAAGATTGCATAATTGTTACAGTACAGAAGATGGCTGTTTGGCCTATCATGACTGCACAGACTCTTCAAACAAGCATCATTTCTGAATGCTAATCTCCTGTTCTCCCCAACACCCAAACATGCTCCCTCTATCCAAATAATGATCTTATACAATCGAGAGCCAAAATGGACCTTCCCCCCACCAAATTTCCACAGTGTATTCCAGACTTTAACTACTAACAATATGAAAACAGTTTTTTACACATCACCTTTACTTCTTTCAAACCACTTTAAAAATGCATTATCTATGCTACTCTTATGGACAGGAACAACTCCTCCTTATCTACCCTATGTAAACCATGCCTGATTTTTGAAACCTCTAACAAATCTCCTCTCATCCTTTATACTCCAAAAAAAGTCTTAACACCTTCAATCTATCTGCGTAATATGTGTGCACTGGGTGTTGGTTCTGGGGATCTATAGAATGTGTGTGCACTGGGTGTTGGGTCTGGGGTATCTCCAGAAGGTGTGTGTTCTGGGTGTCGGCTTTAGGGTATATCTGCAATTTTTGTGCACTGGATGTTGGGTCTGAGGTATACCTGCAATGTGTACGCACTGGATATTGGATCTGGGCTACCTCTGTGTGTGTGCACTGGATATTGAGTCTGGGCTAGCTCAGCTATGTGTGGTGCTGGAAAAGCACAGCAGGTCAGGCAGCATCAGGTGCACTGACTTTTAAACCGCTGAAGCCAGGCACCAACTTGAAGACACCTCTTCCTACCGCCTCACCCGCTCCCCCCCACCGACCATGACCTCACTGCCCATCACCAAACCATCATCTCCCAGACCGCTCATAACCTTATCACCTCAGGGGATCTCCCACCCACAGCTTGCAACCTCATAGTTTAAGAACCCTGCACTGCCCAGTTCTACCTCCTACCCAAGATCCATAAGCCTGACTACCCCAGCCGGCCCATCATTTCAGCACTGGTCTTGCCTCATCAAATTCATCTCCACGTACCTCAATACTGTCTATGCCCCGGTCCAGGAACTGCCTACATATGTGAGGGACACCACCCATCCCCTCCACCTCCTCCAAGACTTTGGTTTCCCTGGCCCCTAAAGTCTCATCTTCATCATGGACATCCAGTCTCTATACACCTACATCCACCATGACCAGGGCCACCAAGCCCTCTGTTTTTTTCCTCTCCCGACATCCTCACCAATATCCTTCCACTAACAATCTTATTCATTTGGCTGAACTGGTTGTCCCCATCAACAATTTCTCCTTTGAATCTTTGGATGAAAGGGGCAGCTGTGGGCACCCTTATGGCCCCGAGTATGCCGTCTCTTTGTCAGCTACATGAAACAGTCTATCTTCGACAGTTACACTGGCACCACCCCTCACCTTTTCCTCCGCTACATTGATGACTGCATTGGCGCCACCTCGTGCTCCCACGAGGACGTTGAACAGTTCATTAACTTCACCAACACATTCCACCCTGACCCTACATTCACCTGGACCATCTCTAACACGTCTCTCCCCTTCCTCGACTGCACCATCTCCATTAACAGTGACCAACTCAACACTGACATTTTTCACAAACCACCAACTCCCACAGCTACCTGGATTACACATCCTCCTACCCTGCCTCCTGCAAAAATGCTATTCCTTATTCTCAATTCCTCCACCTCCGCTACATCTGTTACCAGGAGGACAAGTTCCACTACAGAACACATCAGATGGCCTCCTTCTTTAAAGATGGCTATTTCCCCTCCCACGTGGTTGATGATGCTCTTCAGTGCATCTCATCCACTTCCTGCACCTCTGCCCTCGAACCCTCCCAGTCCTCAACTTCCACCACATCAACTTCCGTCTACATCGCATCATCCTCCGCCATTTCTACCACTTAAAAATGGCCCCTACCACCAGAGATATATTTCCATCCCCACCCTTATCCGGTTTCCGTAAAAACCATTCCCTCCGTGACTACCTAATTAAGTCCATGCCCTCCAACAATGCATGATCCCCTCCTGGCATCTCCCTCTGCCTCTATACGAATTGCAAAACACGTGCCCATATCTCTACCCTCACCTCCATCCAAGGCCCCAAAGGAGCCTTCCACATCCATCAAAGTTTCACCTGCACTTCCACATATGTCATTTACTGTATCCGTTGCTTCCGATGCGATCTCCTCTACACTGGGGAGAGAGGACGCCTACTCATTGAGCGTTTCAGAGAACACCTCTAGAACACCTGCACCAACCAAACCCACCACCCCATGGCCAAACATTTCAACTCCCCCTCCGACTCCGCCAAGTACACGCAGGTCCTGGGCCTCCTCCATCCCCACTCTTGTCCACCCGCACGTCGAGGAAGAAAGCCTCATCTTGCGCCTTGGGACCCTCTGACCCCATGGCATCAAAGTGGATGTCATCAGTTTACTCATTCCACCTCTGGCACACCCCCCCCCGCCCCCCCCACCCCAACCTTATACCAGTTCCAATCTTCCAGCTCGCCACCAGCTCCCATGACTGTCCCACCTGTCTATCTTCCTTCCCACCTATCCGCTCCACCCTCTCCTCTGACCAATCACCATTACCCCCCCACATCCATCCACCTATCAGCTAGCTTCTCCCAGTGCTATTCCCTCCCATTTATCTCTCCACTCCTGAGATTCCCAACCTCATTTCTGATGAAAGGCTTTTGCCCGATACGTTGATTTTCCTGCTCCTCATTGCTGCCTGACCTGCTGTGCCTTTCCAGCACCACACTCTTAACTCTAATTTCCAGATTCTGCCGTGCTCACTTTCTTTTAGCTCTGCAATGTGTGCGCACTGGGTGTTGGCTCAGGGCTATCCCTGCAATGTGTGTGCATTGGATGTTGGGTCTGGTCTATTTCTGCAACATGTGTGTGCACAGGGTGTTGAGTCTGAGGTATCTCTAGAATGTGTGAGCTTGGTGTTGGTTCTGGGGTATCTCTAGAATATGTGTGCACTGGGTGTTGGGTTTGTGGTGTCTCTCCAATGTGTGTGTACTCAATGTTGGGTCTGAGGTGTCTCTGCAATGTGTGTACACTGGGTGTTGCGTCTGTGGTATCTCTGCAATATGTGCACATTGAATGTTGGGTGTGGGCTATCTCTGCAATGTGTGTGTGTACTGGGTGTTGGGTCTGAAGTATCTCTGCAATGTGTGTGCACTGGGTGTTTTGTCTGTGGTGTCTCTGCAATGTGTATGCGCCAGGTGTTGGGTCTGGGTGTCTCTCCAATGTGTGTGTACTCGGTGTTGGGTCTGAGGTGTCTCTGCAATGTGTGTACACTGGGTGTTGCGTCTGTGGTATCTCTGCAATATGTGCGCACTGGATATTGGTTGTGGGCTATCTCTGCACTGTGTGTGTGTACTGGGTGTTGGGTCTGGGGCATCTGTGCAATGTGTATACAATGGGTGTTGGGTCTGGGCTGTGTCTGCAATAAGTGTATATTGGGTATTGGGTCTGTGGTATCTCTGTAATGGGTGTGAACTAGTTGTTGGTTCTGGTGTGTCTCTACAATGTGTGTACTGGAATTTGGGTCTGGGATATCTCTGTAATATGTGTGCAATGGATGTTGGGTCTAGAGTATCTCTAGAATAGGTGTGCATTGGGTATTGGGTCTAGGGTATCTCTAGAACTTGTGTGCATTGAGTGCTGGTCTGCAGGATCTCTGCAATGTGTGTGCTCTGTTTGTTGGGTCTCAGGTATCTCTAGAACTTGTTTGCATGGGATGTTGCATCTGGGATAACCCTGCAATTTGTGTGCACTGGGTGTTGGGTCTGGCGTATCGCTAGAATTTCTGTGCCCTGGGTATTGGGACTGGGGTATCTCTAGAATTAGTGTGCACTGGGTGTTGATCCGGGGTATCTCTGTAATGTGTGTTCACTTGGTGTTGGGTCTGTGGTATATCTGCAATATGTGTGCTCTGATATTAGGTCTGGCGTATCTCTAGAATTTCTGTGCACCGGGTTTTGTGATTGGAGTATCTCTAGAAATTGTGTGCACTGAGTGTTGAGTCTGGGGTACCTCTACAATTTGGGTGCATGGGATGTTGGGTCTGAGGTATCTCTAGAAGGTGTGTGTACTTGGTGTTGGGACTGGGGAATCTCTAGAATTTGTGTGCACTGGGTGTTGAGTCTGGTGTATCTCCAGAATATTTGTGCACTGGATGTTGTGTCTGGGGTATCTCTGCAAAATGTGTGCACTAATTATTGGTTCTGGGCTATCTCTGCAATATGTGTACACTGGGTGTTGGGTCTGGGCTAGCAGTATAATGAGTGGTGCTGGAGAAGCACAGCGCGCCAAGCAGCATCCGAGGAGCTGGAGAGTCAACGTTTCAGGTGTTTGGCTCAGAGCTACCTCTGCAATGTGTGTGCACATCGTGTTGAGTCTGGAATATCTTTGCAATGTGTATGCACAGGACATTGGGTCTGGGGTATCTCTGCAATGTGCATACACTGGATGGTTGGTTTGAGGTATCTCTGCAATGGTTGTGCACTGGGTGTTTGGTCTGGGCTATCTCTGCAATGTGTGTGCCCTAGGTGCTGTGTCTGGACTGGGTGTTGGGTCTGAAGTATCTCTGCAATGTGTGTGCATTGAGTGTTGTGTCTGTGGTCTCTTTTCAATGTGTGTGTACTGGACGGTTGGTCTGGGGTATCTCTGCAATGTGTGTGCATTGGGTGTTGGGTGTGGAGTGTCCCTACAATGTGTGTGCACTTGGTGTTGAGTCTGGAGAATCTTTGCAATGTTTGTGGTCTGGGTATTGGGTCTGGGGTATCTCTGGGGTATGTGTGTTCATGGGGTGTTGAGTCTGTGGCATCTCTGAAATATGTGTGCACTGGGTATTGGGTCTGGGTATCTCTGCAATGTGTGTGCACTAGGTGTTGGGTTCGGGGTATATCTGCAATGTGTGTGCACTGAGTGTTGTGTCTGTGGTCTCTTTTCAACTTGTGTGTACTGGACAGTTGGTCTGGGGTATCTCTGCAATGTGTGTGCATTGGGTGTTGGGTGTGGAGTGTCCCTACAATGTGTGTGCACTGGGTGTTGAGTCTGGGGAATCTCTAGTATTTGTGCGCACTGGGTGTTGGGTTTGGGGTATATCTGCAATGTGCGCACTGGATGTTGTACAGGGTATCTCTAGAATAGGCCTCACCTTCATTCCCCTACGCCCTCGGATTAACGAGTTAGTCCTCAGCAGAGGCCTCACCTTCATTCCCCTACGCCCTCGGATTAACGAGTTAGTCCTCAGCAGAGGCCTCACCTTCATTCCCCTATGCCCTCGGATTAACGAGTTCAACACGCGGCGAGACATTGAACAATTCTTCCGCCGCCTTCACCTCCGTGCCTACTTTTGCCCACCCCCTGACGACCCCTTCTCCCGCCTCCAACACACCCCATCCACCTGGACACCTCGTGCTGGCCTCTTACCCGCCCTCGATCTCTTTATAGCCCACTGCCGCCGCGACATTAACCGACTCAACCTGTCCATCCCTCTTACCCACTCCAACCTCTCACCCTCGAAACGTGCAGCCCTCCACTCCCTCCGCTCCAACCCCAACCTCACCATCAAACTGGCAGACAAGGGAGGCACGGTAGTAGTTTGGCGCACCGACCTTTATACCGCTGAGGCCAAACGCCAGCTCGCGGACACCTCCTCCTACTGCCCCTTTGACCATGACCTCACCTCCCACCACCAAACCATCATCTCCCAGACCATCCATAACATCATCACCTCAGGGGATCTCCCATCCACTGCCTCCAACCTCCAACCACAACCCCGCACCGTCCGCTTCTACCTCCTGCCCAAAATCCACAAACCTGACTCCCCCGGCCGACCCATTGCCTCAGCCTGCTCTTGCCCCACCGAACTCATCTCCACATACCTCGACACGGTTCTGTCCCCCTTAGTCCAAGAACTCCCCACCTACGTTCGAGACATCACCCACGCCCTCCACCTCCTCCATGATTTTTGCTTCCCCGGTCCCCAACGTCTTATCTTCACGATGCACATCCAGTCCCTGTACACCTCCATCCCCCATCACGAAGGACTCAAAGCCCTCCGCTTCTTCCTTTCCCGCCGTACCAACCAGTACCCTTCCACTGACACCCTTCTTCGACTGACTGAACTGGTCCTCACCCTGAACAACTTCTCTTTCCAATCCTCCCACTTCCTCCAAACCAAAGGAGTAGCCATGGGCACCCGCATGGGCCCCAGCTATGCCTGTCTCTTCGTAGGATATGTGGAACAGTCCATCTTCCGCAACTACACTGGCACCACCCCCCACCTTTTCCTCTGCTACATCGATGACTGTATCGACGCTGCCTCGTGCTCTCATGAGGAGGTTGAACAGTTCATCCACTTTACCAACACCTTCCACCCCGACCTCAAATTCACCTGGACTGTCTCAGACTCCTCCCTCCCCTTCCTAGACCTTTCCATTTCTATCTCGGGCGACCGAATCAACACAGACATCTACTATAAACCGACTGACTCCCACAGCTACCTAGACTACACCTCCTCCCACCCTGCCCCCTGTAAAAATGCCATCCTATATTCCCAATTCCTTCGTCTCCGCCGCATCTGCTCCCAGGAGGGCCAGTTCCAATACTGTACAGCCCAGATGGCCTCCTTCTTCAAGGACCGCAGATTCCCCCCAGACGTGATCGACGATGCCCTCCATCACATCTCCACCACTTCCCACTCCTCCGCCCCTGAGCCCCGCCCCTCCAACCACCACCAAGACAGAACCCCACTGGTTTTCACCTACCACACCACCAACCACCGTATACAGCATATCATCCGCCGTCATTTCCGCCACCTCCAAACGGACCCCACCACCAGGGATATATTTCCCTCCCCTCCCCTATCAATGTTCCGAAAAGACCACTCCCTCCGTGACTCCCTCATCAAGTCCACACCCCCCACCAATCCAACCTCCACTCCCGGCACCTTCCCCTGCAACCGCAACAAATGCAAAACTTGCGCCCACACCTCCTCCCTTACTTCTCCCCAAGGCCCCAACGGATCCTTCCATATCCACCACAAATTCACCTGCACCTCCATACACATCATCTATTGCATCCGCTGCACCCGATGTGGCCTCCTCTATATTGGGGAGACAGGCCGCCTACTTGCGGAATGCTTCAGAGAACACCTCTGGGACGCCCGAACCAACCAACCCAACCACCCCGTGGCTCAACACTTTAACTCTCCCTCCCACTCCACCAAGGACATGCAGGTCCTTGGACTCCTCCATCGCCAGAACATAACAACACGACGGTTGGAGGAAGAGCGCCTCATCTTCCGCCTGGAAACCCTCCAATCACAAGGGATGAACTCAGATTTCTCCAGTTTCCTCATTTCCCCTCCCTCCACCTTGTCTCAGTCAAATCCCTCGAACTCAGCACTGCCCTCCTAACCTGCAATCTTCTTCCTGACCTCTCCGCCCCCACCCCACTCCGGCCTATCACCCTCACCTTGACCTCCTTCCACCTATCACATCTCCATCGCCCCTCCCCCAAGTCCCTCCTCCCTACCTTTTATCTTAGCCTGCTGGACACACTTTCCTCATTCCTGATGAAGGGCTTATGCCCGAAACGTCGAATTTCCTGTTCCTTGGATGCTGCCTGACCTGCTGCGCTTTTCCAGCAACACATTTTCAGTTTTATCTCTAGAATAGGTGTGCACTCAGTATTTGGTCTGAGTATCTCTGCAATGTGTGTGCATAAGGTGTTCGGTCTGTGGTATCTCTGCAATATGTGTGTACTGGATGTTGGGTTTGGGTATCTCGAGAATGTGTGTGCACTGGGTGTTGGCTTTGGGGTATTTCTGCAATATGTGCGCACTGGATGTTGCGTATGGGGTATCTCTAGAATAGGTGTGCACTCAGTATTTGGTCTGGCGTATCTCTGCAATGTGTGTGCACTGGGTATTTGTGACGGGGTATCTCTGAAACCTCTGTGCGCTGGTTGTTGAGTCTAGGATAACTCTACAATTTGTGTGCACTGGGTATTGGGTCTGGGGTATTTCTGCAATGTGTGTCCATTTGGTTTTGGGTCTGTGGTATCTCTGCAACATGTGCACACTGGATATTGGGGCTGGGGTATCTGTATAATAGGTGTGCAATGGATATTGGGTTTGGGGTATCTCTAGAAGGAGTGTGTACTGGGTGTTGAGTCTGGGGAATCTCTAGTATTTGTGTGCACTGGGTGTTGTATCTGGGGTATCTCTGCTATGTGTGCGCACTGGGTGATGGGTCTGGGGTATGTCTGCAATATGTGTGCACTGTCTGTTGGGTCTGTGGTATCTCTGCAATGTGTGGTGCTGGAAAAGCACAGCAGGACAGGCAGCATTCAAGGCACAGAACAGTCGACGGTTTCAGCAAAATCCAGTCATCCAGGGCCTCATCAGAATTCCTGATGAAGGGCTGTTGCCCAAAAAGTCGACTCTCCTGCTGCCTGACCTGCTGTGCATTTCCAGCACCACACTCATGACTCTAATCTCCAGCATCTGCAATCCTCAGTTTTTCCTAGCTCTGCAATGTACTGGCTCAAGGCAATCTCTACAATGTGTGTGCATTGGATGTTGGTTAATGGGCTATGTCTGCAATGTGAGTGCGCAGGGAGTTGGGTCTGGGGTATCACTGCAATGTGTGTGCATTGGGTGTTGGGTCTGGAGTGTCCCTACAATGTGTGTGCATCGGGTGTTGAGTCTGGGGTATCTCCAGAATGTGTGTGTGCACTGTTGGGTTTGGGGTATATCTGCAATTAATGTGCACTGGACTGTTGGGTCTGAGGTATATCTGGAATGTGTGTGCACTGGGTGTTGGATTTGGGGTATCTCTATAATGTGTGTGCACTGGGTATTTGGTTTGTGGTCTCTCTGAAATGTGTATGCACTGGATGTCGGGTCTGAGGTATATCCGGAATGTGTGTGCTCTGAGTGTTGGGTCTAGGCTATCTCTGCAGTGTATGTACACCACATATTGGGTCTGCTCTAGCTTTGCAATGTGTGTACACTGGGCATTGGGTCTGAGCTAGACCTGCATAGAGTGGTGCCCAAAAAGCACAGCAGGTCAGGCAACATCTGAGGTGCCGGAGAGTCAATGTTTCAGGCAAAAGCTCCTCATCAGAGCTTCATCAGAATTCCTGATGAAGGGATTTTGCCTGAAACGTCTACTTTCCTGCTCCTCGGATGCTGCCTGACATGTTGTGTTTTGCCAGCACCACACTCATGACTCTAATTTCTAGCATCTGCAGTCCTCAATTTCTTCTAGCTCTGCAATGTGTGTACACTGGGTGTTGGCTCAGGGATATCTCTGCAATATGTGTGCATTGAATGTTGGATCTGGACTGTCACTGTAATGTGTGCATGCAGGGTGTTGGGTCTGGGGAATCTCTGCAATGTGTGTACGCTGGGTGTGTGTCTGGGGTATCTCTAGAATATGTGTGCATTGGGTGTTGTGTCTGGGGCATCACTGCCATGTGTGTGCACTGGATGTTAGGTCTGGGGTATCTCTATAATACGTGTACATTGTATTGGGTCTGGGGTGTCTCTGCAATGTGTGTGCACAGGGTATTGGGTCTGGGGTATCTCTAGAATATGTGTGCATTGGGTATTGGGTGTGGGTATCTCTGCGATGTGTTTTCACTGGGTGTTGGGTTTAGGGTATATCTGCAATCTATGTGCACTGGATGTTTGGTCTGAGGCATATCTGGAATGTGTGTGCACTTTGTGTTGAGTCTGGGGTATCTCTGCAATGTGTGTGCACTGGATGTTGAATCTGAGTTATCTGTAAACTGAGCATGCACTGGGTGTTAGTTCTGGGGTATTTCTGCAATGTGTGTGCACACTGGGTTGTGGATCTAGGTTACCTCTACAATGTCTGTGCACAAGGTGTTTGGTCTGGGGTATCTCTACAATGTGTGTGCATTGGGTGTGGTGTCTGTGGTGTCTCTGCAATGCTTGTGGACTGGGTGTTGGGTCTGGGGTATCTCTACAACAAGTGTGTACTGGATGTTGGGTCTAGGTATATTTCGAATGTGTGTCTACTGGGTGTAGGGTTTGGAGTATATCTACAATGTATGTGCACTTGGTGTTGGATCTGGGGTATCTCAGTAATATGTGCGCACTGGATGTTGGGTATGGGGTATCTCTAGAATAGGTGTGCACTCAGTATTTGGTCTGGCGTATCTCTGCAATGTGTGTGCCCTGGGTGTTTGTGACTGGGGTAAGTCTAAAATTTGCATGCACTGGGTGTTGAGTTTAGGATATCTCAATTTATGTGCATGGGGTGTTGGGTTTGTCATATTTCTGCAATGTATATGCACTGGATGCTGAGACTGAGGTATTTCTGCAATATGTGTGCGTTGGGTATTGGGTCTCTGGTCTTTCTGCAATGTGTGTACAATGGATGTTGGGTCTAGGATATCTTTGTAATGTATGTGCATAAAGTATTGGGTCTGGGATATCTCTGCAATATGTGTGCAGTGGGTGTCGGGTGTGGCCTCGCTCTGTAATGTGTGCGCACTGCGTGTTAGGTCTGTGCTATCTCTGCAATATGTGGTGCTGGAAAAGCACAGCAGGTCATGCAGCATCCGAGGCGCAGGACAGTTGACATGTTAGGCAAAATCCCTTCAGAGAATTCCTGATGAAGGGCTTTTGCCTGAAATGTTGATTTTCCTGCTCCTTGAATGCTGCATGACCTGCTGTGCATTTCCAACACCACACTCTTGACTCTAATCTCCAGCATCTGCAATCCTCACTTTCTCTTAGCTCTGCAATGTGTGTGCACTGGGTGCTGGCTCAAGGGTATTTCTGTAATGTGTATGCATTGGGTGTTGGCTAATGGGCTATGTTCATAATGCGTGTGCACAGAGAGTTAGGTCTGGGGTATCTCTGCAATGTGTGTTCACAGGGTGTTGGGTCTGTGGTATCTCTGCAGTATGCGTGTACTGGATGTTGGGTCTTGGGTATGTCTTGAATAGGTGTCCACTCAGTATTGGGAGTGGCATATCTTTAGAATGTATGTGCACTGGCTGTTCTTTTTGGAGTATATCTGCAATGTATGTGCACTGGATGTTTGGTCTAAGATATATCTGGAATGTGTGTGCACTTGGTTTTGGGTCTCAGGTATCTCTGCAATATGTGCACACTGGATGTTGCACCTGGGTACCTGTAGAATAGGCATGCACACAGTATTGGATCTGGCGTATCTCTAGAATGTGTGTGCACTGGGTTTTGTGACTAGGGTATCTCCAGAATTTGAGTGCACCTCCTGTTGGGTCTGGGTTATCTCTGCAATGTGCGTGCACTGGGTTTTGGGTCTGTGGTATCTCTAGTATGTATGTGCACCGGGTGTTGGATCTCAGGTGTCTTTAAAATTTGTGTGCATTGGGTGTTGGGTCTGGGATATCTCTGCAATGTATGTGCGTTGGATGTAGGGTCTGGAGTATCTCTACAATGTGTGTGCACTGAGTGTTGGGTCTGTGGTATCTCTGCAATATGTGCACACTAGATGTTAGGTCTGGGGTATCTCTAGAATAGGTGTGCACTCAGTATTTGGTCTAGTGTATCTCTAGAAGTTGTTTGCACCGGGTTTTGTGACTGGGCTATCTCTGGAATTCGTGTGCACTGGGTGTTGGGTCTGTGGTATCTCTACAATATGTGTGCACTGCATTTTAGGTCTGGAGCATCCCTAGAAGGTGTGTACTGGGTGTTGGGACTGGAATATCTCTGTAATATGTGTGCACTGGGCATTGAGTCAACGCCATCTCTGCAATGTGTGTTCACTGGGGATTTGGTATGGGCTACCTCTAAAATGTGTGCACAATGCTTTGGGTCTGGTGTATCTCTGCAATGTGTGTTCACTGGGTGTTAGGTCTAGGCTATCTCTGCAATGTATGTACACTGTATGTTGGGTCTGGGCTATCTCTGCAATGTGTGTTCACTGAGTATTGGGTCTGCGCTAGCCCTGCAGCGTGTTTGCACTGGGTGTTGGGTCTGGGATATCTCTACTGTATGTATACACTGCTTCTTGGGTCTGTGGTATCTCTGCAATGTGTGTGCACTGGATGCTAGCTGAAAATGTGTTGCTGGTTAAAGCACAGCAGGTTAGGCAGCATCTCAGGAATAGGGAATTCGACGTTTCGAGCATAAGCCCTTCATCAGGAATGAGAGAGAGTAGCCAAGCAGGCTAAGATAAAAGGTAGGGAGGAGGGACTTGGGGGAGGGGCGATGGAGGTGGGATAGGTGGAAGGAGGTCAAGGTGAGGGTGATAGGCCGGAGTGGGGTGGGGGCGGAGAGGTCAGTAAGGAGATTGCAGGTTAGGAAGGCGGTGCTGAGTTGAGGGAACTGACTGAGACAAGGTGGGGGGAGGGGAAATGAGGAAACTGGAGAAATCTGAATTCATACCTTGTGGTTGGAGGGTTCCCAGGCGGAAAATGAGGTGCTCCTCCTCCAGCCCTCGTGTTGTTATGTTCTGCCGGTGGAGAAGTCCAAGGACCTGCATGTCCTCGGTGGAGTGGGAGGGAGAGTTAAAGTGTTGAGCCACGGGGTGGTTGGGTTGGTTGGTCCGGGCGGCCCTGAGGTGTTCTCTGAAGCGTTCCGCAAATAAGCGGCCTGTCTCCCCAATATAGAGGAGGCCACATCGGGTGCAGCGGATGCAATAGATGATGTGTGTGGAGGTACAGGTGAACTTGTGGCGGATATGGAAGGATCCGTTGGGGTCTTGGAGGGAAGTGAGGGAGGAGGTGTGGGCGCAAGTTTTACATTTCCTGCGGTTGCAGGGGAAGGTGCCGGGGGTGGAGGTTGGGTTGGTGGGGGGTGTGGATCTGACGAGGGAGTCACGAAGGGAGTGGTCCTTGCGGAACGCTGATAGGGGAGGGGAGGGAAACTCCCTCGTCAGATCCACACCCCCCACCAACCCAACCTCCACCCCCGGCACCTTCCCCTGCAACCGCAGGAAATGTAAAACTTGCACCCACACCTCCACACTCACTTCCCTCCAAGGCCCCAAGGGATCCTTCCATATCCGCCACAAGTTCACCTGTACCTCCACACACATCATCTATTGCATCCGCTGCATCCGATGTGGCCTCCTCTATATTGGGGGAGACAGGCCGCTTACTTGCGGAACGCTTCAGAGAACACCTCTGGGCCGCCCGGACCAACCAACCCAACCACCCCGTGGCTCAACACTTTAACTCTCCCTCCCACTCCACCGAGGACATGCAGGTCCTTGGACTCCTCCACCGGCAGAACATAACAACACGACGGCTGGAGGAGGAGCGCCTCATCTTCCGCCTGGGAACCCTCCAACCACAAGGTATGAATTCAGATTTCTCCAGTTTCCTCATTTCCCCTCCCCCCACCTTGTCTCAGTCGGTTCCCTCAACTCAGCACCGCCCTCCTAACCTGCAATCTCCTTACTGACCTCTCCGCCCCCACCCCACTCCGGCCTATCACCCTCACCTTGACCTCCTTCCACCTATCCCACCTCCATCGCCCCTCCCCCAAGTCCCTCCTCCCTACCTTTTATCTTAGCCTGCTTGGCTACTCTCTCTCATTCCTGATGAAGGGCTTATGCTCGAAACGTCGAATTCCCTATTCCTGATATGCTGCCTAACCTGCTGTGCTTTAACCAGCAACACATTTTCAGCTGTGATCTCCAGCATCTGCAGACCTCATTTTTTACACTGGATGCTAGGTCTGGGGTATCTTTGCAATGTGTGTGCGTAGGGTATTGGGTCTGGGGTATCTCTTTAATGTGTGTGCACTTGGCATTGGATCTGGGCCAACCCTACAATGTGTGTACAATGGATGTTGGGTCTAGGCTATCTCTGCAATGTGTGTACACTGGGTGCTAGCTCTGGGCTATCTCTGCAATGTGTGTACACTGGGTGCTAGCTCTGGGTTATCTCTGCAATGTCTGTACACTGAGTGTTAGGTCTGGGCTGGCTCTGCAATGAGTAGTGCTGGAAAAGCACAGCAGGTTAGGCAGCAAGCGAAGAGCCGGAAAGTCAATGTTTTAGGCAAAAGCCCTGCATCAGGGCTTCATCAAAATTCCTAATAAAGGGATTTTGCATGAAACATCTACTCTCCAGCTCCTCTGATGCTGCCAGACCTGCTGTGCTTTTTCAGCACCACAGTCTTGACTCTAACCTCCAGCATCTGCAGTCCTCACTTTCTTCTAGCTCAGCAAAGTGTGTACACTGGGTGTTGGTTCAGCGGTATCTCTGCAATGTGTGTGCATTGGATGTTGGCTAATGGGCTACCTCTGCATTGTGTGTGCACAGTGTGTTGGATCTGGGGTATCTCTATAATGTGGGTGCACTGGGTGTTGGGTTTTGGGCTTCTCCAGAATTTGTGTGCACTGGCTGTTGGGTCTGGGTTATCTCTACAATGTGTGTGCATTGGGTGTGCACTGGATGTTGGGTCTGGGGTATCTCTGCAATGTATGTGCACTGGGTGTTGGGTCTGTGGTATCTCTAGTATGTAGGTGCACTGGGTGTTGGGTTTCAGGTGTCTTTAGAATTTGTGTGCACTGGGTGTTGGGTCTGGGGTATCTCTGCAATGTGTGTGCATTGAGTTTTGGGTCTGTGGTAGCTCTAGAATGGGTGTGCACTCAGTATTTGGTCTGAAGTATCTCAAGAATTTGTTTGCACTGGGTTTTGTAACTGGCCTATCTCCAGAATGTGTGTGCACTTGGTGTTGAGTCTGGGGTATCTCTGCAATATGAGCGCACTGGATGTTGGGTCTGGGCTATCTCTAGACTAGGTGTGCACTTAGTATTTGGTCTGGCGTATCTCTAGAATGTGTGTGCACCTGGTTTTGTGACTGGGGTACCTCCAGAATTCATGTGCACTGGATGTTGAGTCTGGGGTATCTCATCAGTTCGTATGCACTGGATGTTGGGTCTCGGATATCTCTGCAATGTGTGCCCACTCGATGTTGGGTCTGTAGTATCTTTGCAATATGTGCACAGGATTTATTTTACTACAATCTAATGTTGAACTGAAACTTCAACTGTCCTCCATAAATCACTTTTATGTAAGGATAAAAGAGATTAGTTAGAAACTGATAATAAGGCAGTCATGACCTGTAAAAATAACAGGAATTAACATTTTATTTCATAATCACTGTAAAAGCCTTAACCTTAAAACAAATCCTGTTAAATTTCCATAATAAAAATCAGATTCAAAACAGTCCTGGAACTCAAGCTCCAGGGAACAAAGCACAAACACTCAATTACCAACAAACAAATGTGCATTCAGACCAAATCACAAGGGATTATACTTTCTGCCAGCTATACAGCTCTTCTCTCTCTCTCACACACACATCGTATCTCACAGATACTTTCTGAGCTTCCCGCAACAACACCTCAAGGTGCTCCTCGCTCCACGCCTCTATCTTTTGAATATTTTTCCATATGTCTGGCCATGATTTAGTTCCAAAGTGTACCCTCAGTAACCCTTCAGCTACTAGCCCTTCTGACTTGAAGCATAATCTAATTCCTCCTGACTGTAAGGCTGTTTTTCATTGACATATAAATTCAAATATTTACAAACCCAGTCTTCGTCTGACCCGTACTTTGGTCAGAAGATGCAGGACGAAGAATGGATTCCTTAGTCCATACAAAGCAACAATATTTAATCATCTTTTTCCTATCTTTTTCCCTTGTACAAGTATTATTTTTCCAATTCCACAACATCCTGCCCAACGGACTTTCTGGAGGTATGTTGTAAGGGACCCCACCGCCATTTCCATTGCGTTTTTTTTTTCTTTTGTTTCCCCAGAGGCTTTTCCTTACCCACAGCACAGCCCATATTGAGTTCCTTTGTTAGTCCCTTATTAACTACTAAAACTCAATCCCAGCCACCAAGGCAGTACTTAAAAGTCAATTTTCTTACCTTGGTCTGTGCACAGAGTTGCCTGGCTCCTTTTTGCCTTATTTCCTATCAACCTCACTTCACTGTCTGATTCACATGTCTCTCTTGTGGGATTCGTACCAGTCACCCAAGGGAGCGAACCTAACAAGGACACGAGACCGCTCCTCAATCGGGAACAGGAAGCATCTTTCCAGTGTCCAGGGCCAGCCACTCCCCCCAGAGATGGAAGAATATCCCGACGGCCCCAATTGTGAGAAACGAAGCTCACGCACTTCAATAATTTCAGTCCTAGACAAGATCTGAATCAGTAGTATCGTTTATTACGCTCTTGCAAGAGGGATGTTGTGTCCACTGTCCACAAGGCAGGAACACACACACACTGAATTCAACTAGTACACAATATTTATATAATTTGTTCCTATTCTCTCCTCCAATTGCTCCTTCCCTCTTTACATCTCCCACTTCTCTAAGACCAGCGCCCATTACTCTTGTTCATCTCTTGCCTTATCCGGCCTTGTCTGTGACAAAATGCTTATTTCAGGCCTCACATCCTGCTGTGGTCCATTGTTAGGTATATCCTCCTTCCCTACCAACTATTTCCCTTACTTGTTGTGACCTTATGACCTCATGACTTCTTGATTGTGGTTTGTTCTTGTTTTTGCAGAAGCGAGAAACAGATGCTTATAACTACTGTTTGTACAGGCATATCTAGCTTAACCCCCTCCCCTCACAACACCATATCTATTTGTCTGTAACATCGACCATTGTTTGCAGGCATGTTTCATTTTTGTATGCACATTTTAGCTAATACAAAAACAATTATATATTTCCTTCACATAGTTTCCATTCTTGCTGACTCAGCTCTTGGCTGAAACAATTATACACTGGTGTGAGTTCATTTACCTTGCATAAGTAATTATGGTTGCAGAAGTAACACTGCTTTACCTATATCCCACATCTGCAATGTATGTGCACTGGGCATTGGATCTGGGCCAACACTACAACGTGTATACACTGGATGTTGGGTTGACACCATCTCTGCAATGTGTGTACAATGGGTGTTGAGTCTGGTCTAGCTATGCAATGAATGGTGCTGGAAAAACGCAGCAGGTCAGGCAGAATCGGAGGAGCCGCAAAGTCAACATTTCGGCAAAAGCTTTTCATCAGGGCTTCATCAGAATTCCCGATGAAGGGATTTTGCCTGTAGCGTCGACTCTCCTGCTCTTCAGATGTTGCCTGACCTGCTGTGCTTTTCCAGCACCACACTCTCAACTCTAACCTCCAGCATCTGCAGTCCTCACTTTCTTCGAGCTCTGCAATGTGTGTGCACTGGGTATTGGCTCAGGGGTATCTCTGCAATGTGTGTGACATTGGATGTTGGATCAGGACTATCTCTGCAATGTGTGTGCACAGGGTGTTGGGTCTGGGGTATCACTGCAGGTCAGGCAGCATCCAAGGAGCAGGAGAATCGACATTCCAGGCATGAGCCCTTCTTCAGGAACCCCAGGCTCATGCCCGAAACGTCGATTCTCCTACTCCTTAGATGCTGCCTGACCTGCTGCGCTTTTCCAGCAACACAGTTTCAGCTCTGATCTCCAGCATCTGCAGTCCTCACTTTCTCCTCTGGGGTATCACTGCAATGTATGTGCTCCAGGTTTTGGTCTGGGATATCTCTGCAATGTGTGTGCTCCGCGTTTTGGTCTGGGATATTTTTGCAATGTTTGTGCACAGGGTGTTGGGTCTGGGGTGTCTCTGCAACGTGTTTAGACTCGGTGTTGGGTCTGGGGTGTCTCTGCAATGTGTTTAGACTCGGTGTTGGGTCTGGGATGTCTCTGCAATGTGTTTAGACTCGGTGTTGGGTCTGGGGTACCTCTGCAATGTGTTTAGACTCGGTGTTGGGTCTGGGGTGTCTCTGCAATGTGTTTAGACTCGGTGTTGGGTCTGGGGTACCTCTGCAATGTGTTTAGACTCGGTGTTGGGTCTGGGGTACCTCTACAACGTGTGTGCACTGAATATTCGCTCTGGGGTGTCTCTGTTATGTATGCATTGGACTCTGGGTGCGAGCAGGATTGTATCCGGGTCCATCTCGGGCCTTTTGTCGGCCGGGCTGCGAATTGGGTGACAGCACAGTCGGTCACGTGTGATCTCCGTGGCCGGAAGTGATGCTCGGTGTTCCGGTAGTGACGACGTTGCGTGGTGAATGGTGCCTGAATCTGGAGCCGCTGCCGGATAGGCCCCGGAGAAATGGACTTCAGCAGCATCCTGAGCAAGGCTTCGGAAAACAAGGTGGTGTCGGAGGTCCCGGTGAGTGACAGCTGCGAACTTATTACATGTTGGAGGGCGTGATACCATCCCCTTTAAATACACTGCACTCAGGGATGGTTATGGTTTTAAATAACACATACATACCGTTTCTCTGGCTTCGGCAGAGATAACGTTAAACCTTTTAAATACTCTCACACCCAGTGTCCGGCCTGGGGCCGTACTGTTCACATGAATCCCTTCAAAAGCCCTTCCTCGCAGCGACAGGTTTAGAGAGTTCATTACAACTTTCTGATAATTTAGAGTCAGACCTGCGCATTATTATCTCAGATTACAGACCCTTTAACGTTAGTTTACAAACTGCAGGCCCATTTCCCAAGTCCTTTCTTCTCAGTTTCTTGAGTATGTTGTTGCTTCCTAAATCACAGCCTGTCTTTCCCGGAATACCGTTTTTGAACTCTGCCAAATCAAAAGTTCAACAAGTCAAAAAGCCGAAATAGCTCTTTCCAAACCACAAGTCACCATGTTGCATGTTAGTAACAAAAATAAACTCTCCCACCCTATCATTTTTGACCTGTTTGTAAACTTTGACATAATTGAACGTTATATCTTTCTCAAACACTTCTCCCTAGTCCCCTAGCTGGATAGGACTGCTGTCATCTGGTTCCATTCTTATTTGCCCAGATGTTGTTAGCAATATCATCTCCACACCATTACCTTTAGTGTTAAATACCACTGTGCCAGATGAAAGTCTCATAGCTTTTAAAAAGTTCTAGGTTCCCAGCATGTGACATTATATTTTGTCACTACTCATTACCCAAAGCAGTTGTTATTTAAGTGTCGTAGATGGCTAGTCAGGCTGTAGGATATATAGAATATATTTTTAAAAAGTAATGTGTAATAAGTCTGTGTTCTCATTGAAATGGATACAACAAAATAACAGAGAACTTCTGAAACTTGCTCCCAGGGTAAAGCTATTCAAACTTATTAAGTATATGATCGAGGGTTGAGAAGATTGAAACCTTTACTTTAAATATTTCATGTTCATTTTTTTAATGTTGATTTTCCATGCAAGAATTAAGAGCAGATATAGGCCATTCTGCCCCTCAAGTCTGTTTTCCCATTCATTGCATTCATAATAACTGGCCAGGGCTAGGAATGCAGCTTTGAACAAAAATAACAATAATTGCAATTTGAGCCTAATACCTAATATTTTCTGTTTCCTGACTGATTATTCCTCAAATTATTGAGTGAGATAATTCATTTTAACATCAAAAATTGATTTTTCACTTCAATATTTTTACTTTAATTCAACTGGGCTAATATACTTTGAATTTTTCTAAATGTGCCCTATCTATGCTGTTCAATGCTTTAATGTTTAGGGTTACTTTTAAACCTTCACAAAGTAGATCCTCCATCAGTAAATTAAATTGAACTTTGTTAAATTTAATTCATCACATTTTTTTGAGATTTCCCCCTCCAGTATACAAATTGGAATGGTTTCTATTTCTGTAATCCCCTTAGATATAAGATGACCAGACATGAATCCAACTGTAAACCAGCTGTGGCCTGACACTACAGCATTTCAGTTAGCAGAAAACATTACAGCAAATTGCCTGAGTTCAGAATTTAAAAAAAAAACAAATCCCTTTACATTATAGACTTTTCTCAAGGGGTGTTATGCAATTGTCTTTTTTTAACAGAAGCAGAAGGATTTTTCTTGAATGGTTTTTGCTTGCAACATAATAGGGCCATGTGCAATAGTAAAGACGTGATACTGTTGTTCAGAGTAGGTCTGCAAACTCTGTAAAATGCTGCCCATTCATTAACGTGATCATTCATAGGGAATGAGTGTTAAAGCTATGACTGTATCAAGCTATTTTTCTAAATAAGTTTTGTTTCGTTGCACAAAACATCTTCAATTTTGTTGTAATATTTTGCATATGGTATTTTCAGTTACATCCAGAATTTCTGCAGTGATACTGTACAGGCAATGAAAGGCATAGATTGAAAACTACTATAAATTTCAAGTGAAAAATATATCAAATGGCATCTGCATTATGTTGTGAGCACTGCCATTTTTTTTGGGGGGGGGGATGCAAGTAAATGATAATGTAAATCTAGAATTGTTGATTTAAATGATTGCTTAATTTTTATGTATTCTCTGGATTGTAAGGAAAAAAACGAATTGTGACTGAATAACACCTGTCACAATTTGGAAGTCTTAGAAGGCTGTAGAAGGAGTCTCAGTATTGAGCAGGGATTAAGTATTAGACACAATTGGAATTGATTTAAAAAAAAAGACATGAATGACCAAAAGGAACATGATGTCAAAGCTTATGAGGCAGCTTCAGTGATAGAATTTCCACATCTGCTGTATTTGAGGTAACAATTGATAATGAAGAAGGATGTTACATAAAGTTAGTAACTGTCAGATTTGACACACAACACTGCTTTTGGAGAATATAAATAGACAGCATTTTCTGTTGAGTACAGAAGAGTGAATCAGGCACACCAGTCAAAAATAAAATCAGCAAAGGACTAATCTGACAAATGTAGGGAAAGATCAACCACAGAGGGGGTACATTTTATTTATGAACAACATAAATCTGAAATTGATGATCTAAATGTTTTGGGATTTTGTGTGCTTAGCTAGTTGTTTGGAAGAACAAGCTTTTGAGGTAAATTCATGTAGTATCATATTTGGTAAGTATGATGCAAACAAAGCTTCAAAGTTGATTGACATCATCTGGAAATACCAAACTGCTACCTAGGAACTGGCCAAGATGAGGTTCTCATTGAGTCAGCTCTCTGCATCTTCCTTTTTCTATTTGTGGTTCTTTAAGTTGCTGATCTGTTTTTGCTAGTTTTAGTCATCTAGGAGAGAACCTGAAGCATATTTGGGAATTGATTTGGAGTACTTTTTTTTGCTTTTTTACAATGCAGCTTTGAATAATTTACTGCAGGTAAAGTCATAATGTGCTAAAGCTAATTGTAATGTGACATTGGGTAGGACAGACAGTTGCAGCTGTTTCTTTGGGTTTGTTAATGTGTAGCTGCGCTGGTTTTGAATGGAAAGAGAAAAAAACTTGACTACGCAGCACATTTTTCTCTAGAGGTCATGCAACAGCAAACAGCTGTTAAACCCTGGAGATTTATGGCCACCCAAAATATTCAGTTTTCTTTTTCTTGGTTGGTTTGGCTCCACCTAAATTTTCTTTTGTCTCTGTAGATGACTATGATCATGAATAACCCAGTAACTTTGCAAAATCAATACAATTTTTTGATTGCTTTCTCTTTTCATCATTGGTGATGCCTGTTCCACGAAGCAGATCATGTTGTGTCATGTTGAGGCAGCTAACTGCAGCAAAGGATTAACTTTGTACAAGACTGTTAAATTATTTGAATCATGGCCACTGTTGTAAGTTGACTCAGCACAGTAATTCCAACTTTACTAATGTAGGCTTTAAGTAAAGTAATGGCCATGTGAATGTTTAATCTAACTATACTATAAATGTAGCTTTCCTGTTATAAGTTCCAGGTAAGCAAAATTCCTTACATTTTAAAATGCAAACAGAATTCATAGTATGTGCAGAAGTAGAATTTTTCCACAAGGTATTAACGTCAGCATGCCATCTATGCTATGATAACTGAAATAAATAATGTTTTTAAGTACACACTTCAGTGCAGTAGTCCCTCAGGAAGATTGTTATAAAGCCATAGAGATGTGCAGCACGGAAACAGACCCTTTGGTCCAACTCGTCCATGCTGACCAGATATCCTAACCCAATCTAGTTCCAACCTCCCAGCACCTGGCCCATATCCCTCCAAACCCTTCCTATTCATATACCCATCCAGATGCCTTTTAAGTGTTACAATTGTACTAACCTCCACCACTTCCTCTGGCAGCTCATTTCACACCCGTACCACCCTCTGCGTGAAAGAGTTGCTCCTTGCGTCTCTTTTATATCTTTCCCCTCTCACCCTAAATCTATGCCCTCTAGTTCTGGATTCCCCCACCCCATCCTTC
This sequence comes from Hemiscyllium ocellatum, assembly GCF_020745735.1. Classification (NCBI taxonomy): domain Eukaryota; kingdom Metazoa; phylum Chordata; class Chondrichthyes; order Orectolobiformes; family Hemiscylliidae; genus Hemiscyllium; species Hemiscyllium ocellatum. The sequence goes on along the minus strand of NC_083418.1, from coordinate 32,823,974 downwards.
ACGTTAGTCCAACCTTTTCCTGCTTTAAACATCCTGTGCCATATGACTGACTATTGTGCAAAAGTGCTTAATTAACTTTGAGCACTTTGTGACACCAATATTGTGAAATGCAGTGTACAAATGCAAATTGTCTAAGCAAATATGATTTTCCCAAGACCAAATAAAATGGTGTTGGTTGTTCAGCCTATTTTGGTTCATTTATGCAATCAAAATACTTTCTCCCACATTTTGCCTAGAAGGCATTGAGAACAATGGCACAAGTCAAGAGCAGTTCATTATAAAACATCATGGTGTTGGTCCTGGTGCAAGACCATAGTTAAGCCTTGTCTAGAACACACTGTCCAGTTTTAGTAACAACCTGATACTTGATTTTACGAATTTCTATCACATTATTTCTCACAGTTTATGGAATCCAGCAGTGTGTAAATTGATTACTGCACTTGCCTACAAACATTTTACAATTCAAAGTGATAGCCTTGTGCATTCTCAGGATGTGGGAAATTCTGTGTAAATACAAGATTTTGCCTTCTATCATTTGTTTCCCAGAGCAAAAATGCATGTTGACTTTTTTTAAGTAAAATTGTCAGTTCCAAATTCTAGGTGACTCCCAGCAGGCAAGTTGAATAAGGTGGGAGAAAGTGAGTATTGCAGATTTTGAAGAACAGAGTTGAAAGTGTAGTGCTGATGGGAAAGTGGATATGGTATGAGCAGGTAGGGAAAGAGTTAAGTTTAAGGTTGCTTCGCAAAAGGTTCAGCTAGCCTGACTTTAATCAGATAAGAACTTCCAGTAAACAGTGAGGTACTGGAGGCAAGGGTAGTAGGTTAACAAGGTGAAAAAATATTCATTACATCGAACCAGTTAACAAGATGAAGCATTCATTATGCAAAGACAGTTAAACAAGGTGAAAAGCATTCATTATGTGAAGCCAGTTAAGGTTAAGAACATTCATTATATAACACCAGATCACTTAACCTCTACTGTTGGCACTTTCTGATTGTAACGCTCAATATGAATGTTGCCTTATCCTTATGTTGCTCTCTGTAAGTGACTATATAATTCATTAAGGATCTGCTGTTCAAGAGAAGACTGAGAACTCATGTCTCTGTGCACTTGGGCAATAGTTCTCTCTCCCTCCAGAAGGAGGTAGAAGGTTACCTCAGATTACAACAGGGTCTTGCTGTAATGGGCAATGGGTTGAGAAGTGGCAGATAGAGTTTAATTCACATAAATGCAAAGTGCCGCATTTTGGGAAAGCAAATCTTAGCAGGACTTATACACTTCATGGTAAGATCCTAGGGTGTGTTGCTGAACAAAGAGACCTTGGAGTGCAGGTTCATAGCTCCTTGAAAGCAGGTACATAGGATAGTGAAGAAGGCGTTTGGTATGCTTTCCTTTTTTGGTCAGAGTATTGAGTGCAGGAGTCGGGAGATCATGTTGCAGCTGTACAAGGCATTGTTGGAATATTGCGTGCAATTCTGGTCTCCTTCCTATCGGAAAAGATGTTGTGAAACTTGAAAGGGTTCGGAAAAGATTTACAAGGATGTTGCCAGGGTTGGAGGATTTGAGCTGTAGGGAGAGGCTGAACAGGCTGGGGCTGTTTTCCCTGGAGCGTCGGAAGCTGAGGGGTGACCTTATAGAGGTTTTTATGAGGGGTATGGATAGGATAAGTAGACAAATTGTGGGTGGGGGAACTCCAGAACTAGAGGGAACAGGTTTAAGGTGAGAGGGGAAAGATATAAAAGCGACCTAAGGGACAACATTTTCATGCAGAGGATGGTACTTGTATGGAATGAGTTGCCAGAGGAAGTAGGGGAAGCTGGTACAATTGCAACATTTAAAGGAATGGGTATATGAATAGGAAGGGTTTAGAGGGATATGGCTGGGTGCTGGCAGGTGGGACTAGATTGGTTTGGGATATCTGATCGGCATGGACGGGTTGGACCGAAGGGTCTGTTTCCTCACTGTACATCTCTGTGACGCTATGACTCTAAAACTACTGTCTGAGTGTTTTGCTTCGAATGATGAAGGGCTTATGCCCGAAACGTCTATCCTCCTCCTCACAGCCTGACCTGCTGTGATTTTTCAGCAGTACACACTGAGCTGGGTAAGGTTGCAGGGATATAGTGTGCCAGCTGGAGAGGGAGTAGAATGGCCAGCAAAGAATCCAGTCTTTTGTTTTATATATGATATTTAACTGGTATACCCTTTACTCACATTAAGACGGGTACACCCTTCCTATCCTTTAGTCTTCTGCACTGTATCAAGTATGTTGCAAAGATAAAATCAAGGTTGCTTTTGTAAAATGCTGTCAAATTAGTGCTGATGATAGGTAAAAAGTTGTAATATCTTTGCAAGACTGATCTTAAACTTAATAGTTTTATTTTGTCTACACCTAGATTTTTATCTATGCCGTTTACAATTTATTAAACTGCAAGGGTGATGAGTCCTTATATGCAGAGTTTACATGTTGGTTTCCATTTAGTTTGTGCATAGAGAGTGATTGATGATGATGATGCATTTATTTTGCATATCTAATCATGGTCCCAGAGATAACTTACTGGATTCAGAAAAAGTTTTAAAAAAGGATTCTCCCACAGCCAACCTTAGCTATACTGATAATGCTGATAATGCTGTCAGCTGCATATCCCATCACACACCAGTCACAGTATAAAAGCACTGCTGCATTTTGTGTTAACAGAAAGATCTATATTTTATCTGCTTTCCTAGAAGTATTATCTTTATTAATGACGGTATATATGTCAAAACTATAAGTTCTGTAATAGTGAAAAAGTTCTTCACATCTGCAGAACATAGGAGAATTTGTTGGGGGTGAAAACTGTTGCTGATATTAAATGCACTTAAAATATACAAATGAGTTAATCGTAGTGCTCATCTCTGAAAGCACCATCTGTCTGTACTGCTATATAAACCTACAGCATTCTCAAAAATAGTATTTCTGGTTCCAGGTGGAATCCCTTGGACAGTATTAATGATTCCAACTATTCAAATTAGCAGTTGGCTGTTTAAAACCTCAAAGTTTTTGTGGCAGTTTAAAGGTTGACCGTGAATGAAAAGAGTCTTTCATTGAAGGTACCCTTCAAGTACCAGGAATTCAACTGAAAATTAAATTGAAAGAAGGAAACTTATTTTCCTGCAATAGACAGTATAGGCTGTGTTGAGGCTATTAGATGTGTTTGTATAGAGAGAAGGACATGAAACACATTGAGAACGTGACTAGATAAGGTTATCTATTAAGAGACACTTGTTAAAATGTTTCCAATCTTTGGATGAATTAGATTCTGGACATTGAATCTGTTTTGAGAAGCTTAGGACTTTGAGAAATTTACACTTCAAATACTATGCCTGTTATTTTCTGAGTGAAATACATCAGCTTGTGTGATTTTAATTAGTCATAGAGTCATATTGCGCAGAAACGGATCTCTCAGTTCAACCAGTCCATGCTGAACATAATCCAAAACTAAACTAGTCCAACCTGTCTGCTTCTGGCCCATATCCCTTCTGTTCATGTACTTAGCTAAGTGTCTTTGAAATGTTGTAACTGTGTCTGCATCCTCCACCTCAGGAAGTTCAGTCCACATGCGAACCACCTTCTGTGTAAAACATTTGCCCTTCAAATTTTTTTTAATCTTCTCCTCTCACCTTAGAAATACGCCCCTTTGTCTTGAAATCACCCATCCTAGAGAAAAGACACCTACCATTAACCCTAACTATATCCCTCATGCTTTTATAAACCTCTATAAGGCCACCTCAACCTCCTCCACTCCAGTGAAAAAGTCCCAGCCTAACATTTCTTTATAACTCAAACTGTTCATACCTGGCAACATGTTGATAAATCTCTTCTGAACCCACTCTAACTTAATTATATCCTTCCCATAGCTGGGCAACCAGAACTGGACATGGTGCCTCACCAATTTCCGGTACAACCTCAACATGCCTTCCCAATTCCTATACCCAAAGGAGTGAGAAATGAAGGCAAGTGTGCTAAATGCCTTTTTGACCACCTTGTCAATTTGAACAGCCTGATGAAATATTAGGTTAAATTTTTGTACGACCAAAATGTAGCTGTCCCAATCACTCACTTTTTAGATTACAAATTCAGCATTGCCTGAATAGATCTTGAACTTATATGCTTCCTACTGAAGAGAGCATACAACCAGGTCACCAAGTTTTTATTGAAGTAGACATATCAAATCTTCACTCGGGTTTTGCAAAATTATTAGACCAACATTTTTTAGACAATGTTTCCATCAAATGTTTAACAGATGTTTAAAGCTCATTGCCTCCTTTTTCTTGAAGCCAAAAAGGCTGAGTTCGAGGTTAATGTGATTTGATTCTCTACACAATGTTTCTCGAGGCCCCTTTACAACGAACAAGTGGTTTTTGAAGTTCAGGAATGTGTGTTTCCGTTCAGATTGTAAGCTTGCTTGCTGAGCTTGCAGATTTGTTTCTGTTTCTAAGTGTGTACTTTGCTATAGAATCTTTCCTGAATACGAATTTTCTTGTTGAGACAATCTCGCCAAACAGACCAGGAATGAACAAATGAATAGAAGCTCTCAATAAAAGGTGTAACTGGGAAAGCTGATTGCAATGTTAATGATTCTGCAGTTCCTTTTTACCAATGCTATAGACCATTCTTTGAACTTGTCCCATTGCTATCTCCTTCTCCCTTAAAACAGTGCCTCTGTCCTTCAATGTCTCCAGCCTTCCACTCTCTCTCACCTTCTCTTTTGTTCTCCCACCTGTACCTCCAGTTCTGCCTCTTCCCTGCCTCTGTACTTAAAATCTAGTATATCTTTAATTTCTTCTATTTCTAATGAAATCTCATTTACCTGTCTTCTATTTTCACAGATGCTACCTAACCGAATATTTACTTTCTGCATTTTCTGTTTTTATTTCATAATTCTAGCGCTGACAATATTTTAGTTTTGTGTTGTGTTACAATTGCCTATTGGCTTACTATCTTGGTTACAACTTAATTTTAATTCAAAACTCAAACTAGCTGTTATTTAACCAACAATTGATTTATCTGTTTGAAACATTAAATGTCTTGGAACCTTAAGCAATTATTATCATAATTCTAATTAAAATGAATTTTGACATTCTATACCAGATTTGTATTGACTTAGAAGATATAAGATAGTTTAATATTTTGTCATCTGAGGATGTCCAACCTTTTTAAAATTGGAAAAAGCTAGTAAATGATTTACATGTGATTAGATATTCTGAGATGTTGTACACAACATTTGCTACACAATGCAAAAGCACATAAAACCCCTGTTCATGAGAGTGCGACAACACCCTCCCCCACAATGTACACATACTAGTTGATTTCACTCCTTTTAGAGATAACATTCAAGGACAGATGTGAAAATTGCATCACACAAAGAATCCATGTATTTTTATAAAGTTGACCAAGACTTTCACAAACCAAACTGAAAATCCTTGTAAAGGCAGAACTGCTACTGTAACTATTATTGGCTTTGTTAGCTTTTAGCTGAAGTAACTCTACAGTAATTAGAAACTTTGGCTGTCACAGTGACTTTCTGACTGTGGCTATTCAATGTGTCTTGTTCAGTTTTCAAGATTTTATATATCTACGTTGAACTTGTGGCATGTTTTTATCACATTTGCCTGTGGGAGTAATGTGCTGATATACTGAGACTTCTTGGCATAAGTCTGTCTGTGCTTGGAATTGAGCAAGTTTCCCAGGAGATATTCAATGATCTAATTGTGAAAACAAATAGATTTAGGAAGTGTGCAGGCCTGTCCATACTGGAGTGATTGCCTCGAACTGGATCTCAATCCTTGTTTCTTTTCAACCAATTTTATCTGTTCTCTTCTCTCCTCTTGCCCACCCCCATTTTGAAATAGTTCACACTCTGATACCATGGAAATTGGCAGCTTTCAACATTATTTCATCCAAACCACCATCTTTGTGTGAGCTCAGTGAATGAGCCATAGGCATACAATTTTCCCGTGGTGGGTATTGCAACCCCCAACAAACTTGATCCACTTTCAGTATCCTTAGCAGTGAACTCCAATTTATCTCATTCTCTTCAAAATGAGGCAAATTATGCAATCCAAAATGGCCTGGCTAAGTTCAGCTAGTGCAACATAAACTCAAATTTAGGTTAGATTAGATTAGATTACTTAGTGTGGAAACAGGCCCTTCGGCCCAACAAGTCCACACCGACCCTCTGAAGCACAACCCACCCAGGCCCATTCCCCTACATTTACCCCTTCACAATTGATCCTGATGCTCTGGTTTCTGGTACTCATATCCTGATTTTTCTTTCAATTTGTAAGAAATTGTTTTGTCCCCTCTTTATTTATGTGCTAAAACCTAGTTCCTGTCATCGAATACTATCATTGAATCTTGGTGTGACCATGTTTGCTTGGTCTTCAGTGAAAGTGCTCTGTGCTATCTTCATTCTGTCTCCATGTCATTTATTATGTAGCCTCTTTGCATTAGACAGGCTTTGATGTTCCTCTTTCTTGAACCGACTCTCAACTTTGCTTGACACAATGAGCAGTTTTGTTTAACAGGGGTATGGCACACTTCAAAATGACAATTCATATCTTGGACATCATAAAAAGAAAACAAATCAGGTCTCAAATTTGTTCTGCATTCGAATAGAACATGGGTGATCTTCCACTTTCCTAATTATTCCTCATATCCTTTGATTTTCTGACAAAACAAAATTCTATCTATCCCAACGTTGAATATTCAAAAGTGCAACATATGCCATCTGCTACCTTAGTTCACTCATTTAACTTGTCTATATCTCCTAGCTTAAATTCTCACCTAAACTTGCATCATTATCAAACTTGGATATGTTTTTCTCAGCCTCTTTGTTTGAGTCATTAATTCAAATTATAAGTTGCTCAGCACAGACCCTGTGATGCTGAGTTACAATCTGCCAACTAGAAAATTCCTGTTTATCACTGCTGTCTGTTTCCTATCCATTAATTATTCTCCAGCAATGTAAATATACAAAATAAGGATTCATGAATAATATGTTAACATCGTGTGTGGCACCTTTTAGAGGCCTTTCAGAAATTCAGATATATCCTATTCATGTTTCTCCTTCTCCACTGCACTCATTTCCTCAAACTGTAAATTATCAACAGCAAGCTCCTTTTATAAACTATGAATTTCTATTGTAAGACTCCCTTTATAGATTCCATCACTTTGATGATGATTGTCATTCTAACCAAATGGCAGGTTACCATTTTCTCACTTCCTCTTTTCTTGAATAATGGAATTTAGTTTGCTAATTTTAAATCTGATCACCACTCTCAAAAGTGAGGGAATTTGGAAAATTATAACCAGTGGATCCACTGTTAACAGCAATCTCTTAGAATCCAAAAATGTAGATAAGAATAGATTAGCATCCCTACAGTGTGGAAGCAGGCCCTACGGCTCAAATCCACACTGACCCTCCAAAGAGAACCCACGCAGACCCATTCCCCTACCCTATTATTCTACGTTTACCCCTGACTAGTGCATCTAACCTACACATCCCTGTACACTATGGGCAATTTAGCAAGGTCATTTCACCTAACCTGCACATCATTGGATTGTGGGAGGAAACTGGAGCACCCGGAGGAAACCCACGCAGACACAGGGTGAATCTGCAAACTCCACACAGACTGGAATTGAACCTGGGTTCCTGGCGCTGTGAGATAGCAATGCTAACGACTGAGCCACATGCCATCAGATTGTGAGATTTAGTGGCTTTTGATTGTTCACATTTCACCAGTATGTTTTCTAGTTTGATACTGTGACTTTTAAAATTCCTCAATCTTATCATTCCTTCAGTTGCCCTCTATTTTCGGTACTACAAAGTACCACAATTTGTAGGTATTACTTCAAAAAACACACAATTTTTACAAACTGAAAATGTGTCAGACTGCACTATATACTCCAGTCACCTCCAGGGGGTGTGAAGAAGGGAGGACAAGACATGTAGTGTATGATCTGTATGGAGAAGTGAATTTTCAAAAGGAGATCATGTGAACAGCAGTGTTTGACCACCTATTTGTGTTTCTTCCTGCAAAGAATTTGTTTGTTCAATATTTCTGCCATTTATTTCTTCCTGTGATGATTTGTTTTCTCTGTTTCCACCTGTAAAGGATCATGTTTGTATTAGCTGCTTGTTATATACTTGTTAAAAATATTTCAATTCATTTTTATGCTCCTGGCTAGATGACTCTCTATTCCTTTTTAATCAGTGCTTGCTGGTTTCTAAAACACCCAATTTTCAAGTTTTCTTTGAGGTATTGCAAGACTCTATCCTTAACAATCTTCGTAAGCCACAGATGAACTTTTTTGCTGAAACCTTTTTAAATTGAACTTATTTCATATTAAATATTTTGAATCATTTTAAATACTCCCATTGTTTAGCTGTCGCTACGTTTAACCTTAGCCAGCTCCCCCTCGTACCTATACCTACTAGTTAAGTTTGTCGTGTTTTGCATTCTTGAATGTTACACTCAAACTTGATACATAATTCATTTTTAATCGATCACTTTTTTTTCCCCCAAAGGACCCTTTGCTACAAGATTAATAAAGCTGCATCAATGTTGCGATCAGACTTTGGGCAAGGTTTCTCAGTTAGTTACAGTTTCATACAGAATACCCCAAAGTGAAGGTCTGGGGAAAGGAAGTATGAACTAGCTCCCCATCATTATTCACCCATCCTTTTGATTGATTGCATTAAGCTTAATTTAGAAAGAACCTCTGCTCTTGTGAATACTCTGCTCCCAGATCACATGACGTTTTGATTTGAGGAGCCAATGTAACCAGACTTCCAGAAATTAATAAAAAAAAGTTTATTAACTGCAGAAACAATACCAACACAGCACATTGAATAGAAATAATAATTAAGCCTCAAAAGAAAGAAGTTTTAAAAACACGTTTATTTTAGTCAGTCTTTAAATTGTTTGTGAAGAGCAATGTTGCAGCCATTCCAGTGGAGTTGACTGGTGGTGATGTCCGTGATTAAACAGTCAATTTCACTATCTTTTAATTATGTAGGTTCTTTGAGATTCTGTAGTTTTGATTTCTTTTGACTGTGATTGAATTCCAGCATTTAGGATGAGAGAGTCTTTTTACTGTCAAGTTAACTAGCATCTAGAACTCAGTGAGAGAGAGAGAGAGAGAGAGTCCGGGGTCACATGTACTCCAGAACTATGTGGACATGAGTTTCCTTCCCTAAAGGACATTATTGATCCAGATGGGTTTTTCTGACAAGCAACAATAGTTTCATAGTTGTCATTGAACCACATCAATTCCAGATTTCTATTGAATTCAAATTTTACCATCTGCCATGGTGGAATTCGAATACTGGTTCATCTACTATGAACAGTTTTGGTTCCCTTGTTTAAGGAAAGGCATAATTCCATTGGAGGCATTTCAGAGAAGGTCACTAGGACGATCTCCGGTATGGAGGGATTGTCTTGTGAGCAAAAGCTGAACAGATTGGGACATTGCCTCTCATTTCTCTAAACTCTAGTGAGTAATCTCATTGAAACATATAGGGTTCTGAAGGGGCTTGATAGGGTAAATGTTGAGAGGGCGTTTCCCCTCATGGGAGAGTCTAGGACCAGACTACATGGCCTCTGGATAAAACAGGTGAGGAATTTCTTCTGATGGTTAAGAATCTTTGGAATTCTTTGACAGGGAAAGCTGTTAGTGTTAGGCCATGTGTATATTTAAGGCTGAGATGAATAAAGTTTTGATCATTAGGTGAAACCAAGGTTACGGAGAAAACACAGGAAAATGGAATGTTTGATCAGCCATCCTCCTCCTGAATGGCAGAGCAGGCTCAAGGATGCCCTACTCCTGTTCCTATTTCGTATGGTCTTATGGAAAGATTTTAAACGCATTGGAAGTAGTTGGGGGAAGATTTATTAGATCAGTATCTGGAATGGGTGAGTTGCCTTATGAAGAAGGATTGCATAGATTAGGTTTGTATCTACTGGAGTTTAAAACCTTAAGAAGTGAGTCAATCGAAACGTGTAAGATCTTGTGGTTTTGACAGGTGTGTGTGGAAAGAATATTTCCTTTTGTTGGAAAATCTAGAACTAGGTTGACTATTTAAAAACAAAGGGATCATCCATTTAAACGGATAAAGCAAACTTTTTTCTCAGGTTTGCGAGTAGAGCCAGTTCTACTATAGTGCATGTTCCCTCAATGAGAATTGGCTTTAAAGTGATTGGAGAATTTAGGCCATTATTTGTAGAAGGCAAACTTTCCTTATCTGTATTGGTTACAATGGATTCCAGCCCTACTAGTTTAAAAGGCGTGGCTATTGTGCGGTTTTCTTAATGTAAGATTGCATGAGAATGGAACTACTATATCAGAACCAACTGTGTTTGGAACTCACTATCCATCAATGATGGATAGGTTCTTAATAAGCTGGGGATGCGTGGGGGTGCAGTAGGATACTGGGGAAGGCAGGAATATGGAATGATCAGATCAGTCATGATCTTATTGAATGTCGATGCAGGCTTGAGGGGTTGAATGGTATGCTCCTCTGAATTTGTATATTTGTGTTCATCTGTTTGTGGTGGAATAAATACCATTTTCCCTTTGAATGTTGTTAGGGACCCATTTACGCGACTAGGTTTCCTCAGTTTGAGATCTGCTTGTCCAAAGATGTGCAGGTCAGGTGATGTTGCCTCACAGCGCCAGAGGCCCGGGTTCAATTCCCGCCTCAGGCAACTGTCTGTGTGGAGTTTGCACATTCTTCCCGTGTCTGTGTGGGTTTTCTCCAGGTGCTCCGGTTTCCTCCCACAGTCCAAAAATGTGCAGGTTAGGTGAATTGGCCATACTAAATGGCCCGCAGTGTTAGGTGTAGGGAAACGGGTCTGGGTGGGTTGCTCTTTGGAGGGTTGGTGTGGACTGGTTGGGCCGAAGGGCCTCTTTTTTTTCACGCTGCAGGTAATCTAATCTAATGTAACCTGATGCAGGCTGGGAATTGACCACTAATCTTGTCAGGCCTTGCATCTTTGTGCCTTGTTTTTCATCATGGGCAGGTGGTAGAACTACTTTGATTTTGTTTGTTCACCATATTCTCATGTAAGATTCAAGCTTTTTTGGGCCAAAGCTTATGGAACCAACATCTATGCAGATAATGTTTGTAAGGCATGATTTGGGTCCAGTGAAATGCAAATAAAGCACCGGTAATGGAGTCAAAACCAGCATCACTGAGTAATTAATCATACCATAATTATTAATCATCAGATTGCTTTTATTTATAGAGTCATAGAGATGTACAGCATGGAAACATACCCTTTGGTCCAACCTGTCTACGGCGACCAGATATCCCAACCCAATCTAGTCCCACCTGCCAGCACCCGCCCCATATCCCTCCAAACCCTTCCTATTCTTATACCAATCCAAATGCCTCTTAAATGTTGCAATTGTACCAGCCTCCTCCACATCCTCTGACAGCTCATTCCATGCATGTACCACCCTCTGCATGAAAAAGCTGCCCCTTAGGTCTCCCTTATATCTTTCCCCTCTCACCCTGAACCTATGCCCTCTAGATCTGGACTCCCCGATTCCAGGGAAAAGACTCTGTCTATTTACCCTAGCCGTGCATTCATCTGCTCTATCCTTCTATTCCTGCCCTCACTAGCTCATAGCACTGGGAGTAATCCAGATGTTACTACCCTTGAGGACCTCCTTTTTACATTTCTGCCTAACTCTCTGTAATCTCCCTTCAGAATCTCAACCTTTTCCCTTCCTATACCATTGGTTCCAATGTGGACAATAACCTCTTGCTGGCCCCTCTCCCCCGTGAGAACATTCTGCACCCTCTGAGACATCTTTGATCCTGGCACCAGGGAAACAACACACCATTCTGCTTTTTTTCTGTTGGCCACAGAAACGTCTGTCTGTACCTCTGACTACAGAATCCCCTAACACAATTGATCTCTTGGAAGCCGACATACCCCTCATTGCATTAGAGCCAGTTTCAATACCAGAAACTTGGCTGTTCGTGCTACGTTCTGCTGAGAATCCATCACCCCCTACATTTTCCAAAACAGCATACCTGTTTGAAATGGGTATATCCACAAAAGACTCCTGCTCTAGCTGCCTACCTCTGTTACCCTTCTTGGAGTTAACCCATCTATGTGACTGTATTTGAGACTTTCCCCCCTTTCTATAACTGCCATCCATCACATACTGTTGCTGTTGCAAATTCCTCATTGCTTCTATCTGTCTCTCCAACCAATCCACTCGATCTGATAAGATTTGCAATCAACAGCATTTGTGGCAGATATAATCCACAGTAACCCTTAAACTCTCTTTAAACTCCCACATCTGACAAGAAGTACATATCACTGCAAAGGCCATTTTTGCTCCTTCACAATCTACAGACCCAGAAAATAGCACCGTCTTATTCCTCTACAAAACACTGCACCAGGTTAAATTAAGAGCTATGGCTTATATTTTAAGTTTAATCAAGAGACTTATGTCCAAAACCATATAATCAAGAAAGAACTCGCTGTACTCACTACTACAGTCTTTCTCTTGGACAGACTTAAAACAACAATTAACTTATCTGATTCTGTGTTGTAAAGTCCGCCCAAACCAGTTCTTCCAAGATTAGTTGTGAAATTCACTGTTTGTTAATTTTTCCAGATGCACTCTGATGTCCAGCGACACGTGAATTCAAAAACAGCAAAAGCAGTAACTGTGCAGGTTCTCTCTTTCTCTCTCTCCTGCACTGTCCTCACCATGTGCTTAAATAAATAAATATAAAACTTGTTTGAATAAATGTTTTAAGCTTTTTTTTAAAACCAGTAGTACCTCTCATTACAATGAAATTGGATCATTAACATCTTCGGGGTTATACTTAAATTCAGAATTTGAGATTTGACTGCTGAAAAGCTAGAACTGACTTGAACACAAGGTGTATGAAAGGTGATGTTTTTTTGGCAAAATATCACAGGGATAGCTTGACACTGTTTATACCTAGATATTTACTTTACAATACTAACAGCCACCATTCTCCAAAGATGTAGCTAGGCTGATTTCTACTTGGCATCTTATTGCCGTTTTCTTTTTTCTCTTTTCCTAATAGAAGCGTTACAGTTTGTCAGTGAAACCTCTGAAGAAAAAGCCACAAGTGAAAGTGGTGCAATCTACTGCGGTGCAAGCATTCCTCAAACGCAGAGAAGAAGAGTTAAAAAATAAAGGTATGCTAATAATTAGTATTTGACTTCTATTGTAACCAAGCTCCTGCTACATTTTGTTCAGCTGTCTGCAGTGTATTTACCAGCCTCCAATAACTGATTTTTGAGGATAGAAATCACGAGCAAATTTGAGAACTGGTGGGATATGTTAGCAGTGTCATTCAAAGCAGCAAAATAGTTTTTAATTGTATCATAGTTAAACAAAAAAGGTGTTGTCTGTGCAGGTGCTATACTTTTTCCTTTCCATCTCCGTTGTGGGTGCTGATTCATGCCAGTTTTACTGGCAATTGCCCTAAAGAAGCTAAAGTTGCCAGAGTCCCTGAGGGCCTTAGAGCTGCTCTGTCATTACAGTCAGCTGGTGGTGAGTTTAACTTGAAAATGACCATTCTTCTGGTGAGGTTTAGAAGGCAGGATCTTCACAGTTACCTCTGCCAGTGTGGGGATTGAACCTGCGCTGTTGTCATCACTCTGCATCAAAAACCAGCCATGCAGCCAAGCTGTGCTACGACAGTCAAATGATAATAGGAGAGCCCCTTTAGTCTGATGAGTGAGGTGATTGCTCTATTAGGCCACCTAAGCCAGAAGATAGCACATCTAGGTTAAGCCCTCACCACTATTTAAAGAGGATAGGAGAGTTAAATTAGGAAATTGCAGATCTAGCAATTTAAACACACTGTAGGGAAGTTGCTGGAATCTGTCATTAGGGGCTGAGTGACTGACTTACAGAGCAAGGTTCGATCTCATGGAATACATAGAGAACTAGCAATTTGAATACAGGACTGGCCCAAAGGGTGGTGGTGGTGGTGGAGGGTGGTTTTTCAGACTGGAGGCCTGTGACCAGTGGAGTGCCACAAGAATCGGTGCTGGGTCCACTACTTTTTTATCATTTATATAAATGATTTGGATGTGAGCATAAGAGGAACAGTTAGTAAGTTTGCAGATGACACCAAAATTGGAGGTGTAGTGGACAGCAAAGAGGGTTACCTCTGATTACAACAGAATCTGGACCAGATGGGGCAATGGGCTGAGAAGTGGTAGATGGAGTTTAATTCAGAGGTGCTGCGTTTTGAGAAAGCAAATCTTAGCAGGACTTATATACTTAATGGTAAGGTCCTAGGGAGCATTGCTGAACAAAGACACCTTGGAGTGGAGGTTCATAGCTCCTTGAAAGTGGAGTCACAGATAGATAGGATAGTGAAGAAGACATTTGATATGCTTTCTTTTATTGGTCAGAGTATTGAGTACAGGAGTTGGGAGGTCATGTTGCGGCTGTACAGGATATTGGTTAGGCCACTGTTGGAATATTGCGTGCAATTCTGGTCTCCTTCCTGTTGGAAAGATGTTGTGAAACTTGAAAGGGTTCAGAAAAGATTTACAAGAATGTTGCCTTGGTTAGAGGATTTGAGCTATAGGGAGAGGCTGAACATGCTGGGGTGTTTTCCCTGGAGTGTCGGAGGCTGAGGACCTTATAGAGGTTTACAAAATCGAGGGGCATGGATAGGGTAAATAGACAGAGTCTTTTCCCTGTGGTGGTGGAGTCCAGAACTAGAGGGCATAGGTTTAGGGTGAGAGGGGAAAAATATAAACGAGACCTAAGGGGCAACTTTTTCACACAGAGGGTAGTACGGATATGGAATGAACTGCCAGAGGAAGTGATGGAGGCTGGTACAATTGCAACATTTAAAAGGCATTTGGATGGGTATATGAATAGGAAGGATTTAGAGGGATATGGACCAGGTGCTGGCAGGTGGGACTAGATTGGGTTGGGATATCTGGTCGGCATGGACAGGTTGGACCATAGAGTCTGTTTCCATGCTGTACATCTCTATGACTCTAATATTTGAAGTAATATAGGAAGTTCAATAAATAAGATTAAGGGATGATCTAATTGGGATGTTTAGGATGATTAAAAGATTTGCCAGTAAATAGAGAACAAAAGTATATGCTTCTGGCTCTGATTCTGCTCTGAGGTAGCGTAATATTATTGGAGCTGTGTTATCCACTGATGTAAGCATTAATGAAAACAGAATTCTACAGCTGTTCTTTCCACTGTTGCATTCCCTATAATAAAAAGCTCAATTATAAATTTCAGTACTATGATTATTGTTTTTTAGACATAATTATTAAAGAATATGGAACCAAGGCAAAGATGCAGTCTGATATGGTTTTATTGAGTGGTGGACAGGCTGAATGACTTACACCAGTTCCTATATTCTTGATCTTAGCAGTGGTGATATTCTTTAGAAATAAAATGCCAGCAGTTCAACTCTTACTAGCTTCCTAGATCCAAATCAGTGACTTAAATGGCCTTTAGCATGTAATACTGTCATTAGTTGTAAAGTTTGCACTGACATCAGGTCAACGGCTTGTGTGCCTGCAAAAAAATTCCAAACTCCATTCCATTTTAGCTGGTTTATGCAAATTGCCCACAAAAAAAAATCAAGGCTGTAGTGTGAGAATAAGCAAGGTTAGTTCAGTTTTGTCAAATGGATGTAATCAATTTGCAAGACCAAACATCTAAAATTTGACCCTGTAAGTACAAATGCAATCTGACCTTCTGTTAAAAAGCGTACAATAAAATATTTGAGAATCCATTTATTTATCATAGTTTCTTATTCGTAATTTATTTGTTGCAAAACCAAACATCCTTTTCTATATTTGAGTAACCACTTCTTCAACTTAGTTTAATCAAGTGATTGCAGACTTGGAGAGTTCAGTTGAAAAGATAACTATTTATCTGGACATGTAAATCTCTCTGGAGCTGCTCAGTTTCTTGCTTTTCTTTATTTCGTCAGTACCTATACTGTGATTTATCCTCTTTGGGTCCAAAGTGGATGACTTCTCACTTGTTTGTATTGAACTCTGATTTTTCTAGAGTTTTGTCCATTCACATAATCTAGTAAGATCTCTTGGTAATTTGCATCACAGAATGATAACTCACACTAAAAATAATGGTTTATATTTAAAGCATTATGATCTGAAGTAATAAAGTCTGAGGAAAGTTTGAATAAGAAAATAATGTAGATCCTACCAAACCATTTAAAAACCCTGGCGCTATTTAACACAATGGGCTATCCTCAACCTGAGTGTCCCGGCGTGATTTTTTGAGTTGTGTAGTGCTTCAGCTTGAAGCAATGATTGGCATTTAAAATAGAGTGGTAATGTAGCAGCTGGGTGATGACATTACTGGAACTCATTGGCAGGGCATAAGAGGGTTTTGGGTGGCAAGAAAAACCACAAGAATACTCTTGGTATGTGTTTATGTTTTTATTCTTAGAAAAAAGAATAACCATCCCTAGTAATTGAGACCAATGTGTGAGGTTTTACAGTAGAAAATCAAAATGGCCACGATGCTGGTATTTTTAGCTGGTTTATTCAATATGCACATCAGAGTTTAATCTTTGGTTTTAATAGACTTGCTGTGCTCAGTGCTTTGTTCAGGGGCCAACTTCAAACCTTTAATCATTTTTAATGTAGATTTAGAAGAAAGACGGAGGAAGGCGGAGTTACTTGCAAAGCGAGTTGCATTAAAACATGATCGTAAAGCAAGAGCGATGGCTACCCGTACGAAAGACAACTTCAGAGGCTATGATGGTATTCCTGTGGAACAGAAAAGCAAAAAGAAAACTTCTGATGATGAGGCAAAGGACCAGATAATGGATGATTATAATGAAGATTATTACTATGATGAGACACAGGGCGAAGATGAACTATCTGAAGTAGAGGATTCTGAAGAATTTGAAGAACCTATGCATGAGAGACCAGTAAAACAGCAACACATGGAGGTACCAGTTAAACGGCGTAAGCATCAACACAGAGAGCCTGTGGTATCAAGTAAGGAGCCTAAGAGACTCTGCAAAGAACTTGAGACACCAACTAAGGAACCTGAACAATTGTTCAGGGAGGCTAAAAAATCTAAAGTTCCAAAGAAACCACCGTCAGCACCCATGAACTTCTCCGATCTCCTGAAGTTGGCTGAGAAAAAGCAGTTTGAGCCAGTAGAGCTAAAGCCAATTAAAAAAGTAGAGGAGAAGCTGTACACAGCAGAGGAACTGAAAGAAATTGAATTTTTAGAACGCAAACGACAAAAACAAAATGACAAAAGGAAACCTGAGAAAGAGAGCACTTTATCACATCCAACTAGCTCATCCAAGAAAGAATCTTCAACTAAAGACAGTAAAAACACAAAATTGGTACGAGACCCAGGAGAGAAACTTAATTTATTCAGAGAGAGTAACTCAGCAACATCTGTTCATGGAGTTCACAAGAAGCCAAAAACTGCATCAAGTGAAAAATCTTCATCTTCAGTGTCTTACAAAACACCTACACAGGAAAAATCCAGGTCTTTAGTAGGAATTGGACATTCTATTTCCAAAAATTCCAGTAGTAATGTTGGAAAACCTGTCCTAAACAGCTCAGCAAAATCTGGAATTAGCTCACAAACGCCAAGCAAAGGATTGAAACCTGGATCAAATGGAATTCATTCTGCAGTGTCTTCAAAAAACAGTCAGAGAAGAGCTGAACTCTCAACTTCAGCCAGGAAAAATGATGTTTCCTCCGTAAAGCATGAAAGGACAAGTGGTTCAAATGCATTGCACTCCAAAAGCACAAGTAGGTCAGCTTCTGAACGGTCCAAAGGTTCCAGTAACTTAAGCCAAAAACGACCAGCCAGTTCAGACCACACACGATTGAGCAACTTAGGTCAACATAAATCCGGTAGTGCAGTTAATTATGGAGCTTCCCGTCCCAGCAAGATAGGGGGCTCAGATTCCATGCGATCTAAAGATACAAGCAATTCTGGACCTCCTAGGCAGAGTAATACATGTAACTCTGGGTCTGTGCAATCAAGAGGCATGAGTACATCGGTACGGGTAGCTGGTTCTGGATCAGTAAGGTCCGGAAATTCTTCTGTTTCCTTTTCTGGATGGCATCCAAGCACTGATGCTGGGCGACCTGGAAGCAGAGTTGAAGTGCCAAAACCTAAATGTACTGTTGTATCAGAAACAATATCTTCAAAGAACTTCACATCGCGTCCCAACAGTGGGCAGATGAACAATGTAAGATCGGCACCACCAGGCTACAGATCATTGGCACATCCATCAGGTACTTCTAATAGATAATATCAAATGTTGCTAAAAAGAAATAATTTGTATCTAATGTAGTGTTCAATCACTTGGAACTTATTAGGGGGAAAGGAAAGCAGACTTCGATAACCATTTATTTCTCGACTGAAAACAAAATGCTAGAGATCGCAGCAAGTCAGGCAGCATCCATGGAGAGAAAGCAAGCTAATGTTCGAGTCTCAATGACTCTGAGCTGATGTGAACTGTGGAGGGGCAGCATTTACGCTATATTGTTGGGAAGAGGGGGAAGAGGAGTGGGTGTGGCGGAGTGCTGGGGAAGAAAGCATGTTGATAGTTCACAATTAAGTGATCGGATTACGAGGATGGCAGAACAATGTTTAACTACCAAACTGGAAGGAACAGAAAGATGCACTGAGGTGTGGAGAGGGAAGAGATGACATGGTGACAGAGAATGTAACTAGTAAAGCTAAAAGAAAGGGAAGGAATGATAATATGTTCAGAATTTGAAGATGTTGAATTCTTATATTAAGTTCAGAGGTTGTAAAGTGCTCGATACTAAGTCCAGAAGGTTGTAAACCACCTTTTCTCCCCTGAGGTTGTATCTATTTTTCTGCCCGTTGAGATATTTAAATCGCTACTTTGTAGCATACGTGGTCATTCATCTGTTCACATAAATATTCCCATTGAGAATTACCATGAATCTTGACAGTGCGAATGAACCAAACTTTTGTAGACCCTTATATGTTTAGCTTTTGATATTGTAGGAAATTGAATTTTGCTATTAAGGAAAATTTGTGCATTCTCTGCTCATAATACAACAGGACTATGAGCAACTTGCTTTGAAACAAATATTGCCTCCAGGATTTACTTTCAATGGGATCTGTTATGTGCCAGTGAATTTGAGAAAATGTATGGGAAAACGAATTCAGAAAACAAAAGTAAATTACAGATATGCTTTCTCAGTGTGGCTGCATGGGAATCTTTAGATTGGAAGACAATCGAAGTTCCTGCAAAGAATTTATAGGTAAAGTCACCTTTACAGTCTATCGAGTCCATTATATTACACAGGCTAGAAGATGCAAGGTTCATTTTCTTTTCTTTGTTTGATAATCTTAGCCAGATTAATAGTTAGGATTGTAATCTGGCCTCTGCCCTTTAGCTGCATTCAAATAGCTCAACTTGTACATGGGCCCTGCTGGGAAGCCGAGCAAGACTGCTGAGAAAGTACTGAATGTAGAGTTCAAAATGGCAGCTCTTTCGCTTGCTCTATTATTTGTTCTTGACTGATCTTTAGCAAGAGTTAAAACTTGATAGATGATAATATGCTCACATTCTGAAATGGTAAAGTTTTGTCTGGAATTTATAGGGAAGCTATATATAAGGATCAAACAGATTTAGATTTATCATTAGGGGGGGTTGAGAGATGTGGTGATCTGTGCCCATTAACTGGCATTGTCTATATACGTATTGTAAAGTTGCATTAATTTTGTTTCTATGCTGCACTAGCTCCTACAAGGCCACCTATGCCTATATCCTATAGGCGGAGACTGGAGGAGGATGATGATGAATATGATTCGGAAATGGATGATTTCATTGATGATTCTGGGGTATCACAAGATGAAATCTCAAGACATATCAAGGCAATCTTTGGATATGACCGCACAAGGTAAGGCACACTATACTGTGATGAGTTGAATTATGGAGCATATTTTTATAGGCATAGAAATGTTTGACTTTTGTAAGGACCATTTCCTTTTGTTTTTGTGTTCTTAAAAGCTATACACTCAAATGAAACAACTATTTATTAAAATAAATATTTGAAAGAGAGGGTGCAGCTTTGAAAGGAAGTAATCAGATACCCACGGCAGACATTGTGATAACTATTTGAATGATAGAAGTACGGATTGTAGGTGATCCGGAATTGAGTTTGTACTGATGTAACTGTTGTTGGTGATGAGCTTGATTGGTCTGTGAGCTAGTTATAGGCATCAATAACCGATCATTTGCTTGCCAACAACTCAGAGATTGGTTCTCAAGATATTGAGCAGCTTAAAGCTGGAAACAACTTAGGGAGGAAAAGAAATGTGCTGACCCAGCCCAGAACCTGCTTATTCTTGCAGTGAGCAAACTCGGTTTAAATCTGAAGAAAAGCCTAAAGAACCTTTCCTTCAGCCAGTTGCTGTAAACCATGACTTCTGAATTAATAAATCAAAGACATTAATCCAATGCAGAGCAATGAGCCAAATAGCTGCCTTTTGCACTATATTAGTTCTGCTTATCCAAGTGAATCAGTAACTCTGTAACTGGATGGCTGGTTTGTACTGCAGAGTGATGCCAACAGCATAGGTTTAATTCATACACCAGCTGAGGTTACCATGCAGGATGCTACTTCTCAAACTCTTCCCTTTGCCTGAGGTATGGTGACAGCCTTAATATGTTACTGCAGTGTATCTTGTAGGTGATACACACTCCTGCAGCTGTGATGGTGATGAGTGAAGTGCCAGTCAAGTTGGTTAGTTTGTCCTGGATGGGGTCAAACTTCTTGGCTATTGGAGTTAGTTGTACTCATCAGATGAGTAGACAGTTCTCCATCACACTTTTGACTTGTGCCTTTGTATGTGGCAGACAGGCTCTGGAAAGGAAGTGAGTTAAATGCTGCAGAATTTCTAGCCCTGACTTGCTGTTGCAGCCACCATATTTAAATAGTTGCTGTCAATCAGTTTCTGGTTAATGGTTATCCCCAGAATCTTGATAGGGGGTATTCAGCAATGATAATGCCAAGGGTGATGGTTAGATTCTCTTATTTGAGAAGAGTATTGCCTGGCACTTGCATGGGGCGAATGACATTTGCCACTTATCAAGTGAAACCCAATGTTGTCCAAATCTTACTGCACATGGACATGGGCTGCTTCAGTATCTGAGGAGTTTTGAATGGTACTGAAAATTGAAATTTCCTCTCTGACCTGTTGATCGAATGAACGTCATTGGGGTGAAGATGATTAGACCTGAGACAGTACCATGTAAAACTCCTGCAGTTGCTGAAATGATCAACCTCCAATATTCCCAACTTTCTTTCTTTGTGCTACATATGACTCAAATCAGTGGAGGGCTTATCGCCGATTCCCATTGACTTCAGTTTTTCTCAAGGTGCCACACTCAGTCAAATGCTGCCTTGATGTCAAACTGTTATTTCATCTCACCTCTGGAATTCAGCTTTTTTGACCACATTTGACCAAGGCTATAATAAGGTCAGGAGCCAAGTGGCCTTGGTGGAACCAAGCTGCACATCAGCAAGCAGGTTATTCCTTTGATACTGCCATTTGTTAGCACTGTCAATGACTCCTTCCATCTCTTTATTAATGTTCATGAGTAGACTATAATTGACCAGGTTAAATTTGTCCTGCATTTTGGGCACACAACATACCTGGTGGTTTTCCATACTCAGCTGCCAGCATCTTGTCTCGGGGACACAAAGTACTGAAGATTTATGCTCCAGAACTATGCTGAAATATTGTCAGGGCTGATTGCCTTTGCAACATTCCATGCCTTTAGCTGTTTCTTGATGTAAGGTAGAGTGAATTGAATTGGTTGGAGACTGGTGTCTGTGAAGTTGGGGGCCTCAGGAGGAGGCCAAAATGGATCATCCACTTGGCTCTTCTGGATGCAAATACTTCAACCTAGTCTATGTCCTGATAAGCAAAGCTTCCCCATCACTGGGGATGAAGATCATTTGTGGGGCCGCCTCCTGTTATTGTCTTGTCAACTAGGAAATCATAGAATTCCTACAGTGTGGAAACAGGCCCTTTGACCCACAAAGTCCATACCAACTCTCCAAAGAGTAACACACCCAAACCTATTCCTCTACTCAATTACTCTACATTTACCCCTGACCAATGCATCTAACCTACATATTCCTGAAAATTATGGGCAATTTAGCATCATTTGTTCACCTAACCTGCACCTGGAATGTGGGAGGAAACCAGAGCACCTGGAGGAAACCCCCGCAGATACAGGGAAAATGTGCAAACCCCACACAGACAGTCGCCTGAGGCTGGAATCAAACCCGGGTCCCTGGCATTACTAGATTTAGCAGGACTTCAGAACTTAGATCTGATCTTTGGTGTGGGATCACTTAATCCTGTCTATTGCCTGATGCATTTGCTTTTTGGCATGCAAATAGTCCTGTTTTATAGTTTTAGCAGGTTGACCGCTCATTTTTTGGTATGCTTGATGTTGCTTCTGGCAGTGCCCTCCATTCTTCATTGAATTAGGAAGCTGGAACTGTCTTCCCAAAAATGATATTGAGGCTAGCTCAATCGACATTTTGAAACTGAGTGTACTTTCAGGTCAGGGTATGGAGATATGTGAAACCAGGCGAATGGAGTTGAGGTGTCGATCAATATAGTCTAATTGAATGATAAAACAAGGTTATGAAGCTAAATTGCCTTCTTTGTTCCTATCACCTGAAATTTGTTTAGGTAAAAGCATTGAACCCTTCCAGATGAGAAAGTTGTTTTTGCTCCTGCTATGTGCTGAGCTAGCTAATCTAGACCGTTATACTTGGCCTTTGCACTTCTGAGTGATTGAGAAGGAAAAATTGTCCTGAATTCCTTTCCTGAATGCTGTTATATAACTGCTTCCGGGAAGTGCATATGGATGGCATCTGATAAACTCAGGCTACTGCACGAGAAATGGATTCTAGGTTGAGATACTGTCAAATAGGCGATTCTATGTAAGAGTGTTGTTTCAGAAAACAATGAGGAGAGGAGTTAAGTTTAAAAAAGGAAAAGTTAAATTGTAATATTATGTGGTATTTCAGAAACCACATGCTGAGGAAAGAGCTATACCATATTCCTCCAGCTGAAGCAACACCAGTTATTGTGGTTTTCAAAGGAGGAACTCACAGAAGCTGCTTTTGCTCTGCTGTGCTATTTGTAGTTCCCTTTTTTATTTTCTGGTTTTACTGCAAGAGTAAAAGAATTATGACGACTATTTCTAATATGTGATGAAAACTGAAGACCTTTGTGTCTCTGCAGGTATTTTAAAGTATCATATTGATAATAAATTATACATGTGTTTAGTGCATTGGTCCCGTTCAAGTTCATGCAACCTCAGGAATGAAAGCTGTCTTTCTGATGTTATAAGGATGATACTTGAAATGACTATGTATGTTTGTACAATTAATGGTAAGGTCCTGGGGAATGTTACTGAACAAAGAGACCTTGGAGTTGCAGGAACATGGGATAGTGAAGAAGACATTTGGTATGCTTTCCTTTATTAGTCAGGGCATTGAGAAAAGAGTTTGGGAGGTCTTGTTATAGCTGTTAAGGATATTGGTTCGACTGCCTTTGGAATATTGTATGCAATTCTGGTTTCCTTTCTGTAGAAAGGATGTTGTGAAACTTGAAAGGGTTCTGAAAAGATTTACAAGGATGTTGTCAGGGTTGGAGGGTTTCAGTTACAGGGAGAGGCTGAGCAGGCTGGGGGTGACCTTAGAGGTTTATAAAATCATGAGGGGCATGTATAGGACAAATAGACAAGGTCTTTTCCCTTGCATGGGGGTGTCCAGAACTAGCTGATATATGTTTAGGGTGAAGGGGAGAAATGTAAAAGGGACCTGGGGGCAACTTTTTTATGCAGAGGGTGTTGCGTGTATGGAATGAACTGCCAGAGGATGTGATGGAGGCTGGTATAATTGCAGCATTTAAAAGGCATCTGAATGGGTACATGAACAGGAAGGGTTTAGAGGGATATGGACCAAGTGCTGGCAAATGGGACTAGATTAGGTCAGGATATCTGGTTGGCATGGATGAGTTGGACCGAAGAGTCTGTTTCCATGCTGTACATCTCTATGACTCTTTGATATCCCTCTGAACCCTCCTATTCATAAACCCATCCAGACTGAGCAATTTCAATCCACTTCATAGTTGCTGTAAGTTAACAGCAGGGGTCACAGTCTAGTGAGATGAGTTAGGCCATTTAGGACTGAAATGATAACTCTCTTCATCCAGAGAGTGGTGAGCCTGTGGAATTGTATGCCACAGAATGTAATTGGGGCCAACACATTGAATTTTTTCAAGAAAGACGTGGATTTAGTTTTGAGGGCTAAAGAGATCAAAAGGTATGGGCGGAAAGCAGGAACAGTGTACTGACATAGACTATCAACTATGATCATATTCAGTGGTGGACCATGCCTGCACGGCCGACTCCTGCTATCTTCTGTGTTTGTCAAGGTTGATTTCCTCCAGAGATAACTACTATCAAAATCTTAATATTTAATGTACTGCAGAATGTTATTAGAGGAAGGTTAGAAACAGAAAAGGCTTTAATTACTTTTTGCAACTAATCTTCAAAGTACTTGATGGAAGAACATAACGAGAGCTTTAAATCATTCTGTATTTTTATCTGAGCACACATACTCGATTTGAGTATTGTTTGCCAGAATGTTTTCTTTTGTTTCATCCTCCTGATTAATGCAATATCTGGGACGTTGACTGCCTTTCTATAAACCAGGTGCTTAGCATAAACTGAGAGGTGCAAAATTAACATGGCTTAAGCAGAACTGAGAACAAGGCCACCCATCTTCAGTATCAATGGATTTGAATTCCACTGGATTAACTGGCGGGATTAGAGCTTGGTATACAAAACTCCTCAGCACACTACAAAGAGCTGGGAATCCACAACACATACTGACGTAGTTATTTTGGGAGGAAGACAGTGGTGTGATCATGTCACTGGATTAATAATCCAGAAGCTGAGGCTAGTTCTCTCGAACAGGAGTAAGCCATTCACCCCGTTGAACTAGCTGATCAAACTCTTCATTGTCCTTTCCTAACTGTACTCCCTAAGCCCTGTATGCTACTGGCAATCAGAAATCTATTAATCTCTACCGTAAACACACTCAGAGACTGAAACTCCGCAGATCTCCGTGGTAGACAATTCCAAAAATTCACAACCTTCTACATAAAATAATTTCTCCTTTATCCCCAGTATAAATGACAACCCCCCCCCCCCCCATATTTTTAAACTGTGCCTCCAGTTTTAGACTTTTCAACCTCAGGAAATATTTTAAACATTGAGTTACAGGGAGAGCTGAATAGGCTGGGGCTGTTTTCCCTGGCGTATTGGAGGCTGAGGGGTGACCTTAGAGGTTTATATAATCACTAGGGACATGGATAGGATAAATAAATAAGGTCTTTTCCCTTTCTTATAAGTCTACCTTGTCTATCTCTTTAAGCATTTTGTAGCTTCGATCCTGGAGTCTTCCTTACCCCAGCTTCTGTTACAACCCTCTATTTTCACTTGTAAGGTCCCCCAAGTCAGTTGCTACCCCAAGAGGGGGATCTCCTGCTGTGGGCTGATTCCCATTTTGCTTCTACTATCACTTCCTTTCTAATGCTGCCCTTCCCCAATACAGTTCCTCTCCACCACCACCACCCCCGTCCCATCCCACCTCTATTCTTATGTTTAAAATCTCCATTTGTTACCACCTATAGGAAGTTTCACTGCTTTCTTGTGCTTCCATTCAAAACTTACACTAAAGTCCTTGGTTCTACCAGGTGCCAGAGGTTGGTCACTGTAGGTGGTTCTGGACTTCAGTTGCTACATGCATTGACCAATTACTGCCACGAGGTGGAGCCTTGTGTTATGAAGTTGAATGTGTGTATTATACCTTTGAGAGAATGAAAGCTGTTTTGCTTGCAGGTTCCTGTCATGTGACTGACTGGCAGTCTGAGTGTACTGGAAAATTCAAAATACCTATTGGAAAGATGTTGTGAAACTTGAAAGGGTTCAGAAAAGATTTATAAGGATGTTGCCAGTATTGGAGGATTTGAGCTATAGAGAGAGGCTGAATAGGCTGGGGCTGTTTTCCCTGGAGCGTCGGAGGCTGAGGGGTGACCTTATAGAGGTTTACAAAATTATGAGCGGCATGGATAAGGTAAATAGGTAAAGTCTTTTCCCTGGGGTCGGCGAGTCCAGACTAGAGGGCATAGGTTTAGGGTGAGAGAGGAAAGATATAAAAGAGACCTAAGGGGCAACCTTTTCACGCAGAGGGTGGTATGTGTACGGAATGAGCTGCTAGAGGTTGTGGTGGAGGCTGGTACAATTGCAACATTTAAGAAGCATTTGGATGGGTCTTATGAATAGCAAGGGTTTGGAGGGATATGGGCCGGGTGCTGGCAGGTGGGACTAGATTGGGTTGGGATATCTGGTTGGCATGGAGAGGTTGGACTGAAGGGTCTGTTTCCATGCTGTACATCTCTATGACTCTATGAACATTTATTTTCTGGATAGCAAATGTCTGAAATAACCTAACTCTAGATTTAACATTGATTTCTATGGGACTGTGATTCATTTGGAGTTGATTTACTGAAAGTCTCAATTTTCAATAAATCAACTTGTGGGCAGCACGGTGGCACAGTGGTTAGCACTGCTGTCTCACAGCGCCTGAGACCCGGGTTCAATTCCCGACTCAGGCAACTGACTGTGTGGAGTTTGCACATTCTCCCCGTGTCTGCGTGGGTTTCCTCCGGGTGCTCCGGTTTCCTCCCACAGTCCAAAGATGTGCGAGTCAGGTGAATTGGCCATGCTAAATTGCCCGTAGTGTTAGGTAAGGGGTAAATGTAGGGGTATGGGTGGGTTGCGCTTCGGCGGGTCGGTGTGGACTTGTTGGGCCGAAGGGCCTGTTTCCACACTAAGTAATCTAATCAAACTTCAGCTGTAAACGAGGACCTCTTGCATAAATAATTTAATAAGACTGTCTGGTAAGAAGAGGACTTTCAGTTTGTATTCAATGAATTTAGTAATTGGTACATATAATGAATTATAAAATCTTACTGATTATGTTAACTCATTATACTTTTGTGGAGCCAAATATGATGCCAAAGCAACTGGGAGGTATTCTGCCCATGAGATTATTTAACCCTGCTTCAAGTCCATAGAATGAAAATCTGAACATTGACTATAAGGATTTTAATTCAGCTAATTTAGTAGCAATTACTGGTTTGGACTCTTTCAAATTCACTTCAGTGAATATTAACACAGCACAAAAGTATTTCTAAAGTTGACATTAATGGTAATCTCTGGCAGAAGGGCCAAGATAACTAGTGTGACTAGTCATTGAAACTGGTGAAGGTAAGGGAGTATTTTTATGATCATTTGACATGTGAGTTCTGGAAGTTGACTCAGGTTGAACTCGAATGCTTATCATTTTGTTCCAAGTATTATGTATTCACACCATAGCACTGTCAATATGTTGCAAAACAAGCAGTAATAAAGCAAGAATTAAATTTCATGGTGTAAAGCTACTCATGCACAACCATTTTCTACAGTGCAAAGATTGAAAAGCATTTGTAATCTGATGGTCCCAGTGAGATTTTTGAGCATTGTTTTATGTTACAGGTATAAGGATGAAAGTGACTATGCTTTGCGATACATGGAAAGTAGCTGGAAAGAACAACAGAAGGAAGAAGCCAAAAGGTAAAATCTCAGCATTGGTACTACTCCAGATCCTACCTGGAACCTGTGTTGCTGATGACTTTCCATGCTTAACAATAGTCTCTACGCTTGTAAATCACAGCTTTCTCAGCCTTCCAAGAGGCATATCATTTACTCTTGTATTGTTACTGATGGCATTAATTTATTGCAAAGACAGATGTACTCAGTGCTTAAGTGCAGAGCACACATATTGTTTAATGGTATAGTCCACAATTTAAATGGGCCACGCTTTTGCCTTGGCAATGTCCTCTCTTTTTGAGCTATAGCTCTGTTGGGGTAGTCCTTTATTTGGGTACAGGTTGTCCTTTTGTAGCTTGCTGAAGTGGCTGTTCAAGTGTAAATTTCAACAGTTTTGTTAGAAACATACGCAAAAACTCAATTCAGATAGCAGATTACTGGATAACCATTAGAACCAGTGTTAATCTGTACCTTCCTAATTAGAAAGCTCCATTGTCACTCTAGCTGATTCAGCACCAAGCTGCGGTGAATTGGTTTAATGTTTCACCAACTGTTAAATTGATTACTTAGACTTTTGGGAAATCCCAATACAAAGAATTGAGTAACTAAGATTATTGAGCCCAATCTAATACTTCATATTTATCTGTAATTGGGTTACTTAAAAGCTGTTCTTTAATGGAGCACATCAGTTCTCTTACGAGTTGTCTGTTTACTTGTACAACAATGAGCTACTGGAAAACCTGTTCTCCACATTTTGTTCATGCTTCTCATGCCTGTTAGCAGAAGCACACAGCAAAATCTCTAAGACTGATCCTTTCAGCTAATCTGTGGTATTGGAAGTGGAGTGTACATGAAATGGAGTGTGGTACATACCTCCTAGATTGACAAAAATCTGAACCCAGTAATGTGGGATGCCCACTCATTAGCATCTTGGTGTCAAGCATTGTTATTTTTATGACTGCAACAAATTAATCATTTTGCCTTTTGCAAATTGGTTTTAATTTTTACGAACAGGCAAACTTGCGTTTGCACAGTGCCTTATGTTCTTGGGTGTCCCAAAGTACTTCAGCAATGAATTAATGTATGATCACTGCTAGGTAGGTGAACACAGCAATCAGTGTACATACAGCAATAAGATAAACAAGTAAGTCATTTGTTTTTGTTGAAGAATAAGAATTGATCAAGACATGAGGGGAGATTGCCTGTTCTTCAAACCATACATGGGATTTTAACCAAAAGATGGCACCTCCATCAATGTATTGTCATAGAAACATAGGATCTTGCATTACAGCAAGCGATCATTTAGTCCATAGTATTTCTGCTACTGAGAAGTTTAATTCACCCTATTTCCTTGCTTTCGCCACAGTTCTGAAATCTTTGCCTCTTCAAGTATTTTAGCCAGATCATTTTTAAAAGGTCCTCTTCTCCACCCTTTTCAAACCAAGCATTCCAGATTTTCAGAACTCGTCAAATTGTGTGCTCAGATCCTGGAATATTAGTTCATTCCATAGACAAAGATGAGCATTCTATTACTGAACTTGGTGACATTTCACATTTTAATGAGGCTTCATATTAAAACTGAAATTGCTATTGTAATGGCCTATAATGATATGTTTGCCACAGAAATGCTTTTGGTGTTTTGTAGTCTGAAGTGTTCCAAGAAGCTTATTATGAAAGTAAATTTTTGAAGGAACAACTTTCTTAGTATTAGTAACTTATTTAAATGTAGTGGCATTTGAAACTTTGGAGTTGCAAACTAATGGCATTAAACTACCCATTCATTACCTTTGTCCTTAAAAATGGACACTCTGGAGGATCTGAAAGATGGTAGCAGGAGGTGGAAGAATTTTGAAGGAAGAAACCAAATGTTTGCAATTTATAAATTTTGAGCCTCTTTCTCTCTGCAGCTTGCAGTTGGGTATGATGGAGGATGCAGAAGAGCTGCAGAAAGAGGAAGAAGAACTAAGAAGGAAGATGAAAGCTAAGAAACGAAGGCTTTAATTCATTGAAAAAAATCACAAATTTATTTATTATATTTATATACAAAATCTGGTTATTTACAAAAAGTAATATGCACTAAAGTAAAGAATTTGCTTTGTGAACTGTGGAACTCATTAAGCTGATTGACCAATTCAATAGAAGATATAAGTTAGCATTTAAATAGGTTGCTGGTAACTGGAGTAATTTTACATAATTGTATGGTCCATCGCCAATTTTTTTTTTTCAGTTCCTAGATCATCTGCATTGGATAAGGTCACAACAGCAAATTTGCTCTTTCATTCTCTGTATTCCATAAATTTTATTTATGGAGCCAAGGACTTTGGGTGCTCCAAAATATTGATGTGTATAATGTTAATGTTTTTTGCATTTCAAGCTTAAAGGCAAAACCATTTTGTGCTTTAAAGATTTACCACCAATTATCATTCGACTTTCTACTGGATGCCTCTGGTTGATTTAAAAATTTGATTTTTTTTTTGTCCCAGCTTCATTTTTGTTTGAGATGGATGATGTGGCGTATTAGCCATGGTCTCTGTCTCACATCTGAATTCAAATTCATCCCAGGCTCATGGAAGAAATGGCTCCTCTGTCTCCTGGCCAAATGTAAAATGAGTTTAAGTTCCCTCATTACATGAGCTTATAGTACATAACTGTTTCCTGTTTCATCCAGCAGTCACCGATAACCCATAATGTTTCAAGTGATCAGTGGAAAAATATTAAAAGATCGTAAGACTATTTGGCTTATTGAAGCAGATCCTTATAGATCTCTCAAATGTAGCAACATATGGACTTTAAATAATTTTTTTTGTTTCCATTATGCTGTCTCGTGGATTATTCCAAACCATGATATTTTTGAGCGAGGACATTTTTCCTAGCAACTATTTTAAATTCAGTTTTCACTATTTTAATTTTATGTCCTCTGGTCCAATTCCCTAATTTTGCTGCTCATCTGTGATTGAGGCCGAAGACACATTGGTGAAATATTATAGAATGCTTTTCTCTGCATCCAACTGTGCCATACCTCCTTTGGGCATGATTGATGCTGGCAGTAGGTGCCTGAAATGGAATGGCACTTTCCCATCACCTTTGAACTCAATATTTTCTAAAACCAAATAGGTTACTGTTCTCTGAAGTGCGATTTGTTCAAACCTATATGCTAGGTTTGCTAGTGAAAAGGTTAAAAAAGTTGAATAAAAGTATAATAAAATACATTTTGTAATTTTTTGAGAATATTGCAAGTACAGACTCATTAAATGTAATTGATACTCTACAATAAATTTTTATCACATAGTTTATCATATTATCTTGTAATATCTCTTCTTTTAGTCATCTTAAACAATTTTGATCATTTATACACATTTGAATTGGTGCAACATATTGTTACATGATTGACTCATTCATCTTGAGTATGTTTTTTCAGTGTGGAATGATATTCGATGGATGGTTTCCAATTGCATCTTGATGTTGGCAAATTAGTGCCAATGTGTTGTTTTAGTGGAATATCATCACATTTTCAAAGTATATTTGGATAGCAGTGGTCACTAAGAGCTAAACTTGTGGAACATTGGTTCAGTTTTAACAGCACAAAACTATTGTTTTCAATACAAGGTTCATTGGCTAGGTGCAAGCTCCCCCCATAACATTCTCTCTCTCTCTCTCCCCCTCTCTCTCTCTCTCTCTCTCTCTCTCTCTGTACCTTTTCCCACTTTCATCTGTCTCCCTATCTTTTGGCCTGCCTAAAAATGGCATTTGCATTGTTTGAACAACATAGGATTCAATGGATGTTGCTGTCATAGGGCAGATATTAGCCTGGGATCAATAGTCATTTTGGAAGTCAAGAAGGGTTATCTGTTAATTTATGCTATACTTTTGTTCTACAACTGCCCCTTGTATTTATATAGCAGTTGAAAGTGAAATGTCCCAAATTGCTGCACAGGAATGTGGACACCAATACCAAAAACTTGCTCAAAGAGGAATGCTTAAATTTTAAAGAAGGCAGAGGGGTGAATAGGTTTAGGGAGGGAAAGTGGTGCTGAAAATATGGAATATGAAAAGGCCAAAATTGGAGAAACTCTGATAACATGGAGGGTTATAGGGTCAGAGGAACCATGGGGAAAGGAAAGACCATGGATAAAATTGAAAATCGGAATAATTTTAAAATTGAATTGCTGAACCAGCATACCAGTTACGTTTAGTGAGTAAAGATTAAATGGGTAAGTAGAACTTAGTGAAAGTTACAATATGGGTTTCAGAGGTTGAGATGAGTTCAAGTCTATGGAATATATCAAGTAGAGACTGACAAGGAAAGTATTAGAATAGTGTATTGTGAGTTTGTATGTCAATCCAACTCTTCTGTTACTAGAATTCCTAGTTTGCAAACCAAAGCTGCTGCTTTGGTAATGTTTCCAAATCAGTCAAGTTATCGTTCTGGACGTAGGTTTGCTAGGTAAGCTGGAAGGTTCGTTGTTGTGGTTCTGTTCGCCGAGCTGAGAGTTTTTGTTGCAAACATTTCATCCCCTTTCTAGGTGACATCTTCAATGCTTGGGAGCCTCCTGTGACGCGCTTCTGTGCTGATTCCTCCGGCATTTATACTGTTTTGAATCTGCCGCTTCCGGTTGTCAGTTGCTGTCTGCTGCAGTGGTCGGTATATAGGGTCTAGTTCGATGTGTCTGTTGATAGAATTTGTGGAAGAGTGCCATGCCTCTAGGAATTCCCTGACTGTTCTCTGTTTGGCCTGCCCTATAATAGTGGTGTTGTCCCAATCGAATTTGTGTTGTTTGTCATCTGAGTGTTTGGCTACTAGGGATAGCTGGTCGTCTCGTTTCGTGGCTAGTTGGTGTTCATGGATGTGGGTTGTTAGCTGTCTTCCTGAAGGTTCGTTTTCAGAGGTTTCATCACCATACCAGGTAACATCTTCAGTGACCCTTGGAATGAAGCACTGGTGGTGTCACCTGCTTTCTATTTATATGTTTGAGTTTCCTTGCGTTGGTGATGTAATTTCCTGTGGTGACATCATTTCCTATGACAATACCATTTCCTGTTGTTTTTCTCTGGATGGTAAACGGGATCCAAGCCAATGTGTGTGTTGATAGAGTTCCAGTTGGAATGCCATGCCTCTTGGAATTCTTGTGCATGTCTGTGTTTGGCTTGTCTTAGGTTGGATGTGTTGTCCCAGGCGAAGTGCTGTCCTTCCTCTTAAGTATATAAGGATATTAGTGAGAGTGGGTCATGTCGTTTTGTTGCTAGTTGATCACGTATCCTCGTGGCTAGTTTTCTGCCTGTCTAATGTAGTGTTTGTTACAGTATTTGTAGAGCAAACAGCCAATGGGGAACTTCAAACCGCTGTCTACAGGAAAACAACACAAATGGACCAAATATTGAACTACAGAAGCAATCATCACAACATCCACAAATGAAGCTGCATCAGAACATTATTTCCAATGAGCCACCACACACTGGAGCACAGAGGAACTATACGGAGCAGAGGAAAATCACTTATACAGTGTATTCAAAAAGAACGGGTACCCAATGAACACAGTCTGCCGATTTCTGAACAACAAACCCAAATAAGCCGACAATATGCGTCCAGACACCCTAGCCACTGTCCCCTACATCAAAGACATCTCGGAAATGACTGCCAGACTACTCAGACCCCTTGATATCATGGTAGCCCACAAACTCACCAACACACTACAATATCAGCCAATGCACATGAAAGACACTATACAGACAACAAGCAAAACTAACATCATTTCCAAAATACCTTGCCAGAACCGTAACAAACAGTTGGACAACAGGCAGAAAACTAGCCACCAGGATACATGAACATCAACTAGCCCCACAACCTCATGATCCACTCTCACTAGGATCCTTACATATGGATGAGGAAGGACACCACTTTGACTGGGACAAGCTAGACAGAGACACGCATGAGAATTCCTAAAAGCATAGCATTCCAACCGGAACTCTTATCAACAAACACATTGACTTGGACCCCATTTACCGGCCACTGAGAAAAAGAACAGGAAATGATATTACCATAGGAAATTATGTCAACAGTAAATGATATCACTAACCCACAGAAACCTAAACATAAATAGAAAGCCGGTAACACCACCAGTGCTTTATTCCATACTGTAGGGAATCTAATCTAAAAATGCATTCCAGAGCACTTTTCATCTCAATTTGTAGAAGTCCATCAAGAGATAGCACAGAGCTGGGTCTAATTTTGGGGCTCACTGAAGACGTTACCTAGTGTAGTGACAAAACATCTGAAAATGAACCTTCCAGCTCCGCGAGCAAACCTGCATCCAGAACCTCAACCTGAGCTGCAAATCTTCTCAAGACTCACTAAGTTATAGTTATCAGAGTTTTTCATTGGATATTAACCCAGGAACAATGATTCCATTTGAATGCAGCTTGGTAGCAGTTGGTAAAGATGCCAGCAGCTGTAATTCCTGCTCAAGATGATGGTACTAACCCTTTGTCATTGCAAATACTTACTTTCTCCTATACTCTCAAAGCTGTTCATTATTTGAATATCTTTCAAATCTCTTAATCTTCTATATTCTAAGGAGAAAGCCCAATACCTGCATGTTACTGAGATTCTTCTTCCCTGCTACAATTGAAGTAAAACACCTGAGCACTCTTGAGATCTCTTTCTTTAAAGCATAATGACCAGAATTGGACACTGTATATCAGCTGAGCCTTCCCTTGTGTTTTATCACTGTTCCATTCTTCCTTGTTTTTGTATTCTCGGCCACTATAAATAAACTGAATGATTCCATTTGCTTTTTAAAAAGTCCTTCTGAACTCTCATATTCTTAGTCTCTATATTTCACTTATATATCTTCATTATCCTGCAGTTTCTATTTTCATTAAATTTGAGTTTTGTCATTCACAAATGCTGAAATTACCCAAACCTGGGTTACTAATATACATCCTAATACTAAACTCTTGCAGAGTACCCTAGATTTCAATTGCAATAATTTGGTACAAGCAGCAACCACTCCAATACCAAAGCTGTTATTTTCCTAAAACATAGGAATCATGAAATCAGACATTTTTACAGCTATTCATTCAGTGCCTTTACTATTTCCTCATACCACATGATTTCTCTTGTCTCTGTGTCTAGGGAGCCAACTTTAGCAAGCCCCTTTTCTTTACATTCTTTACTATAGTACTGACTAGTTTACTCTTTTTTTTCTCTTTATCAACTTTTTGGTGGCTCTTTGGTTTTGAAAACGCTCCCCATTGTCAGGCTTACTACTGTTCTTTGCAACATTATAAAGCTCTTGTAATCCAGCATTATCTTTCACCTTGTTAATTTTCAATGGGGTATGCTTTTGTTGATCATTTTGATTGTTCCTTTAAATGTTTCCCACTCTACTTTCATATAGTTTAGTTTATTTATTTGATGATCTTTAGTCTGCTCTTCCATCATACTTGCTAAATGGTCTTTATTACACTTATTTGTAAGTTTAAATTTTTTTTTATATAACCTTTTCTACCTAATGATTATTTAACGTGTTGACTGCCATTTGTAAATGCATTTCATGAGTTCATCCATATACTTGTTTAAAACGTTGAGGTTTCTCACTTCTGTTACCCTCTCTGTGTATTCCCAATTTCCCCCACCCTCTGGATGAAAAATATTTTCCCCTAATCCCCTCTAAACTTGCTGCCCTTCACGTTAAAATTATGCCCCCTGGCCATTTATCTGACCAACCCATCTATATCTTCCTGTAAGCAGGAACTTCCTTCCTCACTTGCCACTGTTCTTCTTTGGCCAAATTCTGTTTTTTATTTTTAATAAAATTTGCCTTCCATCCAAAATACTTCTTTTTGCAGGCCATTGCTTTTCTTTTCCATAACAAGAATTAAGTCATGTTATATTGTCATGACCATTAAAGTGCTTTCCTTTTGCTATCTTGACTATCTGTCCAGCTTCATTCCCCAAAATTAGACCTAGCACTGTGCTATCTCTTGATGGACTTCTACAAATTGAGATGAAAAGTGCTCTGGAATGCATTTTTAGATTAGATTCCCTACAGTATGGAAATAAGCCCTTTGGACCAACAAGTCCACACTGATCGCCCGAACAGTAACCCACCCAGACCCATTCCCCTACCCTATATTTACCCCTGAGTAACACACCTAACACTATGGGCAATTTAGCATGGCCAATTCACCTGATCTGCTCATCTTTGGATTGTGGGAGGAAACCAGAGCAAAACCCACACAGTCAAGGGGGGAATGTGCAAGCTCCACACAGACAGTCACCCAATGCTGGAATTGAACCAGGTCCCTGGTGCTAACAACCACGCCACCCCTTATTTTATTACCATTCACCTCCTGACTCCTCAAAGCCTCTTAGCAAGAGTAATTGAGTGTGCTGGAATGCTCACCACACATATGAGCTGGAGGAAGAGTGAAAACTGCAATATAAAGGATTGTTCCTCGCTGCAACCACTGGGTGGAGCTCACAGTTCAATTTGAAACCAGTCAATAAGATTTAAAGCATGCAAAACAGCCCTTTGGCGCATCAAAACTCAAATTGTTTTCTTTCTCGCAGTGCATGCGTGTTTATTTCCTTCAGAAAATATATTATTGGATGAAGTCAATAAATCTGGTGGTTTGTTTAATTGGCCATTCATGTGCAGGAAGTATTAGAGTTGTCTCATCATGGTTTCATCATGTCTAAACCCCATCATCCGAGCCAAAGGCTTCCTGCAGTAGACTCAGCGTAGTAACCAGAAGTGGGAACCTGGCCTAGGGATGTGAAAGACAAAACATAACCCCTGTGAAATCTTAGCTGTGACTGAACGCACTTTTAGTAAATGCTTTGGTACCATTCAGTGTTTAAGGGTCTCCTATCTAGGAGCACTAGCAATCTGTTATGTGACCCCTGGTAAAACTGACAATAATGCTGGAAAGCTGCATACAGCCACTGGAATAGTCCTATCAAAGCATAGTATATCGTGATATGATTTATGATCTATGGAATGTGTAAAAATTCTACATGGTTATTTAATATTGCACTTTACTGCATTATCCAACTTCCTATCAGGTCCAGGTCAATTCTACTACTTTTCTGACTGATCTTATAAAGATACAAACCTGTTTTGCTCCAACATACATAGTACTCTGCTGGCCAATGATATAAATAAAAATATTGCAGTGTAACATTGTATCTATCGCACCTGTACATTTTTAGTCAATAGCTTTGTTATCAGAGGTTCCACTACAAACATGATGGGTGGCTCAGTGGTTAGCACTGCTGCCTCACTGCACCAGAAACCCCGATTCAATACATACCTCAGGCAACTGTCAGTGTGGAGTTTGCACATTCTCCCTGTGTCTGCGTGGGTTTCCTCCGGGTGCTCCGGTTTCCTCCAACCGTCCAAAAATGTGCAGGTCAGGTGAATTGGCCATGCTAAATTCCTGTAGTGTTAGGTGAAGGGGTAAATGTAGGGGAATGGGTCTGGGTGTGTTGCTCTTCGGAGGGTCGGTGTAAGCTTGTTGGGCCGAAGGGCCTGTTTCCACACTAAGTAATCTAATCATTAAGATGTATAAAAGCAGCAAACTGTGGGCACTAATTAGACTGTGAATGATGTCATACACTTATTCTATCGTCCCTTACTTACCCTTTTTCATTTCTCCATTTCTCTTCACCCAACAGTTAACAAAAAAGGCTCACGATGGGTGGTCACAATATTCATCTGTTTCTTAAATAAAAACCACAAGAATTGCAAATGCTATAAATCATAAACAAAAACAGAAATAGCTGGAAAGGCACATCTGTCAGGCAGCATCTGAGAAGAGAAATCCGAGTTAACGTTTTGGGTCTGGTGACCCTTCCTCAGAACTGTGTTAACTCGGATTTCTCTTCACGTGCTGCCGGACTTGCTGAGCTTTTCCAGCAATTTCTGTTTTTGTTTCATCTATTTCATATTATCTTTGTGCCTGTGGATTTCATTGGATGGCGCACATACTGTTAAACTTGTTGTCCGTGAGGTAATAGATTATGGAACTCCCACCCAAGTGTATAGTTTGTCGTCATTATTATTGAGGAGATGCGTTTGATGACAATGATGAATCCTTGCATTAAAAATAGCAATTGTTGCTTAGCAAAATATCAAGTTTGAATCTGGGGCATTGAACACGTGAGTTTACTGAGCAACGTTAATTATAGCTCGATCATTTAAGCTTCTGAACTGAATTGAGTTTTGTGAGTAGGTTTTATAAATGAGTAATACTGACGTCAAGATCCCTGTCAATGGTTCAAGCACCGAAGTCCGCACACCCTATGTGATTCTCCATTCTTAACCTTACTGATGGAAATCATGCAGAGCAAGCTGCATTCAGCACCTAACACTGAAGTGCAATGCAGTTTTGAGATGTCAAGTGTAGCCTAAGCAGTTTCTAGCAGAATGCAGTGTAATGTTCCATTATTACTGAGAATATTATAGCAGTTGTTGTGATTCTGTTCGCCGAGCTGGGAATTTGTGTTGCAGATGTTTCGTCCCCTGTCTAGGTGACATCCTCAGTCCTCGGGAGCCTCCTGTGAAGCGCTTCTGTGATGTTTCCTCCGGCATTTATAGTGGTTTGTCACTGCCGCTTCCGGTTGTCAGTTCCAGCTGTCCATTGCAGTGGTCGGTATATTGGATCCAGGTCAATGTGCTTATTGATTGAATCTGTGGATGAGTGCCATGCCTCTAGGAATTCCCTGGCTGTTCTGTGTTTGGCTTGTCCTATAATAGTAGTGTTGTCCCAGTCGAACTCATGTTGCTTGTCATCTGAGTGTGTGGCTGCTAAGGATAGCTGGTCATGTCGCTTCGTGGCTAGTTGGTGTTCATGGATGCGCATTATTAGCTGTCTTCCATGAGCAAAACCAATGTAGTGTACAAAATCCCATGCAAGGACTGCACAAAACACTACATAAGACAAACAGGAAGACAGCTAACGGTCCGCATCCATGAACACCAACTAGCCACGAAATGACATGACCAGCTATCCTTAGTAGCCACACACTCCGATGACAAGTAACATGAGTTCGACAGGGACAACAATACTATTATAGGACAAGCCAAACAGAGAACAGCCAGGGAATTTCTAGAGGCATGGTACTCATCCACAGATTCAATCAATAAGCACATCGACCTGGACCCAATATACCGACCACCGCAGCGGACAGCTGGAACTGACAACTGGAAGCGGCAGGTACAAATCACTATAAATGCCGGAGGAAACATCACAGAA
Source organism: Hemiscyllium ocellatum (assembly GCF_020745735.1). Classification (NCBI taxonomy): domain Eukaryota; kingdom Metazoa; phylum Chordata; class Chondrichthyes; order Orectolobiformes; family Hemiscylliidae; genus Hemiscyllium; species Hemiscyllium ocellatum. Next base: position 32,784,941 of record NC_083418.1, on the reverse strand, counting down.
GCGCTTCGCAGGAGGCTCCCAAGCACTGAGGATGTCACCTAGACAGGGGACGAAACGTCTGCAACATAAATTCCCAGCTCGGCGAACGGACCCACAACAACGAGCACTCGAGCTACAAATCTTCTCCCAAACGTTGAATATTATAGCAGTCTCCGATCTCCTGGAGAGGGGTAAGAACAGATAGAGATGCTACCTCTGATCACACTCCAATGATTGCTAGTCAGATTTGACCATGGTGTATTTATTCTGCTGATACTCACTGTTCAGACTCACAAGAAGAGTAGAGAGTCAGGGTGTTCCTCTCGTGCCAGAAGACTGAGACACAGGCCAAGATGAAGGAGGAAACTAGAGAGATGTCAATAAACAACTTTCTGTCCTTTACTCTGCTTGGGTGCAGATTTGCTGATCATACTCCCAGCATGTTTAATAATCCCGGATTAATGCATTCCCTCCTTCATCATTGCTCAGAGGATCAATTTTTAAAGATTAAAATTCCACAGTGTTTGAGCTGGCTACCCACTATTGGAAGCCGCTATTCTTTATGTCTAAGTCTACACATCAGTGTCAGCCTTCAGGGTGACATTGTGACTGTACCTATTCTTATTTGACCACCCTTCCCTAAACAGTGGTCAGGATTACTTGATTCTGATTCTTGAAGGGTCAACTGAAGTGTTTCTCCCACTGGTAAAACTGAGCTAAACTAAAGCAGTGAAGAGCAGAGATTACTGCTGGAGGTGTATGTCAGTATGCTTCTGGCAGGTACCATGAGGAAAGGTATCATCACCCTCATCTACAAGCGGAAGGGGGAGAGAGAGGAAATCAGAAATTGGAGACCAATCTCACTATTGAATGCAGATTACAAAATCTTGTCAAAGGTCATCGCCAACCAGGTCAGGTCTGCTCTGGGGTCGGTGATCCACCCTGACCAAACCTGTGCTGTACCGGGCAGGAAGATTGCTGAGAGTCTCGCACTCAGGGATACGATTGCCTACGTGCAGGACAGGGGGTTGGACACCTGCCTCATCAGCCTGGACCAGGAGGAAGCCTTTGACAGGATATCACATACGTATATGAGAGGTGTTCTCTCCAAAATGGGCTTTGGGGAGGGAATTTGCAATTGGATCAGACCGCTCTATACTAATATTGTCAGTGCAATCTCAATCAATGGGTGGGAATCAGATAGCTTCCCAGTCAGATCTGGAGTCAGGCAGGACTACCCTCTCTGTCCTGCCTTGTTTGTGTGCTGCACAGAGCCATTTGCGAGCCTGAGAGGGGTGACTATTCCTGGCAGCGGGGGCCTACAGGTTAAGACCTCCCTGTGCATGGATGACATCGCCATTTTCTGCTCAGATCCACGGTCCGTGCACAGACTCATGTGCATCTGTGACCAGTTTGAATGGGCCTCGTGGGGGGCCAAGATGTATTGAGGCAAGTGTGAGACCATGCTCTTCAGGAACTGGGCCAACCAATCCCCGATCTCTTTCACCGTCAGGACCAACCATCTGAAGGTGCTGGGTATTTGGTTTGGGGGGCTGGGGTGTGCGCCAAGTCTTTGAAAGAGAGTATCAGGAAAGTGAGGTCGCTCTCCATCGGGGGTAAAAACCTGGTCATCAGGTGTGAGGCACTGTCAGTGTTGTTATATGTGGTACAGGTCTGGCCTATTCTCAGAACCTGTGCCGCTGCAGTCACCCGGGCCATCTTCCATTTTATATGGAGATCAAAGATGGACCGGGTCCGAAGGGACTAGATGTATAAAGGTCTGGGCAACGGGGGGTAAAAACACACTCAATGCCACCCTCACCCTGATGGCCACCTTTGTGTGTGGCTGCTTCAAACTGTGCGTGGATCCCCGGTACGCAAACACAAAGTGTCACTACGTACTGAGGTTCTACCTGTCCCCGGTGTTGTGAAGGAGGGGCCTGGCCTCGCTGCCGTGGAACGCTCCAAGTAGTTGGACCATTCCGTATCACCTGTCCTTCATGGAGAAATTTATGAAGAAAAACATCTTTGATAACAAGTCCATCAGGAAGTGATCAGCACTTAGTGTCCTTGAGACCCTTCGGGAAAAGGAGATGGTGGATCCTATCAAACAGTTCCCTGGGCAGACTGTCAAAGTCATTTGGCAGAATGCCTCATCGCTAGAACTTTCCAACAAGCACCAAGACATGGCTTGGCTGGTGGTGAGAAGGGTACCTTTATGCACGCCTGGACTCTCTGCTGCACCCCACGCTGCCCTCGAAGTGGCTGTGGAGGGGACGACACTGTCATGCACCTCCTTCTGGAATGTGCCTACGCAAAGGAAGTCTGGAGACAAATGCAGTGGTGTTTGTCGACGTTCGTCCCGAGCAGCTCTGTGATGCGGGACTCCGTGCTCTACAGCCTGTTCCTCGGGACGCGCACCGAGACGAACATCAACTGTGCCTGGAGGATCATCAACTTGGTGAAAGATGCTCTTTGGTCTGTCCGAAACCTGTTGATCTTCCAGCTGAAGGAGCTGACCCCGACTGAGTGTTACAGACTGGCACATTCCAAGGTCCAGGGCTACGTGTTGAGGGACGCGCTGAAGCTTGGGGCAGCTGCTGCCAAGGCACGGTGGGGAAAGACCACCGTGTAACGTCTGCCTGCCTAAGAAGAACAGGGGGCCCACGCAGTAAGTGGGCTCTGCTGAAGCCTCAGCTAAACATATGGATGGTAAACGTACAGACTTGTATATACGAATGATTAATTACAATCTCTGTATGTAAAGAAATGCAAGGTGCACCTATGAATGGCACCACCAGTTGTACAGATCATCAAAATATTTTATGAATAAAGTATATTTTTGAAATACAAAAACAGTAAAGAGCAGAGATTAGCCCTGGCGACCTACTAATCTGTATGAATGAGCACCACACCATGTCTTCATAAAAAGAGTGCATAAGCATAACAAAAACTGGTAATTGTGGGTGCAAGTCAGCATTTCCATGAATTAGGTTGAGTCTGAAGGTGATGTCGAGAGGGGGAGGGAGCTTAAGCTGCTGAGCTACATTGAAATTTGTGGCAGAAGCATCCAGTCATGCCAATATCGCCCATCTTCAGAAAAAGTACAACTATTATCATAATGCTCAAAACACGGCGCCTTCCACTCATTCATTAAGTATGGGTGTGGAGAGTAATTGGCCAGCAACACAGCAATTAATACAACAAAAATAAACCAATATTTTTGAAGTTGGATTGACCAGCCCTTGTCTGTTAAAGAAATTTGAATTGCAAACATCTATTTATATCTTGTCCATGTCTGCAGAAGTGGAATTATGCTGCAGGCCCCAAGACTCCTAAAATGGGAATGATATCAAATTGAATTAATGTTGGCAGGGAGGCATCACTTTAATTCCTTTGTTGCTGCTATTTTTGACATTGAGACTGTTTGAATTGTTGAATAAATTAAAATTGGGTTTATTGTCAATATAGGTCTTTGCCAGAGCAATAAGCAGATTGCAGACCTACCAAATATAGGCATGATGCATTTATTCCTCTGTTCTCAGTTTTAATCCAATGATAAGGTGGTATGGTGGCTCAATGGTTAGCACTGCTGCCTCACTGCACAAGGGGCCTGGGTTTGATTCCACCCCTGGATGACTGTCTGTGTGGAGTTGGCACATTCTCCCCATGTCTGTGTGGGTTTCCTCACACAGATGTGCAGGTTATACGGATTGGCCATGCTAAATTGCCTGTCGTGTCATGGAGTTGTGTAGTCCGGGTGGGTTAGCTGGGAAATGCAGGGTTACAGGGGTAGGGTCGAAGGTTGGAGTGGACTTGATGGCTGGCTGGCCTGCATCAAACTAGAGATTCTATGATTTGAGTTTCACTGCAATTGGTTGAATTCTCATTGCTCCACCTACCTCCAGAGGTGTCCCATTCACCCACAATACTTGTTCTTTGTGTAAATGGTGGCAGGGCATTGATCAAAATGAAGGATATCACAGCCAAGCCTTTGCTGTACTGACCTGATTCCCACACCAATACACTTTGCAGCAGGAGATCATTGGACAGATCCCCTAAGACAGCTGGACCAATTGTTGCCACCCTATCATCACCAGAGTGAAATCAGTTAATGCAATATTATTATTTTCAATTAATTTACAACACACTGAACCCACAACAGCAGCACATTGTATCAGTTAGGATCTGTGTTGATTTGCAGTCAAACATGTTTGAACTCATGAGAAAATAAAATGTTAATCTTCAGTTAGTATGAGATCTGTTCCTCCCTTTCCACAAGTTAGGTTAGCCAGTTTCGATGCTACCATGGCCTTTGAAGATATTACTGTTTCAAGATAGATAAAATCATACAATATAGAAGAGGCCCTTCAGTCTACCAGGTCTGTACCACTACTAGTTCAATAAATCTGTGCATCAAATCATATATTACAGAAGAGGCTACTTGAGCTATCAATTAGAACTCAGTCAAAACTTCTAAGTGACGATTTATTGTTCCAAAGTTTGAAATTTTCAATACAATTTAAATTGATCTCATGCTCAGAAGGAGATATTATTAAGTCCTGTGCCTCGAGCCCTATTTGCAAAACACGTGGATCAGTAGATTTAAATTTCCATGGAATCCGGGGGATTGGAATTTTTTTTTTATTCATTCACAGGATGTGGGCGAAGCCAGTAATTACTGCCTGTCCCTAATTCCCCAGAACTGTCAAACTGTGGCTATACAGTCACATGTAAATCATAGAGACACTGGATAAGGATTGCAGATTCCTAAAAGACATTAGTGAACCAAATGGGAGTTATTTTTTAAAATGAAAATCAGCAGTGGTGACATGATCATCATTATTTTTTATTGCATTTAAATTTCAGCATTTCCCACGGTCGGATTTGCACACATATTTCCATATATTAGCCTGGGTGTCTGGATCACCAGTCCTGTGACATCACCACGAGGCTACAACCTTCCCAGGTCTGAGAATTTTAGTTCAGCTGTGACAATAAATGAAGTATTCTTGACTTTTGGTTTCTTTTGTCAGGTCACCAAACATATGTTGGATCATAATCTGCTGTGCAGAACATCTATCAATTACAATTACAGTCAGCATCCAAAACTCAGCTATCCAACAACCATAAAAGAAAGGCATTTTTAGCAAGTGCCGTGCTTTAATTTTAATTGCCATTTGATGAAAAAAATAGCTTACACGGCAATTCTATTGACAGAGTGACACATTGGTCTTATCCAAACTGTTCAACCAAAATAGAACAGCCCACCCTGGCACAGAATGTGAGTCAGCCTTACTTACCCATTATTTACTTTGTTTTCAAACATTATTTCTTTACTTTTGTGTATTTTTATCAAACTTTAATAAAAAGTCAATTTATTCTCTTGATTTTGTGCATCTTCACTAACTTCAATTAAAATTCCAAATTTTTCTGCATAAAAAGGCAAGGTTTGGAATTTAGCAAAGACTGGCTCCCAGGGTTGCTGATTTTGAGATACAGTGCCTATAGTTAGAGTTACTCTTGGGCTTTTAATTTGAGTGGGATGCTGTTGAAACATTGAGCTAATAACATCACAGTGAGGGAAACTGGGCATTGGGATCAGTGTGACAACTAATTGTCTACAGACAAAGGACTGTAAAGGGAGTAGACTTGAATGGATGAATTCAAAGATACTTCAAGATCAGAAGGAAGAAAAACTGATTTAGAGTGAGGAAAAGTGAAATAAAAAGCTTTAAAATTTACATTTTAAGATGTTTGTCAAATTAAATGTGAAAACTCCACACTTGGAAAAGTTGTCTTTGAACCAGGGAGGTTGAATGGCACTTATAGAGTCACAGAGATGTGCTGCACGGAAACAGACTCTTTGGTCTAACTTGTCCATGCTGACCAGATATCCTAAACTAATCTAGTTCCATTTGCCAGCACTTGCCCCATATCCCTCTCAATCCTTCCTCATTGAGATTTTACTTTGTATCTGAAATGCAAGAAGTCAACAGCACCCACAATTCAATGCAATAGAAAGAGGAGATATGTAGCATTATGTTACTTTTGCAATAAATGATTATTGACACATTTTGTATGGTGGTTTTGAATGCAGAAACATTGTGATCTATGTATGTACTAAGTTTGCTAATAAAATGAGGAAGCAGGGCAGTGTATATTAATTTCTGTTAGACTGCTGGAAGAGTTATGTGTGAATAAGGAAACACCCAAAACATGGCTTCATAACTATTCTAACAGACACAACATAGCAGCCACAAATTAATTCCACTGTCATTTCCTGGAATCAATTTCTAGATCATCCGTAAACTGGGCTATTATGTACAGCTAATTTCCTGCCACAATGCATCATGCTTAATGCATAATATACAGCAAACCTGTAACTTGTGATCAAATAATGATTAGCGTGGAAAGAAATGTATTAATGAATTTATGCTATACCTATATTTTGTTTCCAGGTTATCAAGAATCTAAGTTCACAGGAAAGATTTTTTAAAAAGTATAAAAAAATGATAAGGCAACATGGTGGCTCAGTGGTTGGCACTGTTACCTCACAGCACCAGGGACCCAGGTTCATTTCCACTCTTAGGCGATTGACTGTGTGGAGTTTGCACATTCTCCCTGTGTCTGCATGGGTTGACTCCCGCAGTCCAAAGCTGTGCAGGGTAGGTGGATTGGCCATGCTAAATTGCCCATTGTGTCCAGGAATAGCCATGGGAAATGCAGGATCACGAGAATAGGGTAGTAGAGGGTGGGTTGAAGGGTCAGTGTAGACCCGATGTGTTGAATGGCCTGCTTCCGCACTGTAAGGATTCTATGAAATTGTTTTTTTTAAACAAAGTAGTTGTAATCATTATGAAGGAATGAGGTGAAGTTTGTTCAGGGAATTTATTCAGTGCAGTGAGGAGTTTATTTAACAGATGATGCTATATAGAAAAGATTAAGGATTGATATATCAAAACGTTCTGGACTTGTTGGAACTACTGATCTTAGATTTTTAGAAGTTTTTTCTCAGTGCCAGAAATATAGTTAAGGTTTTAAAAAATGAGCACTTGTTTGATAAGACCCCTAGTAAGAAAGGCTCTTGAGTTCATAAACCCAACAGAATTGACCCCACTCAAGCTTTGCAATGCAGGCTTGGATCTGAATTGCCTCTGAATTTGGTGTGGGAAGCTAGGCTGGTGAGTTCATTTTCCCTTAGATACTTGAATTCCTCTGGTTGATTTCCTGCTCCTCCAGGTTAACACTTGGCAGATCTGACAAACCGCCATGCACGAAGCCCAGGTAAGGGTTGGGAATTGGTTGACAGACTAACTTATGATTAGGAAATAATCAGTAGGCTTCTGTGATAAGGATGACTCAAGTATGATTCAGAAAGAAATTGCTTCCTCCTGAACTCACAAAGGAAATGTACTGACCTGATTGGAGCCATACTCGCTGCCTTCGGTTCATAGGAAAGGTTTAGCTGAGGCCATCCAGTTAGATTTACAGTTTCATTTCCATGGCATAATTTTACAGCCACACATTAAAAATAAACGTCTGCAGGATTTTGGTGATTGCTCTTATCACCTGCTATTATAGCTGTTAAAAAGGGGCGAGGATGGCTGCAGAAGAAGTAGATATTTTATTCAACATGGGATTGAACCTAAGCCTCCTGCCTCAGGGGTGAGACACTATCACATTTATGCAAAGTAAACCATGGTGATTTACTTGGCCACATGCCCAGTTCAAGGTCATTAATTCTTTTCTCAGGTCGAATCACTTTCTGAGATTTCCAGCAAATGGACCAAACAAGCCATTTAAACAAGCGGCCATATTCGCCTGTAGTTTAGATTTCTCACCTTCCTTATTGTTACATATTGAGTAGCACTAACTCAGAAAAGACAAAGACATCCAATTTAAGTGTTTGTTAGATCATTGTGTACTGTGCACGGTCATAATGTATGAATACATTACATTGTCTCCCCTGTTGTAAAGAAAAATACCTCTGTTTCCCTTTAATAAACTATTTCCTGCTTCATTATTTCTACAGCTTCCAAAAGTAAGATGTAAGTAAACAAATCTTTATCATTGGACAGACGTAGTTTAATTACTAGCGACGTTTTCTTAGCACACCTACAAATCAAATTTAGTGACTGGGTTACAAAGTCTTCCAGATTGCCTTACAGGTTTTGGCACAGAGTCAGGTATTATGCAGTTTGGTTTTGGTTCAAAACTCAAGCACGATCTTGTTTCTCAGAAACTGGTACATTAGACATTGCCTGTGAATGGATCCAAACTCTTGCTTGTGATCAAATGGATCATCCTTGTGTTTTGCTTCATTCCTCGCTGGTGTCATGCAATCCACATGAACAATTTCAACTAGTTATCTTTAGGTTCCACACAAAACTGCTGTGTTTCCCCTACATTTCACCCAAGTGACTTATGATGTTGCATCGGAATACCGAGATGCTTATTTGCCTGCAATTGTGTTCTCTCTGGCACCGCAGTGATGTTCTTGACGGAACTGTTTGCGACCAACTATGAAATTTTGTAGAACTGGACACAAATACATCCCCAAATCATGTCATCAAAAATTAACATTGTCGTGGATTATGGGGTTGCTCTGTACTTTGTCAGGAAATTAGCAGCCGATAATTCATAGTAAGGTTTTAAATACTGATGCAGCATTCAGTTTTTTGACTGGCTAAAAGCCAACTGGGTAATGTTGGTTGGTAGCTCTTTGAGGCACAACTACCTCTGCTGACAAAGGAAGCAATGTCGCATTGATTATTTGCCATAATAAATTTCTCGAGAATAGACTAAAGCTGATTATAATAGAGCTTTAGAAGTCACACTACATAGTTGAGAAACTTTATTCACATAGCTCAAAGGACTTAACCACCATAGTTCCAACAGGTTTACACAATTCATTCTGCTCATTACTTCAAAAATCCCCTTAATTCTAACAGGAGCATGGCAGCAATTTTCATTTTTAAAATTAACTTTTGCCACTCAATACTGAGAAAATCCTGTTGTTGAACAGAAGAATGGCTATCAAGGTCAGGTAGAGCAAAGTGAAGCTCTCTCAACTTCACTCAAAAATAGTTTCACTACACCTTTCAAAGAGCCACCTGTACTTAACCAGTCTGGCCTTTCCTGAGTGAGAACACCAAACTGCATTGATTCACACCCCATCTTAAATGGATCAATGTTCCCTTTACAATTCAGTTATGCACAACTTCTTTCCTTCAGAGAACTATTTGCACAACTGCAACAGTGTAGTCTTTTCACAGATGAACACTCCTGCAGTATTTGTTACCTTGAACAGGAGTGTTGACTGAGGCTCATCAACTTTCCTATGCCTTTGCTCTGTCTTGGGCCAATCTAGTGATAAGTGATAGAGAATAAACCACTGCAGAGTATCTACAGAAGAGGACCTTTTCTCAAAATAACTAGGAAGTTCATTGCAGAGTGGGAGTATGTACACTTGCTCTGACATTATTGCTAGGATGTTAGAGAAGCTGCTAATGGATACATTCGCACTCTCTGAAAACTAAAGCAGGACTTCTTGTTGCCACCTGTGTGCAACATCAGTAGAACGAACGGAGCCAATGTAACATGAACATTTATCTCTTCAGAACAATTAATATATATTGCCATTATTTATATAGAACAAGCCCTGGGTGGGTCACTGCAGAATTGGAGGAACGTTGCTGTGGAGCCATTCTCACTGCTGAGATTTGGCATTAATTGGACTGGATATAACCTCATCAATCTGAAATACACAGGGCCTCAAGTACCAGAGAGGCCAGGCTAGTATCTAACCCCTTACACAACACATTCCTGTTCAGAATTATTTTTGTGCTAAACAACACCATTGTTAAATTTCGAAAATCTTTTTCCGTGTATATTATGGCAAAGATTTGGGACAGTATGGTGGCTCAGTGGTTAGCACTGCTGCCTCACAGCCCTAGGGACCTGGGTTCGGTTCCTGCCTTGGGTGGCTGTCTGTGTGGAGTTTGCACAGTCTCCCCATGTCTGTGTGGGTTTCTTTTGGTTTCCTCTCACAGTCCAAAGATGTGCAGATTAGGTGAAGTGGCCATGGTAAATTGCCCATTGTGTTCAGGAATGTGTAGGTTAGGTGCATTAGTCGGGGTAAATAGAGGGTTGGAGGAATGGGTTTGGATGGTTAGTCTTCAGAGGATATATTTCCCTCCCCTCCCCTATCAGCGTTCCGCAAAGACCACTCCCTTCGTGACTCCCTCGTCAGGTCCACACCCCCCACCAACCTCACCTCCACTCCCGGCACCTTCCCCTGCAACCGCAGGAAATGCAAAACTTGCGCCCACAACTCCTCCCTTACTTCTCTCCAAGGCCCCAAGGGATCCTTCCATATCCGCCACAAATTCATCTGCACCTCCACACACATCATCTATTGCATCCGCTGCACCCGATGTGGCCTCCTCTATATTGGGGAGGCGGGCCGCCTACTTGCAGAACGCTTCAGGGAACACCTCTGGGACGCCCGGACCAACCAACCCAACCACCCCGTGGCTCAACACTTTAACTCTCCATCCCACTCCACCGAAGACATGCAGGTCCTTGGACTCCTCCATCGCCAGAACATAACAACACGACGGTTGGAGGAAGAGCGCCTCATCTTCCGCCTGGGAACCCTCCAACCACAAGGGATGAACTCAGATTTCTCCAGTTTCCTCATTTCCCCTCCCCCCACCTTGTCTCAGTTGATTCCCTTGAACTCAGCACCGCCCTCCTAACCTGTAATCCTCTTCCTGACCTCTCCACCCCTACCCCACTCTGGCCTATCACCCTCACCTTGACCTCCTTCCACCTATCACATCTCCATCGCCCCTCCCCCAAGTCCCTCCTCCCTACCTTTTATCTTAGCCTGCCTGGCACCCTTTCCTCATTTCTGATGAAGGGCTCTGGCCCGAAATGTCAAATTTCCTGTTCCTTGGATGCTGCCTGCCCTGCTGTGCTTTAACCAGCAACACATTTTCAGTTCAGAGGTTCAGTGTTGACTTGTTGGGCCAAAGGGCCTATTTCCATGCTGTAGGGATTCTATTAAAAAAATTATTCTTTTCCCATTCCTCACAAAGGAACAGAACCATGTTTTTAAATTCCATAAGTGAATGAAAGTAATAGTTCTGTTTGCAAAAATCTCCTGCATTTGTTAAACATTCATTAGTCTATAAATATCACTAACAATCAAGTAACGTCCCACAGATCATGAGAGTATGTCATTCACCAGACAGAATTAATGGCAATTTTCTAGTCAAATGGTTTTATTATGATGGAGTATTTGTATATATGAGCTGGCTATCTTTTTGTAGCTGGAGGATATTTCTTGTAATTTACCTCATTACTCTGAACAGTGAAGCTGTATTTTTGTAGATAAATAGAGCATTCTGGGGATAAGTATAGCAAAACATGCAGTTTTTTGCTTTTCTGTGTCTGAGGAACACCCAACTCATGCACAGATACACAAACATTCACGCAAAAGGTTTTGTTTTGTTAGTTCTTGTAGGATAAGTCATTTTGGAACATACACAGACACACATACGTTTGACAGATTATGTCATGAAACAGTGATAGAGCTGAGGAGACACTCCCCAAGAGAAGCTGAAAAATTTTAACATGAGCCATGTAGACTGATGAATGACACAAAATCTGCTGGCAAAACAAAAAAGGGCAAAGATTTGCGATATTTGGGAATGGGGCAAGAATTAATAGAGACAAACTGCAATGGATACTGGTCAGGAGGCATCATCCGAGTGAAAACAAGTGAAGGAGGAATGGACACAGGTAGAAAGCAGATATCAAACCTCAGCTTCTCTAACAAGCCTTCATCTATTCCTAAATTTTGTCGACAGGCTGCATCATGTGATATAAATGAAAGAACTCTGCAATCAATCTTCAGGAACCAAAGTAACATCTGATACCTCTGACCTCAGCAGTAACTAATACCTTATTGTTTAAGGAATACATGGAGTTTTACACATCCTTTTACTAGAATAACTAGTTATGAAATGGTGACCAATGAGATAATGCTACATCTCAGTGAATAGCAATGTTCCTTTAGAACAGTCCTCAGGTGGCTGTCGGGAAGGTAAATTCTTCATTTGAAAACCTTCCAGAGTGAAGAGACTGCTGGGTCTGTTCTTTCTGCCCCTAAAGGTGTAGGGCCTCCCACCCAATAACTGCCTCTAACCTTACACCACTGGAAGGAAATCAGGTGAGCTTTATTCTTCTGCTTTGTTCCTTAGTAAGAGAAGTTAGCAGGGATAGCAGCACAGGTAGTGCAATGTTCTTCCTGTGGGATGTTTGAGGTGAGAGATACCATTAGTATCCCAGCTGAGTACACCTGCAGGAAGTGCACCCAACTGCAGCTCCTTGAAGACCCCATTAGGGAACTAGAGCTGGAACTGGATGAACTCAGGAACATTCAGGAGACAGAGACAGTTGTAGATAAAAGCTACAGGGAGGCAGTTACTCTGAGAAATTAAGATAGTTAGGTGACTGTTGGAAGGGATAAGAAGCAGTCAGATCCCCTGTGGCCATTCCCCTGTATAACAAGTATACCGTTTTGGTGGAGGGGCCTTAACAGGGGTAAGCCGTGGGATGCATGTCGCTGGCCCAGAATCGGTCCCTGTTGCTCAGAAGGGTAATGGGGAGAGGAGTACAGCATCAGTCATTGGGGACTCCATAGATAAGGGGACAGATAGGAGATTCTGTGGCAATGAGAGAGACTTGCAGTTGGTGTGTTGTCTCACAGGTGCTAGGGTCTTGGATCGTGTTTTTGAGATCCTTAAAGGGAAAGGGGAACAGTACCAAGTCAGTGGTCCACACAGACACATCATAGGAAAAGGGATGGGAATTTAAGGCAGAAGTTGAGAGAGCTAGGGTGGTAGCTTAGAGCTAGAACAAACAGAGTTGTTATCTTTGGTTTGTAACCTATGCCACATGCTAGTGAGACCAGGAATAAGGAGAGAGAGCAGTTGAACAGGGATGTGCAGGAGGGAGGGATTCAGATACCTGGATGATTGGAGCTCATCCTGGGGAAGGTGGGACCTATACAAACGGGATGGTCTACACTTGAACCAGAAATAGAGGGGTACCAATATCCTGGGCAGGGGGAGGGGAGGGGTGGGAATTTGCTAATGCTCTTTGGGAGGGTTTAAGCTAATTCTACAAGGGGTTGGGAACCTGAATTGTAGTTCCAGTGTACAGGAGGTTCAGAGTAGTGAGGTCATGAATAAGGTTTCTAGGTCGCAGGAGTATACCAGCAGGCAAGAAGATGGTTTCAAATGTGTCTAATTCAACACCAGGAGCATCCAGAGTAAGGTGGGTGAACTTGCAGCATGGGTTGGTACCTGGGACTTTGATGATGTGGCCATTTCAGAGACATGCATAGAGCAGGGACAGGAATGGTTGTTGCAGGTTCTGGAGCTTGGATGTTACAGTTAGATCAGGGAAGGTGGTAAAAGAGGGGCAGGTATGGCATTGTTGTCAAGGATATTACGGTGGCAGAAAGAACATTTGATGAGGACTCATCTACTAAGGTAGTATGGGCTGAGGTTGGAAACAGGAAAGGAGAGGCCACCCTGTTGGGAGTTTTCTATAGGCCCCCGAAAAGTTCTAGAGACATAGAGGAAAGGATTGCAAAGATTATTCTGAATAGGAGCTAAAGTAACAGGGTAGTTGTTATGGGGTCTTTAACTTTCCAAATATTGACTGGAAAGCTCTAGTTCGAGTACTTTAGAAAGATCAATTTTTGTCCAATGTGTACAGGAGGGTTTCCTGACTCAGTATGTAGAGAGGTCAACAAGAGGCAAGACCACATTGGATTTGGTACTGGGTAATGAACCAGCCCAGGTGTTAGATTTGGAGGTAGGTGAGCACTTTGGTGATAGTGACCACAATTCAGTTACATTTCCTTTAGCAATGGAAAGAGATAGGTACATACCACAGGGCAAGAGTTATAGCTGGGGGAAAGGCAATTATGATGCAGGTGGACAAGATTTAGGAGGTATGGGATAGGGAAGGAAACTACAGGGGATGGGCACAATTGAAATGTGGAGCTTATTCAAGGAACAGTACTGCATATCCTTGATAAGTGTGTACCTGTCAGGCAGGCAGGAAGTGGTTAAGCAAGGGAACTGTGGTTTACTAAAGACGTTGAATCTCTTGTCAAGAGAAAGAAAGAGGCCTGTGTAAAGATAAGACATGAAGGCTTAGTTAAGGCACTTGAGAGTACAAGTTAGCCAGGAAGGACCTAAAGAGAGAGCTAAGAAGAGCCAAGAGGGTACATGAGAAGTCTTTAGCAGGTAGGATCAAGAATAACCTTAAAGCCTTCTATGGGTATGTCAGGAATAAAAGAATGGCTAGAATAAGGTTAGGGTCAGTCATGCACAGTAGTGGGAAGTTGTACATGGAGTCTGAAGAGATAGGAGAGGCACTAAATGAATATTTGTCATCAGTATTCACACAGGAAGAAGACATTGTTGTCGAGGAGAATACTGAGATACAGAATATTAGACCAGACATGATTAAAGTTCATAAGGAGGAGGTGTTAGCAATTCTGGAAAGTGTGAAAATGGGTAAGTCCCCTGGGCCCGATGAGATTTATCCTAGAATTCTCTGGGAAACTAGGGAGGAGATCGCAGAGCCTTTGGCTTTGATCTTTATGTTGTCGTTATCTACAGGAAGACTGCTAGAAGACTGGAGGATAGCAAATGTTGTCCCCTTATTCAAGAAGACGAGTAGAGACCATCCTGGTAATTATAGATCAGTGAACCTTACTTTTGTTATGGGCAACGTTTTGGAAAGGATTATTAGAGACAGGATTTATAATCATTTGGAAAGAAATAATTTGACTAGGGATAATCAACATGGTTTTGTGAAGGGTAGGTCATGCCTTAAACCTTATTGAGTTCTTTGAGAAGGTGACCAAACAGGTGGATGATGTGGTGTATATGGATTTCAGTAAAGTGTTTTGATAAAGTTCCTTATGGTAGGCTATTGCAGAAAATATGGAGGCATGGGACTCAGGCTGTTTTAGTGATTTAGATCAGAAATTGGCTAACCTTAAGAAGACAGAGGGTGGTGGTTGATGGGAAATATTCATTCCAGAGTTCAGTTACTAGTGGTGTACTGCGAGGATCTGTTTTGGGGCCACTGCTGTTCGTCAGTTTTATAAATAAACTGGATGAGGGTGTAGAAGGATAGATTAGTAAATTTGTGGATGACATTAAGGTTAGTGGAGTTGTGGACAGTGCAGAAAGATGTTGCAGGTTACAGAGGGACATAAATGCAGAGCTGGGCTGAGAAGTGGCAAATGGAGTTTAATATGGAAAAGTGTGAGGTGATTCACTTTGGAAGGAGTAACAGGAATGCAGAGTACTGAGCTAATGGTAAGATTCTTGATAGTGTGAATGAGCAGAGAGATCTCAGTGTCCAAGGCATAAATCTCTGAAAGTTGCCACCCAGGTTGATAGGGTTGTTAAGAAGGTGTATGGTGTGTTAGCTTTTATTGATAGAGGGATTGAGTTTCAGAGCCATGAGGTCATGCTGCATCTGCACAAAACTAGTGTAGCTGTACTTGGAGTATTATGTCCTGTTCTGGTTGCTGCATTATAGGAAGGATGTGGAAGCATTGGAAAGGGTGAAGAGGAGATTCACCAGGATGTTGCCTGGTATGGAGGGAAGGTCTTGTGAGGAAATGCTGAGGGATTGGGGCTGCTTTCATTAGAGAGAAGAAGGTTAAGAGATGACTTAATAGAGGCATGCAAGATGACCAAAGGATTAGATAGCATCAACAGTGAGAGCCTTTTTCCTCAGATAGTGATGGCTAGCATGAGGGAACATAGCTTTAAGTTGATGGATAATATATTTAGGACAGATATCAGAGGTAGATTCTTTACTCAGCAAATAGTAAGGGCGTGGAATGCCTTGCCTGCAACAATAGTAGACTCAAGAAATTTAAGGGCATTTAAATGGTTATTGGATAAACATATGGATGATAAAGGAATAGTGTAGGTTCAATGGCTTTAGATTGATTTCACAGGTCAGTACAATATCGCGGGCCAAAGGGCCTGTACTGCACTGTAATGTTCTATGTTCTATAAATCCAAGATGGACAGCAGGCAGGACATAATAAGCAGTGATTGGAGACATGTACACATATGTTTTTTGCAGCACTCTCAAAGGCCCTTCAGGTCTCCCTATTGAGGAGGGCGGTCAGTCGCTGGTGTGCGTCCGCACCCAGGTCGCGACATTCTGCCTTCAGACCTTGCAGCGATACCTTTACGTCGAGCCTCCCCATAGGTGGTGTGCCCTGGCGACGTATTTTTTCTGCCAGGTTTGTAACCTCAACTACGACTCGCAGCTCCTGTTCGTCAACCGTGCCGGTTTGGAGGTCGCCCTCAAGGTGCTGCCTGTCTTTTACCAGGACCTGATCACTGTCTGGAACATGGTCGAATCGCGTCGCGCCTACCCTCTGGCAGGAGTAGCGGCTGTCGTCAAGGAGCCGTTGCTCAGGAATCCGCACCTTCGTACTCGCGGGTTCGAGTGGCTATCAGAGGGAAGGGCCGTGGCGGTGAGGGTGACCAGGATCGGAGATGTGCTGGGTGCCGGGGGCCTGGGCTGGACGCTGCCATAGTGAGCAGGGCAGCGGTAAACGTCCAGTACGTGGCCACCGCCATCCAACACTAAGTCGGCAGTGCTCAGACCCGACTTAGTACACCAGTTGGAGGATGCTCAGGTGTGCGGTGGGATCCCATTCGTGCTCACCCCTGCCCGGATGGAATTTCACACTGGCCCCAAGGTCCCATACTTCCCGCGGGAGCCTGTGCCCCACAACCTGAGGCGCCTCCGGAATTTTAGTTTTGTTCCTTTTAAGGAAGTAAAAAGGCGGGCCCTGTATCGACTGCTGCTGCACACCGTCCACCTCATCTCCCTCATCCACTGTCCGGACACGCCTAGGCGTACCCATTTGCCACCGGACGGTGGGGATCCCCAGTGGAGGGCCCTCTACGCGGGTGTCCTCCCCCTTTCTCTCTGGGATCTGGGGTGGAGGGTGCTGCATGCAGCGGTCCCCTGCAACCGCAGATTGCGGTAGTTCATGGACTCCTTGTTCTGTGGCGCTGTGGAGTCCATGGACCATGTGTATATTGTGTGTGGGCCTTTGCACTCCCTTTTTGATTTTCTTAAAAACCTCCTCCTCTGCTTTTGGTTGCACTTCAGTCCCACGCTCCTGATCTTCGGGCACCTGGCACGGAGGAGGGAGGGGACCTCCTTGTGGGTCTACTCCTGGGCCTGGCCAAACTGGCCATAAACAGGTCCAGGCAGCGGGCCATGGAGGGGGTCATTAGGGCCGACTGCCTGCTCCTCTTCCGCAGTTACATTAGAGCCCGAGTGTCCTTGGAGAAGGAGCACGCGGTGTCCACCAACACCCTGGAGTTGTTCAGGGAGAGGTGGGTGCCGCAGGGAGTGGAGTGCATTATTTCCCCCTCCAACTCTATTTTGATTTAGTCCCTGCCCTCCCCTTCACTGTTTGATCGCACAGCATTGCCCTTTGATGTGAAGGGCACTGCTTGTCACTGGCCACTCGGGTGTTTTCTTTCTTCCTGGTGGTGGAAATTGAATAAAGATTCATACACCTTGTGTCTCTCACTGTGTCTCACTCCTGTACACACACACCATGGGTGCTGAGGAAAAAATAAGCACTACCGCAGTTAGGCGGTAGTGTGAGGGGGGAAAAAAAACAGGGGTGTCAAACATCCTGTTCACTCTGTGAGCTGACTCTGAGGGAGCTGGATCAGTGTGTGTGTGTGTGTGTGTGTGTGTGCAAGGACTCTCCTCCTTAACAGAAAATAAAAGGCCCTTCAGTGCATCGTGTCCATGATGTCATCAAACATTGATCTACTTTAATCCTGTTTTGCAGTACTTCCTCTGTAGCTTTGTATGCCGTGCCATTTCAAGTGCTCATCTGAATACTTCTTCAATGTCTTGGGGGTTCCTGCCCCTGCCTTCCATTTCGGCAGTGAATTTCAGATACATACTACCCTCTGAGTGAATTTTTGTTTTCTCAAACCCCTGCTAAAGCTCCTGATCCTTAACATTGCACCTCCCGGTAATTGGCCCCTTGATTAATGAGAGAAACGTCTTGCTATTTATCCACCCGCACCTCTCACAACTTTGCCTATCTCAATGAGATCCTCCCTCAGCTTTCTCTGCTCGAAGGAAAACAACCTCGGCCTATCCACTCTTTCACCATATCTGAATCACTACAGCCCAGGCAACATTCTGGTGAATCTCCTTTGCACCCTCTCGAGTGTAATCATATCCTTCTTATAGTCTGTTGCTGCTCATAACTGTACACAGCACTGCAGCTATGGCCCAATTAACATTATATATGTAGTTCCAACCTGCTTACTACTGTATTCAATGTTTAAACTAATGAAGGTCAATATCCCATATGCCTTCTCAATTGCCTTATCTACCCATCTTCCTGTCTTCAAGGAACTATGGAAAGGCACACCAAGGCCCCTCTGATCCTTTATTACTTCTTAGGGTCCTACCACTCAATGTGTCCTCTTTTCCTTTGTTTGTCTTTCCAAAATGCACCACCTGAGACTTTTCATGATTAAATTCGATTTGCTATTGTTCAGCCCATCTGACCAATCTGTTTATATTGTAGTCTAAGATTTTTCTCCTTGCTATTTATCACATTACCAGTTTTCATGTCATCTGCAATCTGACTGTACAGATCTTATTGAAGACTGGGTTTGGAATGGAAACATTGTACAGGTAACGAGGTTGACGTTTTGCCAAGCATTAAATTGAACTTTGATTTTTAAAAAACTTC
Organism: Hemiscyllium ocellatum; assembly: GCF_020745735.1. Lineage (NCBI taxonomy): Eukaryota > Metazoa > Chordata > Chondrichthyes > Orectolobiformes > Hemiscylliidae > Hemiscyllium > Hemiscyllium ocellatum. The sequence goes on along the minus strand of NC_083418.1, from coordinate 32,766,088 downwards.
AAAACTTATGTAATACATAGCAACGTTCAATGTTTACAATATCTAGTTGTTTAATAGAAACCTCATTACTAGTGGACATAAGGAAATTGGAGGAACTTTAACAGTATTCATGATATACCATCAGAATGGCATCAGAGTTAGTTTAAAGGATAGATTTCCATCAGAAAAGTTAAATGTATTTTTATACTTTGCTTATTTTAAAGAATTCCAGACATGATAAGAATTAAGAAATGAAATACTCCAACATCATTAAACTGAATTTTATTAATTGTTTAACTGAGATACTGTTTACAAATACCAAGACTTAAAATGTTATACCCCAGTAGATTAAATAGAATGCAAATCAAAATAGATAGTAGCTGTTTTCATTAAATAAGTAACTAACTGTGTTTTCCTAGTTTGAAACCTCAATCTTTGATATAATTGATTTAGGAAATAAATAAGGTCTTGGCTATGGCTTTGTTTAGTGTTTGCCAGTCGTAATGAAGCATTGAACATGTGAGAAAAGCCTTCAACCTGTGACAGACTGAAGATTGCCCTGGTAAAACTGGCAGCAGTACAGTTAGTTTTAAACAGATGAGTTTGTGAGAGGTGCTTTATAGATTCTTTCATCAGTTCCAATGGTGACTTCAAGTAACTATAAATCACGGCATACAAGTCAACCTGTAAAGCTTGCAAAAATCTATCCATATACAAGGTTCAACTTACATGCCACTGTGTAATGTGAATCTCTGCAGTTGTCACCATTTTACACGTGATAAAAGCACACCACTGGTAATTTATGTTAACTATCTGTGGCATGGTTTATTGAATTAATTTATTGCACTAAGATACCTTTAATGACAATCAAAGCATTTTAAAATCAAGTTGTCCATTATCCTCCAATGCAAAGAGTTTATCTAGGTAATTCAAAATGGATTAAAATTTCGGGGCATATTGAAACTCATGGCCATTTCGTCCATGTCTAACAACAGGCCATTGTAAACTGTCATTTTGACGTTGAGATCTCTTGATAGTCTCTGAACAATATTGTTTTTCTGCTGCCACATTAGATTGCTTTATTTTATAAAATGATTACAACAACTAGTTCATAAGCACAATACTGCAGATGCTGAAGACCTAAAATTAAAAATGGAAAATACTGGAGAACATAGCAGGTCTTATTACATGCAGGTTTTAAACACTCAAATTGGTGGTCTGAAATCATTGCTGGACCCACATTAGATCTGGGCCACATAAATGTGCATGTATGCATTGTATTTCTAGTAATGATGTAGCCATTTCAACAATTTTCAAGAAATTCTGAATCATCCTTCTCAAGGTTTCTTCTTCAGGGTAGATTCCTTCTTCTACCATTCGCACACTGTTTTTCATCCAGCACCAAATTCCCTTGATGCAGCAGAGATTATAGACATGATTTGGAGATGCCGGTGTTGGACTGGGGTGTACAAAGTTAAAAATCACACAACACCAGGTTGTAGTCCAAAAGGTTTAATTGGAAGCACTAGCTTTCGGAGTGCTGCTCCTTCATCAGGTGGTTGTGGAGTACACAATTCTAAGACACAGAACTTATAGCAAAAGTTTACAGTGTGATGTAATTGAAATTACACATTGAAAAATACCTTGATTGATTGTTAAAGTCTCTCATCTGTTAGAATGACCACGTTAGTTTCACTTCTTTCATATGTAAATCACAAAACTTGTTTTAAAAGTTACGCTCTCAAGTTAACTTTAACAATTGGTGTCAGCCCAGATAATGTGTTGAAGGTGTTAGCCCCCTGTGTGCTGTTGTCTGTGCCACAATGTTTAGACTGATTCTAATCTAAAACATGAGTTAACAGAGTCTTACATGGATTCATGCAGTTTTTGAGCAAAGTACAATGTAAATTTGCAAGGACAAATTCACCCCACTAACATAAGTGTTTGTGTATGCATGTGGGTATGTATGTGCGTGTGTCTGGGGTAGGGGGTTGTGAGTGTCTGTGAGAGACTGTATACGTATGTATGTGAATGTAAAGGGGTCTAAGTCTGTGAGAGAGTGCATGTGTCAGTGTGTGTGTCTGTAGGAATCTGTGTGTGAGAGTGTGTGTGTGTGTGTGTGTGTGTGTATGTGTATGTGCGTGTAGGAGTGCCTTTGTGTATATGTGAGACAACTCCATACAACCCTGTCACGGTAGGCGCTGCATGCAATACGTGTCAGAGTGTGGACATGAATACCACCATTATGTGTGGGAACATCTCCCACCATGTATGTGGCAGGTACTCATGTGACTCAGCCAACATTGTCGATCTCATATGTTGCAGGCAAGGATGCCTGAGGCATGGTACATTGGTGACACCGAGCAGGGGCTACAGTAACGGATGAATGGGCACCGCACATCAATCAACAGACAGGAGTGTTCCCTGCCAGTTGGAGAATACTTCAGTGGTCCAAGACATTCGACCTCGGACTTTTGGGTGACCATTCTCCCAGGCGGACTTTGGGGCAGGTAGCAGCGAAAAATGGATGAGCAGAGACTGATAGCTAAGTTCAGTACCCATAGGGAGGGCCTCAACCAGGACCTTGGGTTCATGTCACATTACAGGTGACCACCATTGCACTATATACACACAGACACTCCTACACACACTCTCACACACACTATACACAGACACGCACACAGACACTCACACACACTCCCACAGACACAGACACACACACACACACACACACACACATGCACCCTCTCACAGACTTAGACCCCTTTACACTCACAGACACATACACACTCTCTCACAGACACTCACAAACCCCACCTCGGACACACACACAAACCCACTTGCACACATATGTTTGTGGGGTGAATTTGTACTTGCAGAGTTACATTGTACTTTGCTCAAAAACTGCAATACAATAATGGTTTAAATTAGAAAGATTCTACCATACCTATGGCATAGAGTACATGAATACATTCTAAATCAGCTGGAGAAATTGAAATAAGATACATATATATTTTCTTTTGTGTACAGTTTATTGACTTCCTCAGTCTTACCCAATGCGACAGGTGTTGTCTGTGTGTGTGTGTGCGCACGCGTATGGGTGTGTATGTGTTTGTGCGCGTGTGCACTCAGACAATTAATAGTAACCTCCTGTTTCTGCTTAACCTTAAATAAAGACCTTAAAAACATTAACAAACTTCATAATGTGATTATCTAGACATTAACAATTTATTCTGCTTCAACATGTTCAAAAGCAAACATTGTTTTTCAGACCCTTAATCTGCACTGTTTGTGTTGTTTTAATTCATACAAGTCTGAATTTCATGGAAAATTTAGAATAGAAGGGATTTATAAATATTTCATCTTCCTGGAATCCATATCACCAAATGTAAGCAACCTGTGTGAAATTTGACACAAACAAGCTAGGAAAAGACAGTAGACATCAGAACACAGAATAAATTCTCGAGATATGTAACAGGAAGCTGGAAAAATGTAGCTTTGAAATGGTGGTATGTGCAAGTGGTCTACCTTGAATGATAAAATACAGGTTGTCTCTGACGATACACATTCCACCATAAATCTGTTAATGGGATTGCCAACAATGTAACATTTACAGGCCTATGCATGTTTTATAAAGTCTGCACTGCTGCAGGAAGTTAATGCTGTATGTGCAGGAATGGCAGGTTAAAGAGTTGCTGACCCCATACAGCTTACCCCACTAACATTCCTCTTCCACGAGTAAATGTCTGTGCTCAATATCACAACTTCTTGTTACTGAGACTCGATTCAAAACTAATCTATTAATTATGACATGTACTGAATGGTTTAGAAATCTGTACAGATAAATTAGATTATCTATCCATACCACAAAATTAACTTCTATGCCTGGGGTCTAATTGTGGATCTCAAGGTTCATGTGTAAATGAATAATAAGGGATATGTAAGTGATTGGAATGCAATTAAAAGTGCAGAATTGTTGATACCCAGATTGTATGTTGGATCTGAATCAATGGGATGTGTTGCTAATTATAACCTTGTTAGTGTATAGTGTCATAGAGATATACAGCACAGAAACAGACCCTTCGGTCTAACTTGTCCATGCTGACTAGATGTCTCAATCCAATCTAGTCCCACCTGCCAGCACCTGGCCCATATCCCTTCCTATTCATATACCCATCCCGATACTTTTTAAATGTTGCAATCATACCAGCCTCTACCACTTCCTCTGGCAGCCCATTCTACAAACACACCATCCTCTGCGTGAAAATGTTGCCTGTTAGGTCTCTTTTATATCATTCCCCTCTCAACCTAATCCTATGCCCTCTAGTTTTGGATTCCCCCACCCCAGGGAAAAGACCTCATCTATTTACCCTTTCCATCCCCTCATTATTTTATAAACCTCTATAAGGTCACCCCTCAGCCTCCGACGCTCCAGGGAAAACAGCCCCAGCCTATTCAACCTCTTCTTATAGCTCAAATCCTCCAACCCTGGCAACATCCTTGTAAATCTTTTCTGAACCCTTTCAAGGTTCACAACATTCTTCCGACAGAAAGGAGACCAGAATTGCATGCAATATTCCAAAAGTGGCCTAATCAATGTCCTGTACAGCTGCAACATGACCTCCCAACTCCTGTACTCAATACTCTGACCAATAAAGGAAAGCATATCAAATGCCTTCTTCTCTATCCTATCTATCTGTGACTCTACTTTCAAGGAGCTAAGAAGCTGCACTCCAAGGTCTCTTTGTTCAGCAACACTCCCTAGAACCTTACCATTAAGTGTATAAGTCCTGCTAAGATTTGCTTTCCCAAAATGTAGCACCTTGCATTTATCTAAATTAAACTCCATCTGCCACTCTCAGCCTATTTGATCAAGATCCTGTTTTAATTCGATGTAACCGTCTTCACTGTCCAGTACACCTCCAATTTTGGTGTCATCTGCAAACTTACTATTTATACCTCTTATGCTCATATCCAAATCATTTATATAAATGATGAAAAGTAGTGGACCCAGCACTGATCCTTGTGGCACTCCACTGGTCACAGGCCTCCAGTCTGAAAACCAACCTTCCATAACCATCCTCTGTCTTCTACCTTTGAGCCTGTTCTGTATCCAAATGGCTAGTTCTCCCTGTATTCCATGTGATCCAACTTTACTAACCAGTCTACCATGTGGAACCTTGTCGAACGCCTTACTGAAGTCATGTAGATCACGTCTACTGCTCTGCCCTCATCAATCCTCTTTGTTATTTATTCAAAAAACTCAATCAAGTTTGTGAGACATGATTTCCCATGCACAAAGCCATGTTAACTATCCCTAATTAGTCCTTGTCTTTCCAAATACATGTACATCTTGTCTCTCAGTAGTCCCTCCAATAATGTGCCCACCACCGATGTCAGGCTCACTGGTCTATAGTTCCCTGGCTTGTCCTTACTGCCTTTCTTAAATAGAGGTACCATGTTAGCCAACCTCCAGCCTTCCAGCAGCTCACCTTTGACTGTCAATGATGTAAATATCTCAGCAAGAGGCCCAGCTTCCCTAGCTTCCCACAGAATTCTAGGGTACACCTGATCAGGCCCTGGGGATTTATCCACTTGTATGTGTTTCAGGACATCGAGCACATTTTTCAAGACGTCACCATCTATTTCCTTATATTCTATACCTTCCATATCTTTTTCCATAGTAAACACTGACACAAAATACTCATTCCGACAATAATCTACTTGATGAGAAATTATTGATTGATGATTGCTTTAATCATGTTAAGTTGTCCTTTGCTTTTTAAACTTGAAGCTATGGAAATTATTTCATTTCTTGAACAGTTCTTGATTGTATTGTCGCCTCTTATGTCCTTCCAAATCCATATCAACATTTCCTACAAGTCCATTTTGAATTTCTCCGATCAGGTTTTCACCCATGTTACGAAGTTGACACGGCCCTAAACACATTCACTATCGCACTCAATGTGACTGCCACTCTGGTACACTACTCTGCTTTAAATTTCATATCTTTTCTACAATCTTTAACATAGCCAGCCACACTATTCTCCTGCAATCTCTCCCCTTCATTGTCCAGTTAAGAGAGCCTTCCTGATCTGGTTCCACCTTTACCTGTCCAGTCACACTTTAAAACATCTACTGAAATGCCTGCTCTTCCCATTACATCCTATGATGTCCCACATGCATGTATCCTTATTCCCTTTTATTTCCCAACACATTGTTCCTTGGTACATCATCTGAAGACATGGCACAGGTTCCAATTATACTCTGACCACACCCAACTTTACTTCACCACAAACTTTCTTAACTCCTCCATTGTCTGACATTCAGGTTTGGATGAACCATAATTTCCTCCACTGGAAAGGGAAAAAAAAACCTTCAGCCCCAGACAGCTGAAAGACTGTTTACAACCTCTGCATCATATTATCACTGATCGGCATGGATCAGTTTGGGCCAAAGGGCCTATATCCGAACTGTAGGACTCTATGACACTTATAGGTCAGATAATTTGCTGCCGGGATTTTCATCCATATTGCTTTTATTTCTAGATTTGACCACGTCAACATTCTCTGATTCAATCTTCGAACTTTCAGATATTTGTGCATATCCACAATCCTGTGGCCCATAGGGTAACATGCACCATCACACTCATTCGTCACCTCTATGCTCATTGACTTACATTGACTCCCAGTCTACCAGTATCTATATATAAATGAAAATTTTAAATTTTCATTATAATGTTCATATCTTTGCATGCAACCAACCTTTTTTCCCTCTGTAACCTTCGCCAGCCCCACAACTCTCAAGAAATCAATTTTCCTCTAATTAGGGTCTCTAGTGTATCCTCCATTTCCTTTGACCCATTTACGAGTGTGCCTTCAGCCTAGACTTTAAGCTCAAAAGTTCCCTCTCACCTTTTCAACTCCTCTCCCTCCATTAAAATATCTGCTAAATCTTACTTCTTTGACCAGTCTTTTAGTCACTCATCATCCTTTTAGTGTGTATGTTTGTCTGATTGCTACCTTGTGAAGCACCTTTGGATTTACAACTTTAAATAAATGTATGAATATATCACAGTGGATCTTACAAAGGATAAATAACATGCACTGTTAACGTAACAATACCCAACTATAAATGACAAGTACCTGCTAGAGTACTCAGCAACATGAAAAATGCATCATCTATCAATTGCACACACTGCTGTTACGTGGAAGGAGACTGAATTTTACATCCTCCCTCCATGGATATCAACTGAGAAGATAATTTCAAAATACCAGGAAAGGAAGGGCTTTAGGATTGTTTAATTTTGGAAAAAAAATCCATGATTACTGAAGGGAATTGATATAATTGTTGCTATTCAAAAAACAGGAGATACAAAGTAAACATCGTAGTAAGAGATGAGTGAGATGGAAACTTGTATTCTAAAAGAAATCAACTTGTCGAGATGTTACTGACTGAAGTCACTGAAATGAGCAACCTAAAGGGATAGAAGAGACGATTGTAGATGTTGCCAGATGAGAGAGTTTTATAGTATAGTGGAAAGCAGAAAGGTGGGGGTTCATCTTTGAAAAAACAATGGGTTTATTAGGCTTTTGATTCTAACCATATTGATGGATAACTTGTTTTATTATCCCATATTCACTTAGACACTGTCCTACTGAAACAACCAGTTCAAACACACCTCTGGAATAGTGCAACTTGAACCTAGACTTTCTAGTTTAGAGATAGGAGCACTATCACTGTGCCACAAGAGGCCAGCTATCCCTCTGATATTGCCTTGGTGGTTGTTTTATCCCATGCTTCCTATCCTCCACACTTGGCAGAAAAACATAATTTTACCAGTGCTTTTTCCCCTCTACATCACAATTGCTAAATTCCCCACTATCAATATCGTGAACCAGACAAGAATAACATTTCGTGCCCACAAGAGTGGATCAGAGGCTAGGAATCCTGCAGCAAGGAACTTACCTCCTAATTTCCCAAAGCTTGTCCATCATCTCCAAGGCACCAGCCAGGAAGATGATTAGCATCACATCCACAAATATCCGCTCCCCCCACCACTGGCACTCAGTAGCAGCAATGAGTACCATCTACAAGATGCATGACAGAACTTCACCAAAGCTGCTTCGTCAGCACCTTCCAAACCTATGACCGCTAACATCTAGAACAGCGAAAGCAGTTGCAAGGGAACACCACTACCTGCAAGGTCACCTCCAAGCCACTTACCATTCTGATTTGGAAATATACTGGTGTTCTGTCAGTAGGTCATCCTGAAGCTTCCTCCTGAAGGCCATTTGTGGATGTACTTACACCATTTGGATTTCAGCACTTCAACAAGACTGCACACCCCAACTTTCTCAAGGGGAACGAGAGATGAACAATGAATGCTGGCCCAGCCAGCAATGCCAACATCCCATGAACAATTTCTTTCAAAACTCAGTTCAGACTGTGCTGACACTGGGTCATGATTAAATAGATTGGATCACTGCCATAAAGAGCCAGGGCCCAAATGTTGTGGTTTCCTGTTCTACTATCAGCACTACAGTTGAATTGTTTAGGAGAGTGCTGTGCTAACCCAGTCATATATGTTATTTGATAACTGTGGAGGTGAAATAGATGTGGCTTATCTGCAGGACAATTGGAGCAGAATCCAAGAGGGATATAAATGTCAAAAATATGAATGCAAGTTAGATGAGAAGAAATTGGATGAGGCAGAGTCCTATAAAAAACTGAAGAGACATTGTACAATTTTGGTGTGGAAGTCAAGGCCTGTATTTGACCAGTTACCTTTTGAGAGATTGATCCCTTGCTTGGAACCATTCATGCTTCCCCTGAGCCCAGGTATGTGTAACAGGCAGAATTATCAACATAGGGAGGGTGCACCAGAACTCTCCATCTCCCCTCTGTTAAAATTAAGGTGGAACACCAATAGATAATCTGCCAATTTTGCACACACCCAAAAAAATGTGGTTCAAGGGCAGAAAACATTGAAGAAAATTTAGTTAAATGTTTACAGACTATAAAAATCATATTATGGCTGACTGCAATATGTTCCATATGTTTGAGAACAGTGTCCTGAGATATTAAATTGAAGAATCTAGTACCTATTCCCCACCAGATATTCTCTCATCTCCTGTCAGGCTTATTTTAAATTATTCATTATCAGAATGTAGTCCTCACCGGCAAAGCCAGCATGTAGTGCACATCCCTGGTTGCCCTTGAGAAAAGCATTGCATTTCTGTGGGTGAAGGTACTTGGTCATAGTGCAGTTCGTGTGGTGAAGGTATCCCACAATGCTGTTAAGTTGAGAGTGTGATCAGCAACAATGAACAGGATAACATATGGGAAGTTGGTGATGATGGCACTCCCACATAGTCGTTACTCTTTTCCTTCCAAATGCATTTTGGAATATACATGTGGAAGAAAATTGCATATCCTTTTCATCCAATATCATCACCCATTTGGATGATATTTATTGCAGCCTTGATACACACAGTAGTTGCAGGAAGTAACAATTATGGCTGTGGATGGGCTGCTGATCAAGTAATTGTTTTGCCTCAGATTGTGTCAAGTTTCATGTGGTGGCGTTGCATCTGAACCCGTCCAGGTCAAATGTGGAGTATTCCAGCACAGAGCTGGTTTATGCTGTGTAGATGCTGGATAGGCTTTGAGGAAACAGGAAGCAAGACCCTTGGTACATATTTCCAAGCCTCTAACCTACAAGAGTAATATGTACATGGCTTATCCTGATGGTAGAGACTCAGCAGTGACAATGCCATGGGATATCAAGGGGAGTTGGGATGTCTAAGAACTGTTCACAACAAAATGTCACATCATCTGTTTTAGCATGAATTTGCAGTTTCATCATGATGACAACTTATTTTTAGCATACACAATGCTGCTGCTTCTGGAGATTTAGTAAGGAGTGCAGAAGATTGTTTCTGGGATATAGCATAGTGCCTGCATCAAATCGTGAGTTACTTGTCCAAATGGCAATTATCTCTCATCAGAATCTGAGCTTGATTGTGGGAATCACTATGGTCAGGCCACATTCTGTTGTTACCCAAGCTATGATGGGCAAGCTTTAGGCCAGTCAGTATTGGGTTGGGTTGTTCTTTTAAAACATACGAATGAATACCTGTTTTTCATTTTCTATAATGATCAGGTCACTTTTGGAATCGTATTCTTGGAAATCAACAGTTTTGAAGCTTAAAATTACCAATATTTCAGGCTTTTCCTCTTCCATTTGTTTTAAATTCAGCAAATCATGCTCTGTGTTATTCCCAAAACAAAGATAGCTGTTTATAAGCCTTACCAGAGAGCGCTGTCTGTATGTGACAGCGAGGGAGAATGTTGAAAGAATTCCAAGGGGTCCACACACATCAGATATCACTATCCCTATGTCAGTCTCGTATTCAGAGACAGCCTCTCCTTTCCATGTGCCATAGCTCAGTTCAATAACGCAAAGACATTCAACCACGTTTAGTTAGTGGCCACTTCATATCTCAGAGACATTATTGTCTTTATCTTGTCTGTGCCACTGAGAGCAGCTGTAGACTCTTAGTGTAGAACCTAGCTTCTATATTGATAAAGCATAGTGAGGGGGTGTTTATTGTCAAAGCAACTCAGACAGAAACTGGATTCAGCATAGTATATGTGTACTCAGTAGGGTGAGTATGTAATGCTGCTGTTAATATTAGTTAAAGAATGCATTCTTTGTTAAAAATGTTCAACAATGAATGGGGAAGATTAAAAAGAATCAACAATTATTTCAATACTGAATTATGCCAGAAACAGGATTAGTAATTTTATTTTAAAAAATTACCTATACCATTGTCCTCCTCATTACTATAAATTATGGACAGACATGACTGAAAGAGACTTTTGCCTGTTAGGATAAGAAATCATGTGTAGACACACATGACAAATACAGAAGTTGGGAACCTAGTGATCATGGTTGCAGAAAGCAGGGAAGGAATAGAGTTTAGTGAGAATGAGTCAATGGCGGCTTGAACTGACACTTTCCAAATGTCATACTTCAAACTGACATAGATCATTGAAACTCACTCCAAACTGCCACAGAACCATTCATTCCTCAGGTCATTTGTAGAAACTTTAATATTTTCTTTTGTAAATGGATTGCAGGGCTTGATTTTATCTACTTTGTGTACCACCTAATGTATGGGTAATATGTTACTTCCATCCTGTTTCTCTGTGAATGTGTGTTGAACAAGAGGTAGCAGCCATTTAACCCTCTGTCCCCAATTTATACCCTGTTCATGAGGCAGCACTTTGTGCTGAGGTATAGGTGCAATGGGCATAGATGCCCTTTGGTATCCTGTCCCAGGCGTCCGTCTTGATATTTAATGAAGGCAAACTCTGTGACTCCAATGGACGTAAAGGAGCATCCAATCATGTCCTCAACTAGATCAATACAAAAGCATTTGGCAGCAGGGAATTCACGGGCAAGAATCAACAATTGTTTCCTTCGATCCGGTCTATTAATATTAAATGTGGCAGCCTAAATCAGTCCGCAGTTTGGTGTTTGATTATGCTACAAACCCCACTGAAACATGTGCCAGTACAGATGTACAGACATCATCAGATTGACACTTTAACTGAGATCAGTGTGCACTGGACACATGAACCCCAGGTTGTCCTGCTTTGTAAGAGTCTGAATCACACTTGGCAATGCTGTAACTACAGCTGGTAGTCAGGCTGGTCGCATCCCATCTGCCCAACCTCCTCCATAAGGGCCACTCTGGAAACAGTACTGTCACAGTAACCTGCTACTATTTGGAATGTTTGCGAAAGAGAAGGAATGCAGATTCTCAACCTTTGCCTGTGACTAAGGTGTCAGCATTAATATCAACAACATCTTCAAAAGACCAATTTATGTAAACAATGGCCTGCCAGAGTTAGATGGAAAAGATGAACTGGCATCATGCAACATAATCCCTCTTTGACACCTTAGTTTAGAAACTTGGTTGATGTGGACAAATTGGACGAAAGGATCTGTTTCTGTTCTGTATGACTGCATGACCCTAGTAAATGGTCATGGTTACAGTGGAGCATGTCAGATGCACATTTAACTGAAGGTTAAATACTTACACAGCTGATGCAGTAATAACTTCTTGTTCTACTCCACAAAGTACACTAGAGGTGTCACAACACAACAAACTTTCTTGCTTAGTGTCAGTAAACACAATAAATTAAAATAAAATCAAGCCCATTGTCCTACATTTGTCTCATCTAATTAAAACATAGTCTGCTCCATTGGCAGTGGATACCTGCCAACGCTTGAACAGGGAAGGGCAGAGGAGCAGGGGGAACAGAACAATTTAATTCAAGGTGTTCTTCACCAGCCATCAATTGAGAATCAAGTCAATTGTCAGGTCATGCAGAAAGCCAGTGGCAGCATCCTCTAATACTGCAGAAAACCACTTGAGATGGACACAAACTCAGAGAAACAGGAACTCCAACGCAGTACTGGAATTCAGACAGGGACAGGGTGAGAGAGGAGTGAGGATTCATTGAGTAGCCTCATTTGTTGAGGTATGCATCCAACCACAGATCACCAGATTTCTTCAGGGACCTGGGAGGAGAAAAGTGGCATATCAGACAAATCATTGGCACATTCAATTAAGCTCAATTCACAAAATATTAAGGAAATTTAAATAGGACCACTTATATTTGACTGTCTGCTTATGAACAGTTGGCATATGTGAATCAAAATCCAAGTTGGTTAGGATTTGGAGATGCCGGTGTTGGACTGGGGTGTACAAAGTTAAAAATCACACAACACCAGGTTATAGGCCAACAGGTTTAATTGGAAGCACACTTCAGAGCCTTGCTCTGAAAGCTAGTGTGCTTCCAATTAAACCTGTTGGCCTATAAACAAGTTGGTTAGGCATGCTTAATTCAGTTAACAAAAGATGTACGAAAGAAGGGATAAAAAGAAGTCTTCTTGGACTTATTGTCACCATGGATGGTATCTCCAAGAATTAGTATTAGGATTTAAGCTTTTCATCATATTCTGTATGCCTAAGGTAGGGTTCTTAGACGAGATAACATAACCTTTAGCCTGGATTTAACTGGGAGCGGATATCAAATAGGCAGTAGTAAAGTGAGACAGATACAAAGCACAGTTGGCATGTATGCACAGGCATGATTAATTCCTTCCAGCCAACACTTTACGTTACCAACTATATTTTGTCATAAACAAAAACAGAAATTGCTGGAAAATCTCAGCAAGTTTTTTTTTACATTCGTCAGAATTATTTATTTTCATGGTTGCAAGTTAAATGTAATATAACAGAAAACCCTGGGAAGAAATATTATGAAGACCCCTAAAGTAAAGGCAAAAAGTTAAAAGGTAACTCATATTAATCTTACAAAACCAGAGATTGTAGTGTGGGCAAATAAACTATCAGGGTCTTCTCTGAGCTTAATGAAGCCAGTAGGTCTACCCTTGATTTAAACCAGAATATTAAACTGTTCATGTATTCTCTAGGTGAAAATAAAGCTGAAAGCCGTGTAAATGTGAAGGTTTGTTACCTGGGCCAACGTTTTCCAGGAGAGGGGTGTGATGAAACTCCATTACTGATAATTTATTCACATGGGTTACAGAACTAAACAGTTGTGTTGAAGGTAAAGCTAATTAGTTTGTTTTTATGTTCTGTCTCATTCCAAATATACCACACTGTCATGGAGATAAGCGCAGGGACTTAGATGGTTATGCTGTTTTTCCTCACAAAGGAAGCTGTGGTTTGGCTTAGTACAAAGAGCATGGATAAGATAAATAGACAAAGTATTTTCCCTGGGGTGAGGGAGTTCAGAACTAGAGGGCATGGGTTTAGGGTGAGAGGGGAAAGATATAAAAGAGACCTAAAGGGCAATTTTTTCATGCAGAGAATGGTACATGTATGGAATGAGCTGCCAGAGGATGTGGTGGAGGCTGGTACAATTGCAACATTTAAAAGGCATTTGGACGGGTATATGAATAGGAAGGGTTTGGAAGGATATGGGCCGGGTGCTGGCAGGTGGAACTAGATTGGGTTGGGATATCTGGTCGGCATGGACGGGTAGGACCGAAGGGTCTGTTTCCATGCTGTACATTTCTATGACTCTATAAACAGGAGCTCATTGACTTAGCACAGTTAAAGGAGACAAATGTTAGGCAGGCATACGCATAATGATCCTAACTTTATTCCTCGCCACATGGAATGTGGATCAGGACTCAAGCTCAGTTAGATTTTATGTCAGGAAAAGAAGCTGGAAGTTTTGCCTAGTTGAAAGCTGGAGAAAGTGGTCTCCAGTGGTCCTCACAGAGCCTTGTGGCAGATATCAGTCAGCAAAGTGAGAAGGACTGAGAGGGGGAAATCGGTTATCTTCTGGCAGCCAGCAAAGCACCTTAGGTCTTTAAGGAAATGTTGGAATGTTACTTAGTTAAACGTGAATGGATTGATCCTCAAAAATCTTGTACCTTGGAGAAACCTGGAATACTGAGGAGAATGAAAGTAAATTTCAAAGGCATACCTTTGGGTTGATCCCTAAAGAAGGGAATGAACTTTCAAGATTTTATAAGAAAATTGAAGTCTTGAAGGAAGTAACAAATAGAACTGAATTTACAGTATAGGACTTTATGAGTTATAGTGTTAAGTTGTTAGTGCTGTTTAATTTCTTTTTGTACACATTTTTATTGAAACATATGAAATATTTTCGTGTTGTAAATTGTTGGATGTTTGGATTCCTCTTAAACATTAATGGTTGCCAGCAGACTTGTGACAATCTACATGAATGATTAGTTAATTCTCTTAAGATTCTCTCTGGCTTCAGCTAATTACCCAAGTAGATCATAAGAACACATTATTTTGAAACAGAATAATTTTCATGCCAGTTTTTAACTGTATTATAGGAAGACGGTTGAACATCTTTACCCTGATAACTTTGAGGTTGCGTGCATGTGTGTGTATTAAAACTATTTAAGGAAATTAGGGTCCATCTTTAATTTCCCAACAATTGAGAGCTAAAATGTCAACCTATGAAAACTGGGCATTTGACATCAAATGTCATGGTGATAATGGTGGGAACATTACTTACCCTACAATATCCTTGAAGGCTTGCAATAAAGGCTTCACTTGGTAGTTCAAGCCATGCTTGTTACACAGTGATTTCACCAAAGGGGCAATTTTGTAGTAATTGTGACGTGGCATTGTTGGGAAAAGACTGGAAAAGAATGGATTACAGAAAATACAATTAAAAGCTGTCATTTATAAAGGAGGCAGGTGTTTGGCTAATATTTCAACTGGAGCCAAGAAGTATTGGTCCCCTTTCCTTGAACCCCATTCCAGCCTCAGGTTCTTTCTTTCTTTGGTGCTGCTTAAGACCACATGATGAGTTGAAACTCATCTAGCAGAATCAGTAGAATCAATTTATTTGATAAACTTACTGCACTGATTCTGCTCAGCACTCTATGTTATCAGGGCCTTCTGGGGCAGGACCTAGACATTTACCAGCATCAGGCTGAGACTTCATTTCTCTCAGCAATCGGGCTCATATACCATAAATTGTGCCAGATGTAACGTTCCGTTGTATCAAGACATCCAAAAAAAAGTCATGTGAAAAATTTATTTTGTGGATCCAGAGAGTATACAAGTTCTACAAAAGAAGGTGGGCCTTTGCCTCCCTGGACTGTTTTCCTGCCAGCCTTTCTGCAGTCCCAAAGCCAGCGAGCAGCAGTAGGAAGCCTAGGTTTGGCCTGCAGCTCGCAAACAGCATGTTAATGAAGAGCCTAGCCTTGGGAATGTGCCAAACTATCCAATGGCACTGGCCAGCTGCCTGACAGTTCTCCCATCCCCCAGTTCGAATATGTTACAGATATCTTCAAGGTCCATAACTTTCTCAACATCCAAATCAGTCTCAGTTGAAGAAAGCAGTACTCATACTTTAATCATGAACAAATCTCATTATTTTGTTACAAAGAAAGCAAGTAAACTAAAACTATTGTTAAAGTATATGCTAAGTCCCAAACTGTGGAGATAAAATGCAGCCTTCAAATCATTAGCAAGTTCTCTACAGCTTACACCATCAGCATTTAAAGCCTTCGCCTCATAAAATATTCCTCAGACAGGAACATCTGAGCTCTTGGCAACAAGCCATGCTTTTTCTTCATTCACAGGATGGGGGTGTCACTGGTTGAGACTGGCAATATTAATCAGCTCTGGTTGCTTGTGAGACGGTGGTGCCTTGTTGAATCACTGCAGTCCATGTGGCAATGTGGATTATTACAAAGCTTTGTGTAATTAATCACCCATGTAAGATGGACATTGCAACCATCATGGGTGATTTTAATTTTCATAGAGATTTAATAAATCATTTTAGAACAATAACCTGGAAAATGAGCTGATTGAGTGTATTTGGGACAATTTCTTACAGCAGTACACTTCAGAGCCAACTATGGAGCAGACTACTTTAGATTTGCCAATGCACAATCAGACAGGATTCATTAATGATCCCTTAGTAAAGGAATTTTAGTGGGTGGTAGTTTGGGGTGGGGGTAAGGGGTGTCCATTCCCATCTGGGTCAGAGTCTGTGTGGTTCAGATGGTCTGGGAGAGGTGTCGTTGTGGATGTGTGTTAAGAATAGAATCTGCCAATGGTTACTCAGCAATTACACTATATATTCAATAGTCTAACTTTTCCTCAGTAACTATGTTACGTAATTTCATCAGAAACATCTAAAGTCTCTGATTCAAATGGAGACATTTAAAGTTTAGAGAAATATCTCAGTGGACAATTACATTTTCTGGGCAATTCCTTCAGACTCTGCTATGATGGGGATTCCATGGGGTCCTGACTACATTGGTGTTGCCACTATCTGGCCAGTGGAAAATTCAGACCAAGGAGACTACTTTGGATGTCCTGGTACATGGTGTAATGTTGGTATGCAGATACAGCAAGTGATTAGGAAGGTCAAGTGAATATTTACTTCTATTGAATGATGAACCAATTGTAAAAGTAGGGAGATTCTGCTTGCAAAACAAGAATTTATTGAGCCCATGTGTGAAGTCTAGTGTATAGTTGTAGTTTTCTTACTTAAGAAGGAATATATTTGCAAAAGGAACAGTTTAGAGAAGGTTTGCTTGATGAAGGAGTTATTTTATAAGACTAGATTCAGCATGTTGAGCCTATTTTCATTGGCATTTAGAAGAAAGAGTGGTAAGATACCTGCTCCATGACACTGGATGCATCCCTTTAACCACCAAGGCAGCTTGAAAGCACCAAAGCAAGTATCATACATGCTATAGATCCACATAATCAGAATCTGTTTAGATAACTATTGTGCCAATTTTTCTGGAACGAACATCAGTTTCTCCAGCACCTGCACCACTTCAGGGTGGCATGTAGGCTCAGTAGTTAGTATTGTTGCTTCATAGTGTCAGGGTCCTGGGTTTGATTCCACCCTTACGTCACTGTCTGTATGTAGTTTGCACATTCTCCCTGTGCCTGCATGGATTTATTCCAGGTGCTCCGGATTCTACCCACAGACCAAAGATGGTGAACTGGCCAAGCTAAATTGCCCATTGTGTCCTTAAGATGTACAGGCTAGGTAGATTAGCAAGGAGAATTGCAAGGTTCAGGGGATAGGATTGGGGTGTGTCTGGGTGGGAGGCTCTTTGGAAGGTCAGTATAGACCCGATGGGCCAAATGGCCTGCCTCCACACTGTAGGGAGTCTATGATTCTATGGCTTGACATTGGCATTTTCTAATGGCATTTTCACAGTGCCTCTAAATGCCAAATAGGGACATGATCAGGTAAAGAAGACAGTCAACTGTTACTCAATGTGTATCTTATATGTAAACTATCTGACAAAATATGAATGTCAGTATAAGCTTCACAATATGAAACATGGAATTTATGAGTTAATAACTCTGTTCAGGTGATTCTACAATATTGATGAAATAGGTAATTAAAATCAGAATCATCAATGAAACAGCATGTTTCAGAGATTTCGGAAAGTAAAACAGGAAATAATTTTCATATGTATGTATCAATTAGTTGAGTCATTGCTTCATTTATTAAGGTAAAGCAAGTTTCTCAATACAACACAACTTTGCATAGAATTGTGGCACAGAAAGTATACTTTATTTAGAAGTCTTTGAGAAAATCCAATCAATCGGGTTTAGATTCTGACCTTGATCTTCAAGAGGTAGCTGCAAACGTTCCCCCGCAGCACACCCTCACACCACCATTGCCACCATCACCCCACCAACAAAACCCAACCCATCTTACAAATGTTTCCTATTCACTTACTGGTGCTCAATCTGGAAGTTGAGATGGCCACTAAACCAGTCATTGAAGGAAGATTGTTCAATATTACATGTGGAGTCCAACTGGAGAGTCAAAAATAGAATATAGATTATTAGCCATCCTGAAAGACAATGATGAAACCTGTTGTCCTAACTTTAAATATAGCATTGGGCAGCTGTCTGTGTGGTGTTCGCATTTTCTCCCCACATTTGCATGGGTTTCCTCCAGACAATTATAGGTTTGGGTGGGATGCTCTTCAGAGGGTTAGTGTTAACTTGATGAGCTGAATGGCCTGTTTCTACGTTGTAGGGATTTTATGATGCTATGAACTGCTAAAGATGTCCTCTACGTTTCAATGCTACAGCTCATTGACGAAATATATTAGAGCTCTGCTTGGTTCAATGTCAGACAATTGAGCTGTCTTTCTTATAAAGCTACTCTCACTATATTTGTTTTGTTGACAAGAGTGAGGAAAAATACATAGCAGGTTTGTTGAGTTCAGCTGAATCACATTATGTGCTTCTCTGACTGTTGATCTGTGAAATCCCAACTTGTGGTTCAGGAGACAGTGACAATTGAACAATCAACCGTGTTTGTTTTGGAAATAAGTTCAACATCATTACCAAATTCTTGAGTTGGGTTGCTGTATTCAGGTACTTCTTTCCATTCATTCATGGGATGTGACTTTGTACTTGTATAGTGACATGTGACCGATACACCAGTGTTACTCTGCAAGTTTCTAAATTACGGGCTAAACCACCCTTTGTTCTGATTAGACTCCACCTGGAATACTGCATTTATTCAGCCACTACACATCAGGAAGGATACAGTTGCTTTGGTGAGAGTGTAATTTGGATTTACAAGAATGATATCAGAGCTAAATGAGTAAAATTATCAGGACAAATTCCCTTAACTATGTTTATATCCTCTTGATTACTGAACCTTGAGGAGTGATCTAATTAAATTGGTTAAAGTGTTTTAGATTTAACAAAGTGGAGAGAGAAATTACTTCCGCTGCTGGGAAACATTGAACAAGGACCTTAAAATTAGAGTTAAGTTGATGAGGAATGATGTCAGAATTATTTCTTCACACGAAGGGTAGTGGAAAACTGGTGTTATCTCCTGAGCAAGCTGCTGAGTCTAGGCATATCCACAATTTGAAGACCAGGACTGATAGATTTTTCTTCAGCACGAGTATTAAGTATTATGGACCCAAGATGGGTGGATGGAATTTAGATACAGATGAAACGCCATCTAACTGAATGATGGAGCCAACTCAAAGAATTGAATGTCCTACTCTTTTCTGTTTCACTAGCTGTATGCTCCTTTATTGGTGTTATATCTGCCTGAAGTTGGCCTGACATCTGCAGCCTAGTCTCTGTTCGAAGAAGAGGAATGCTGGAGCATAATGGATATGTGGAGAAAAGCCACGCAAAAAGGTCAGGAAAGAGTTAACTGGTCTAGCATGTCTTCCCCACCCTGACCTGGTAGATTCCCTATTCATCATTTACACATAATCCCTGTCAGAAATTTCCTGGAAGTGGCAAAAAAGTGGGAAAAAAAAACTCCAGGACAATTCAGGGATAACAATGGGAATCCTTTCCAAAGTCAATCAAACAAATTTGAGGAGGTCATTGTCATCACAACTGTTAGTCTCACTTAATCATCCATATTCATAGGAATGCATCCAGCTCCCTTTTGAAAAGTTGTTTCAGACTAAATGGCATGAAAAGAAACTGATGCATTGGGTCAAATGACTAGTTTCATAGGTTCAAAATAACCTCCAGCCTCTTCAGACATTAATTACAGATCAGATCCCAAACCATGTCATATCAGTGCAAATTAAATAGTGCAAGCAGTCTCTATGTTATTTACTGAAACGTCTATAAGTAAGCTATCAAGATGTTTCATAATGATCTAATGGTTCTAGCAGCAGAATATTTCACTTGTCCTCCCAAAATGAAGTGATTAATTCAAGCAATATATGTTATCATTCCTCTTTCCCTAGGACACTAGCATCAACATTTGACCCCTAAAACCTACACTTATCTTCCTGGCAAAACAGGTAAATCATCAAACACTGTAGGAACAATGACTGGCTTGTTTTGAACTTCTGAACTTTTACTGAAGATAAGGAATTCACAACCTGGAGGATCATAAGCAAAAACTCATCTGAGCAGTTCACAGCGTCTTACACATGAACATTAATCAAATGTAACATCACAATGCTGCCAGAATACAGGCCTGAGTGATATAGACCACTGCAGTGTACTCTTCTCTTATTCTTATCTTTCTTTCAAGCTCTAATGAAAGGTTACAGACAAGATACATTAACTCTCATTTCCCTCTATACCAAATCTGCAGAGTTAGCATAGTATTTCCAATCCTGATTTCAGATTTCAGCACTTTGTTCCTGTGTTTCTTCTGTAGAAGAATGAGATATGGGCTATTAGACTAGAAAGGATTGAGATTATTAAGGAGGAGGGGTTATCAATTCTAGAAGGTGTGAAGGTAGATACGTCCCCTGGGCTGGATGGGATTTATCTGAGAATTCTCTGGGAAGCTAGGGAGGAGATGGTGGAGCCTTTGGCCTTGATCCTTGAGTTGTCAATGTCTACAGGTTTAGTATCAGAGGACTGGAGATTGCAACTGTTGTGCCCTTGTTCAAGAAGGGCAGCAGAGATGACCTAGGCAATTAAAGACCAGTGAGCCTTTCGTCTGTTGTGGGAAAGGTTTTGGAAAGGATTATAAGAGATAGGATTTATAATCATCTAAAAAATGACAATTTGATTGGAGATAGTCAACATGAATTCATCAAGGGAAGGTTGTGTCTCACAAACCTCACTGAGATTTTTGAGAAGGTGACCAAGCATGTGGATGAGGGTAAGGCAGTTGACTTGGTGTACATGGACTTCACTGAGTCTTTGATAAAGTTCCACATGGTAGGCTTTTGGACAAATGCGGAGGCACAGGATTGAGGGTGATTTAGCAGTTTGGATTAAAAATTGGCTTTCTGTAAGAAGGCAGCGAGTGATGGTTGATGGAAAATATTCAATCTGGAGTCTGGTTACTAGTGGTATGTGACAAGGATCTGATTTGGGACCACAGTTGTATGTCATTTATATAAATGACTTGGACAACAGGCATAGGTGGATGGGGTAGGAGGTTTGCAGATGACACTAAAGTCAGTGGAGTGGTGGACAGTGTGGAAGAATGCTGCAGGTTGCAGGGGAACTTGGATAAACTGCAGAATTGGACTGAGAGGGGCAAATGGAGTTCAATGCAGCTAAATGTGAGGTGATTCACTTTGGGAAGAATAACAGGAAGGCAGGGTATTGGGTCAATGGAAAGATTCTTGGTAGTGTGGATGTGCAGAGTGATCTTGGTGTCCACGTACATAGATCCCTGAAAGTTGACCCAGGGTGATAGTGCTATTAAGAAGGCATACGGTGTGTTAGGTTTCATTGGTAGAGGTATTGAGTTCTGGAGCCATGATGTCACGCTGCAACTATACAAAATGCTGGTGCGGCCTCACTTGGAATATTGTGTACAGTTCTGGTTGCCCCATTACAGGAAAGATGTGGAAGCATTGAAAATGGTGCAGAGGAGATGTACCAGGATGTTGCCTGGTCTGGAGGGAAGATCTTATGAGGAAAGGCTGAGGGATTTGGGTTTGTTCTCATTGGAGAGAAGAAGGCTAAGAGAGGATTTAATAGAGACAAACCAGATGATCACAGGATTAGATAGGGTCGACAGTAAAAGTCTTTTTCCTAGGATGATGATGTCGGCTTGTACGAGGGGGCATAGCTGCAAATTGAGGGGTGATAGATTTAAGACAGATATCAGAGGCAGGTTCTTCACTCGAAGAGTAGTAAGGGCATGGAATGCCCTGCCTGCCAATGTAGTTAACTCAGCCCCAATTAGGGGCATTTAAACAGACCTTGGATAAGCATAAGGATGATGATGGGATAGTGTAGGAGGATGGGCTTAGATTAGTTCACAGGTCGGCACAGCATCGAGGACTGAAGGACCTGTTCTATGCTGTATTGTTCTATGTTCTGTTGTTCCTAATGGTGACTAACCTGAAATATCATTGCCTTCCTGATATTGAATACCTTCTATTCGCACTAGTCCAGGCATGGCCGACATTGGCTGACATTATGTTGTACCAAACACAGAAAATGTTGAGAAACTCAGCAGGCCTGGCAACATCTGTGGAGCGAGAAAGAGAGCTCAGAAGGTCCGAAGAAAAGTCATATGGAACTCAAAACATCTGTTTCTCTCTCCACATCTGCTGTTTGATCTGCTAAGCTTTTCCAACATTTTCTATTTGTTTTAGATTTCCTTCATCTGTACTACTTTGTTCTTATATAGTTATATAAGAACAAAGAACAATACATTCCAGGAACAGGCCCTTTGGCTCTCCAAGCCTGTGTTTTGCCCATCCATACTAAAACTGTCTTCACTTACAGGATCCATATCCCTCCATTCCCTTAATGAATGCTGCTATTGTGTCTGCTTCCTTCATCTCTTCTGGTAGCATCTTCCAGGCACTCACCACTCTTTGTGTGAAAAACCTGCCTCACACATCTCTTTTAAACTTCTCCCCACCCCTGCACCTTGAGCCCGTGTACCATAGCAATTGGCCCCCTCATCCTGGGAAGAAGATTTTTACTTTCTGCTGTAACCATGCCGTTCACAATCTGGTAAACTTATATTAGGTCAACCCTCAACCTCCTCCATTCCAGTGAAAACAAGCCCAGTTTATCCAAATTTTCTTCACCAGTTAAAATCCCCCATACCAGGTGACATCCTGGTACCTTTTCGGTAGCCTCTCCAAAGCATCCACATCCTTCTGGTAGTGTGGTAACCAGAAGTGTACACAATATTCCAAACATGGTCTAACTGAAGTTCTGGAAAGCAGCAGATTAACTTGCCTATCTTTATACTCAATGCCCCTTTTAATGGAGACAACCATGCCATATTATTGCCTTATCTACCTGTGCTGCCACCTTCAGTGATCTGTGGATCTGCACACCCAGATCCCTCTGCATATCAATACTCCTCAGAGTTCTGCTATTCACTGTGTAATTTACACCTGTACTTGACCTTCCAAAATGCATCACCTCACATTTATCTGGATTAAACTCCATCTGTCATTTTTCTTCCTATGCCTTCAACTGATCTATATCTTGCTGTATCCGCTGACTATCCGCAACTCCACTAAACTTTGAGTCATCTGCAAACTTACTAATTAGATTAGCCATGTTTTCCTTCACATCATTTATACAGACCATGAAGAGCAGAGGCCCCAGAACTGATCCCTGTGATAGAACACCACTAGCCACAACTTCCATTCTGAAAAGCATCCTTCCACAGCAACCCTCTGTCTCCTATGACTAAGTCAGTCCTGTATCCATCTTGCCAGCTCACCCGTGATTACCATGTGATATCACCTTTTGAACCAGTCTGCCGAGGGACCTTCCCAAAGACTTTAATGACGTTAATGTAGACAACATCAACTGCTTTTCCCTCAATCATCTTCATCACCTCCTCAAAAACCTTGGTGAAGTTAGTGAGGCACAACTTGCCCCACAAAAAAAAATGCTGTCTATCGTTAATAAGTCCATTTGCTTTTAAATGTTTATAGATCTTGTCCCTGAGAATCTTTTCCAATAATTTCCCTACCATTGACGTGAGGCTCAGAGGCTTGTAATTTCCTGGATCCTTCCTGCTACCCTTTTTAAACAACGGGACAACATTGGCTATTCTCCAGTCTTTGGGGACCTCACCTCTGACCAAAGAGGATACAAAGATATCTGCTAAACAAGAATGTAAAACCCTTAGCTTGATCTGGTGGAATCTTTGGGACAACGATGTCAAATTGTCACAGTAACACTGAGCCAATGTGATCCTTAGCTTCCACTGGGATGACTAATGCTGAATTTGGTATCTTCAACACTGAGTTATTCAAAATCTGATGAGCAGCAAATCTGATGATAATGATATGAAATCGATCACCAATTACATTGTTTTGTTTAGTTATATATCAAGATTTCTTGTGTTTTGCCATATGGCAGTATCCCTTCAATTTGTGATCCTTTACTTCTATGAATTCCCAGGTTTTGGGTCATGAATACTGATGGGGTTGCAGAGGTTATATTTGGGGATGACAAGCTCCCAGTCCTCTGTGACAGAAATAGTGACTGTAGCAAGGAGATTCTGTCAGAACAATCACGGGCTCAATGAATATCCACTAACTAAACAGCAAGAGGCGGACAGTGAGCCCACAAACACCCCTTACCCTTCGAAGCTGTTTGCAAAGTGCATGTGGGGGAAAGGAGAGAGAGTGGTCACTGAATCTTCCACCACAAGGGAATATGGATAGCATGGCTGAAACTTTTATGAGTAAATAAAGTGCATTAAGTATTTCCATATTTAACTGACCTATTAATATATTGGTCTGTAACCTGTGAACATTAATGATTATATGTGTTACTGAATGCAACTATGTTGTGTTGTTTTTCCTAGGTCAGGGGTCACGCTAATTTTCAAGTGCTAAAATAGGGCTATATTGGAAAATAGTTTGAGAAGCACTGCCCTATGTAATTGTCAAATTCTCCCTGACAATAGTTGACATGGATCCATGTGATCATGTCTTCTCGCTTCTGTATCATTATGAAACTATAATCAACCATAATCATTCTAATTATGTTACATGAATATTTTAATGAGCTCCTTTCTGTATTCTTAATATTCTGAAGAACAAAGTAAGTGCAATTTGAAGCTGAAATTGATAAGAGCAGCAGGCGTATAATTCAATCTGTTTCTCAGAACAAAGGCTAGTCTCCATTAATAATTGAAATTGCTTCTCTGCAGATTAATGAGGATCTAATGTACCACTTCTCAAAGTGACAATAAACTCACAGAAACGAAATACCCTATGGAAGAATCCTGCTGATTAAAGTTCCTGTTTTGTCTCTTTTCTCTTTGTTTCCTCATGTTTCTGCTGAAAATAATGAACTTTTGCTGATGTCCTATAGGCAACAAACCATCTTCCAGGACCTTTTCACATTGTCAGCCTCCATTTGAGACTAGACAATGATATATCAGCAGAGAGACATTATGGTCAAAGCCAATCCTATTCTGAATTGACTCTGCATAGCCCTATCCTTCCCCAGTCTCTCATATTATATACTTTCAAAGGAACAATGTAGATTTTCTTATCAAACTTTCACTGATGCAGCAAGCAAGTTTTATGATGACAATTAATCAATCACGTTTGCACTCTATAATGCAGATCGTCATTTTAATGGTGACAGCAATTTCGGACACTTGGAAAAGCTGCAATGAAATGGTCATTTTTGCAAGTTATCCTCCTTATCTGCCTTGCCTGTACTTGCTACAATTTAGTGGGAGCAGTTTTAACAAGAATACAAAATTCTAATCTGGCAGTGTCTACAAACATTTAGAGCAGAACTTTCATTCACCCAAGGATACAGAATTGGAAATGAATGGGTCTACAATTGCACACAACCATCTGGTCTCCCATCATGGTCCTGGCTCTAGTGCCAAGACAGTTTAGTTGCGCTGTTCTGAGATACAGGTTGGGGTCCCACAGTGGCAGTGAAGTTGCCCCTCTCTCCCACCCCCAGTGTTGCTATGGTTCACAGCTGCAGCCACAGGAGAAGGAGTTTCCCCTTCACAACGATGATCTAGTAGCTTGGTCCTTTTAAAATGTAGCACCTTATAAAATCTCTTTAGTAGGTGCCTCCATTTTGAGGCCACCTAAGTCAGCGCTGACCACTTCCGATGGTGGCGCTGCTGATCTTTTAAAAGCCCTCCAACCTGAAGAACTCACCCTCCCACCCTTATCTAGGCAGCCAGCCTGGTTACTAACATTGCTAGCTCATTAAAAATTACAGCAGGGGCGTAAGGGCACTGAATTACCTCTGACCAAGGGTGTTGAGCCCAGGACAAAAACTCAGATGCTTTGGGGGTTTTTATGATGCAAAGTGTCACAAACTGCCACAAGGATGTTCCAAAGCTAACTGTGAGTTACCTGCATAGTGAGCCAGTCCTTGTGCTTTTCATCATCAATGGTCATAGGAATATGGTTCATCTGGGTCACCCACACAAACCAGTGGCTCTCTATGAACCTGCAGAGAGAATCAGCACTATGGTCAAGCATTGAACGACTATCAAAATTTTTCTGGTGCTGATGCTTCTATACCAATACAGCCAGTACCTGTTTTTATTTCCTATTTTTGTGTTTAAAATCAACCTATTCAGAAATGTTACGACGCATTTCTGGAACAGGTAGGATTTGAACCCAGGCCACTGGCTCAGAGATAAGAACACTACCACCATAGCACAAGAGTCTGTACTTGTTAAACAGTTTTGGAAACCACTTTCAGGTGCAGTTTTTGCTTCAAACAGACATCGTTCAGGACCAGACATCATTTTCCCTTCAGCTCCCTGCCTTTCAATCTCATTCTCCTCAAGGCATCTACCCTCATTTCATAGGAACCGATAGACTCCCAATGGTCATCGCTCTGCTAGAGTTCAGACACTGCAAGCTTCAAAAGGCATCACAGAGCAAGAACCTGCCCTCAGCAAATGACCACATAGAAATATGTCTTAGACGGATTAATCAATCGCAATCATGAAGAGGAAGCTCTTTGTTTCTTTCTCTCTCTCTCCCTTTGAGCTGACAGAAATGAAGACCAATTGAAGCAGCTTTCTAGCCATCGGTGTCAGCTGTGATTCAGCTGGTAGCACTGAAAGTCAGAAGGCTGTGGCTTCAAGTCCCACTTCAAAGACTTCAGCATCAAACCCAGACTGACAGTAATGTGGGAGGGCATAGGTAGATAGAGAAAATCTATTTCCTCTGGTTAGGGAGGCTCAGCTTTGGGGATATTGTTTAAAGCTTACAGCTGGGCCATTCAGGAGTGAACTTAAGGAACAATTCTTTGGTTGTGGGTGGAGCTTAAAACTCTCTCCACAAACAGAAGTCGATTGTTAATCATAAAACTGAGATAGTTGGAGTTTTATTGATCAAAAGGATGAGATAATGGTAGTTAAAACTTTGTAATCTGCCATGATCTCACAGAATGGCAGAGGGGCTAAAATGTGACTTCAGTTTCCATGTTATTTTACAGAACCCCTTCAAATTGCTAGCAGTTTGCACAAGCCCATTTGAACTCGGCTTTACCAATTACATCAAGAATTTACAGCAGGTTGGATAGTTGGACATGCAATTGGACTGCCTGATAATGAACTAGTTAAATCATAGGCATAGCCTATGGAGATAAGAGAAAAGGAGAGTAAACGTGTCCTTTATACATTTTTTTGCATTAGTCACATCTCCTCTGCCTTGCTCCAAAATGCTACATCAGCCTTTATGCGCTGTCCAACTTTTTAAACATGGTATCACTTCAGTTTATAATCCAAAACTTAATATTGGTGGCTGTGACTGAAACAACAGTAATAATTCTTTTGAACTTAACATACCTGACAAAGATGACAAATAGTATGGAACCAAAAAATCCATAAAAGGGTACATAGGTGTTGAAGTAGCGGATGTAGTATGTTGTTGCCCAGGCAAGATCCTGCAGGATGGAAAGGAGTAGACGAAACGTGTTAAAGGGGCAAAAGTGAGGACCGCAGATGCTGGAAACCAGAATTTAGATTAGAGTGGTGCTGGAAAAGCACAGCAGGTCAGGCAGCATTGAGGAGCAGGAAAATCGATGTTTCAGGCAAAAGCCCTTCATCAGGAATCAGGATTCCTGATGAAGGGCTTTTGCCTGAAACTTCGATTTTCCTGCTCCTTGGATGCTGCCTGACCTGCTGTGCTTTTCCAGCACCACTCTAATTGAAACGTGTTAAAGGTTTAGGGTGTTATTGCTATTATATAATTAAAGCAAAAAGCGTCATTTGCTCTGGTGTCTGGAGGGAAGGAAGCATGAAATTCAAAGTGGGATACAGTAGGAAGCAAGACCTCATGTTAAACATTCTGATGCACTTACCACCCAATCTCGACGAGTAATCATGGTCATCATTATCTGAATGTAGAAATACACCGGGATTAACAGGGGTGGACCAACTAAAAAGAGAGAGCAAGGAAGTGATACTACATCAGTAAACAACAGTTATAACTGACAACATCTCACCAACTGATCCAGGAAGCAATACTTACTGAGGAAAAAGTACTCGTGCTGATAGTTGTAAGGCAAATACTTGATCTTCCGTTTTCCAAACTACAGCAATGAAAGAGGAATTAGGTGGAATCAGATTAGTAGCTACTCAGGGCCTTCAGTATAAAATTATTTAAGAACTTCAGTTAGACTTCAGCACACAACTCCCTTCCCTGTATCTATTATTCTACTGAGGTAGTTTTGCAGTCTGACACTCCTAGGAGGGTACTACACTAGCGGAAACAATAGAGTTACAACATTTCTCCCTGGTTCTTCAACCCATGCTGCCTATGAACAGAATTAATTGCCAGAAATATAAAGTCACAAAATATCAAATATATATTACATGCAAATGCATCATCCACACTTTCAACTGGATTCAGCCTGTGAACTCACCGTTCTATATACAATTATTCAGATGCTTCAGTTAGTTCACGAGCAATTGAAAACATTAGGAATGAGAATGAACAACCATCCTGATATTTATATTAGTTAAATAAGTCTGTTGTATCTGCCTTACAGTATGCCTCATGCTTTTTCCTTTCATTCATAATGGCCATTCAATTGAAGCACCCGAGGAATTTTCAAAATCTACTTATTATTCATATGCAATGAGCAGGTTAGTGCTGTCATCATCAAATGACGTGTCTGACAAAAGGCTTCTAATGTCACTTTCAGTCATTTTCCAACCTGTGATCACCTGAGAACTGTGCTTTTACAAAGAACATCTCGGCAGCAGGCAAGTTGATCCCTGACCTACCATTTCTCCAGTGAAAGTCCGCATCCACAACTCACCATCGCTGTTCTTCGACATTAATTACCTGCATCCCTCGGTTAGATTTCAGGCCATTACTCAGTCCTTTTAGATATATAGTATTCTTTTATACATTTATTTTCCTTTATTGCTATAATAAGAAGGCCATTGCAATGATAAAATGTATTTCCTGGTGTACACTAATGTTGAATTGTTTTTGGCTTTGAGCAAAATATCTCTGTCTACACAACTTGCTCTCTCTTCCCTGAATTCTTACTTTAATGAAACTGGGATGCATTGTACTCCTTCTACTCTAACGCACTTCTTTACCCAGGTCATTAAACTATGGAATGTCTTGCCTTCCCTGAACTACCTTCCCTACATCAATCTATAGTCTAACAACATTGTTCCAAATATACCTCACATTCTCCTTCTGACCTTAGATTTGTCAGGTCGTTTCACCTTGGTTTCACAACAAAAAAGTAATTACCTCCACAGGTTGGGTGTCTCCCAGTACAAATACCTTCAGCATATTCACATCAGGGTCCTTCTTAAAGATGTTGGGTTTGGCATGGTGCTGGAAGTGTCGGTGATTCCACCAGTTTCCAGAGGCCCCCTTGAAACAGAGATACCGTATCACACAATATACTAAAAGCAATACGCAACTTACTCACACTGTTTGTAATTTTGTCTTCAAATGTCTTGAAATTAAATCTAGTTCTTGTGTGAGCTTCAAATTCTCTTTCAGTTAACCACACAAGCCAAAATATCTCACTCAATTCCCACTAGTCTCAGAGTCTCATAATTGTAGGCATTTGCTCTCAGTGATTGCGCATTGTCAGGATCATCTCTAGGCAGCTGTCAAAATTGTAGCCCATTCCTTCCCACTTTTACTTGGGGCTGTGCCACAAATACTGAATCACAAAAAACAGGCTAGGTTTGGTAGGCACAATTTGCCAACTTCAAGAGGAAAAAGAAACTCTGTGCATACTTATTTAGCAAACTCTAAAAATCCTATCTCCAATGTTAAGGTTAGTGACTGCCCTTTTTTGGTTTCCTTTAAGAGCAGAAATAATGAAAGCATGAGCAATCTAGTCAATCTTTTTAAACCACGGCTTTGCCTACATTTTAAAATTTGCTGCCATGTGTATGATCAAAGAGTGCCAAGGAAACTGTCTCACAAGTTACACAGCAGTTTACTGCAGTATGAAATCAAAACTATTTTGTAACGGGACATAATGAGGTAAAGCAAAACATTAAAAATGCTGGAAATCTGAAACAGAAACAAACATTTCTGGAAATATACACCAGATTAATCAGCATCAAAGAAGAGAACAGACAAGGCAGGATAAGCTGTTAAAAGTAACTATGGGAAAGTGATGGAAATTAACAGAAAAGGAGATCTGGAAGAGCAGAACATTATGAAGTGAAAATGAGAAGACACAGACATTTTTCTGAATAACCTAAGGAATGGGGAAAGACAGATGGAAAGGGAAGCATGAACTGATAAACTGGAAAAGGGCTGTCTTGTAGCATAGTGCTAGCGCCCCTATACCTGGACTGGGAAGGCTAGGTTTGAGTACCACCTACTCCAGAGGTGTGTAATAACATCTCTGAACAGGTTGAACAGAAAAGTAAGTTAAATAAAAAACTGGGAAACTACAAAATGGTCTAGGGGCCTATGTGAAGTAAGTTTACACTAATGGGTGTGAAGCAGAAATGTTGCAACACTGGATCTTGGAGGTAGTTTTATTGCTCCAACATCACCATCATTGTGATCCTCCAACCAAATACCAACCTGCTCCATCCTGGGACATGAACGGGTGTCCAGACATCCGAAAATTACAATATAGGGTTTGCATGCCTGAAATGTCACCATGTCTACACTCTACAACAAAGCTATCTCACTTACTAAGAATTTCAAAGACTTATGGCGTTATTTTTCATTAATGCAAATTATGGAGGCAACCTCGTGTTATGGACAAACAACAAGGCTGAGTGCAGTAAAACTGAAATTTCTCTAGAATCAACAGTAAAACAGAACTTATTTCAAGTAAAATTGTAAGCCATGCCAATTTGCTGAGAGTCTATTTGAATAGACTAGAGGAGATCCAGCAGTTATTCCCATGTTTTTATTAAAATCAGCTCTTTTGTTTAAGAAGATCATGTCTCAAATCCCAGCAGTTCTTATCATCCCAATCCCCAGCTCAATGATTACCTTCATGTGACCAATCAGGAACTTGTGTAACAGGTGATTCCATTTTGAACTCCGAAAGACAGACAAATGTCCAAAGTCATGTTGAAGCCAGCCTGACTGAGCCTGTAATCCAACAAAAATGAACATCTTTTATCTTAGTATTTTATCTTAATTAGCAAAGTTAATTATATTCTCTTTATATTCTTACTGAGAGAAATACAAACAATGTTCCTACCCAGAAGCACAGTTCAGTGGTTCTCACGGACCTTTCAACTCAATTGCTGACCAATAAGAAAACCCAGCAATATTTCGTGAGGACTATTTTCTATTGAGACATTAGGTGGTCTACAACTGAAGCTTGCAATATCTGTGAACATACTGAAGCTGCCTTTTCATTTGATATCAGATTGATGCACTATTTACAAAAGGAAAATTGATCAATAACTATACACGGGAGATATTTCAAAGCTACTAAAAGCTCTTCCTGCTCAAAAAATTATGATATAGATGAAGGTATTAAAATTATAATTAGCCAATTTGCTGATGACACAAATCTGGGTGGCAGAGTGAAATGTGAGGAGGATGTTAGGAGAATACAGGGTGACCTGGACAAGCTAGGTGAGTGGACAGATGCATGGCAGATGCAGTTTAATGTGTGGTTATTCACTTTGGTGGCAAGAACAGGAAGGCTGATTACTACCTAAATGAAGTCAAATTAGGTAAAGGGGTAATACAACGAGATCTAGGTGTTCTTGTACATCAGTCAATGAAAGCAAGCATGCAGGTACAGCAGGCAGTGAAGAAAGCTAATAGCATGCTGGCCTTCATAACAAGAGGAATTGAGGAGAGAAGCAAAGAGGTCCTTCTGCAGCTGTACAGGGCCCTGGTGAGATCGCACCTGGAATATTGTGCGTAGTTTTGCTCTCCAAATTTGAGGAAAGACATTCTGGCTATTGAGGGAGTACAGCTTAGGTTCACGAGGTCAATTCCTGGAATGGCGGGACTATCTTATGCTGAAAGATTGGAGTGACTGGGCTTGTACATGCTTGAGTTTAGAAGGCTGAGAGGGGATCTGATTGAGACGTATAAGATTATTAAAGGATTGGACACTCTGGAGGCAGGAAGCATGTTTCTGCTGATGGGTGAGTCCCGAACCAGAGAACACAGTTTAAAATTAAGGGGTAGGCCACTTAGAACAGAGTTGAGGAGAAATTTCTTCACCCAGAGAGTGGTGGGTGTATGGAATGCTCTGCCCCAGAAGGCTGTGGAGGCCAAGTCTCTGGATACTTTCAAGAAAAAGTTGGATAGAGCTCTTAAGGATAGTGGAATCAAGGGTTGTGGGGATAAGGCAGGAACTGAATAATGATTGAAAATGATTAGCCATGATCATAATGAATGGTGTTGCTGGCTCGAAGGGCAGAATGGCCTACTCCTGCACCTATTGTCTATTGTTATAAATCTCTGAGATAGTCATCAAAATTCCCAAAATTACACTGCCCAGTGTATAGCCCTGATTTGTAAGTATCATATTTAGATTCACCACAATTTACAAAATAGTAAAGTATAGAGAGCTCTATGTTAGCACATTGCACCATACCAGTTTCCAAAAAGAGCCAGTTACTTACTTCTATTTCCTTGCATTTATAGTTTTCATAATTCTTTTTGATTAAGCATTTATCCAGTCTTCTTTAAGCCATTATTGATAACTGCTTCTATTTCAGTTTGTATTATATCATTCCAGTAGCAACACTCTGTGACGTATTTTTCTCAAAATTCTCCTAACCTTCTTCTCTATTTCTTTGCCAAAATATCATGACTTCTAGCAACTGACTTGGTGACCAGTGGAAATAGGAATTTTCTTTGTTTTATTAGACTCCCCTTTTACTGACTTAATAGAACCTTAAATGTTATGCTTAGAAGTGACTCTGGCTGCTTTAGGCAGTTGGATAATTGACTTGCAAAATCCTGCATTTAATATTGGAAAGGATTGGGGTATGAGAGGTAAAATAACATGCTCAATTTTGATGACCTGCCCAGGGGTAACCAGCAAGACAAAATGCAGCTTTTCAGTTTCTTTTACAAATGCAAGCTATGGATCAAATTTTTGTTTGGCGACAGAGACACATGGTGGTGTGCAAATGGCATCATTTTGAGCTGGAGTTTGCCTTGTCAACTGGGGTACGTTGCCCCAACCTCATCCCACCCTCCAAAGCTACTGAAATTTTTGATCTGATGATTCATTCTTGCTCATCTCCAATAATACAGATGACGTGTGGACACCTAAATCTCTGCCATTTGCTATTTTGCTGTCATTTGTTAACAAACTATGAAATTTGTTAAGCCCAATTGTCAGGTGTTTCCATTGTCCATTGCATTCTTTCCAGCTATTGCACATAAAGAGTTTTGGGAGTCTTTTCTGTCAGCGAGAATGAGGTAGTCCAAAGACAGTAAAAATTATCTGCCGCAGGTATCATGATTAAATGTTGCAGCAGACTGGGCTGGGAATGGTCTGCATGTTATTTTAATGGATTTTTAAAAAATAATTTCTGTGCCTCAATGAATAATAAGCAATGATTTTAGGAACAGCAATTCTTTACAAGTCTAGCTGTCATTGCAACATTTACTCCTCTGACATAGGCTGTCCAGCAGTGTCATTTGGGCTTGGAGCCCCATTGTGCATCACAGCTCATCAGAAAACAGAAGTTATGTTTTCCCAACAAGGCGTGATTCATATTTGACTATAAATATTAAACTTTTTTTTATAGTAGCTCCAAATTACAAAAGTTGAATTTTATGAGCCTAAAGCGAGACTTGGGAAAGACAAGCACATATGACCATATGCAGTGCATTCATGGCTGATTGAATACTTCAATGCTTTAGAACATATAACATAGCAGCACAATATAGGCCCTTCAGCCCTTGATGTTGTCCTGGCCTTTTATCCTACTCTAAGATCAAACTAATCTATATACCCTTCATCTTACTACCTTCCATGTGCCAATCCAAGAGTCACTTAAATGTCCCTAAAGTATCTGACTCTACTGCCACTACTGGCAATCATTTCATGCACCCACTACTCTCTGAGTAAAGGGCCCACCTCTGACATCTCCCCTACACCTTCCTCCAATCACCTTAAAATTATGGTCCCTTGTGATGGCCATTTCTGCCATGGGAAAATAGTCTCTATTTACTCAATCAATGCCTCTCAACATCTTAGACATCTCTATCAGGTCATCGCTCATCTCTCTTTGCTCCAATGAGAAAAGCTCCAGCTCCCTCAACCTTTCTTCATAAGACATGCCCTCCAGTCCAGGCAGCATCCTGGTAAATCTCTCTCAATCCTCTCTAAAGCTTTCACATCCCTCCTATAATGAGGTGATCAGAACTGAACACAATATTCCTAGTGTGATTTAACCAGGACTCTTCAGAGCTGCAACATAACCTCGTGGCTCTGAAACACAATCCACCACTAATAAAAGCCAACACACTGTTTGCTTTCTGAACAACTCTATCAACTTGGGTGGCAACTTTGAGGGATCTATGGACATGGACCCCAAGATCCCTCTGTTCCTCCACACAGCCAAGAATCATGCATTTAACTCTTTATTCTGTATTCAAATTCGACATTCCTAAGTGAATCAATTCACACTTTTCCAGGTTGAAGTCCATCTGTCACTTATCAGCCCAGTTCTGCATCTTGTCAATGTCCCGTTACAACCTTAAACAGCCCTCCACACTATTCACCACTCCACCAACCTTCGTGTCATCGGCAAACTTACTAACCCACCCTTCCACTTCCTCATCCAAGTAATTTATAAAAATTACAAACAGCAGAGGTCCCAGAACTGATCCACGTGGAACACCACTGGTCATCGTGCTCCAGGCTGAATACGTTCCTTCTGCTACACCCGCTGTCTCCTATGGGCCAGCCAATATTGTATCCAGACAGTCAAATTTCCCTCTATCCCATGTCTCCTTACTTTCTGAATGAGCCTACTGTGGGGAACCTCATCAAACGCCTTGCTAAAATCCATGTACACCAAATCCACTACTCTACATTCATCAATATGTTTTGTCACATCCTCAAAGAATTCAATAAAGCTTGTGAAGCATGACTTGCCCCTCACAAAGCTGACTATCTCTAATCAATCTATGGTTTTCCAAGTAATCACAAATCCTGTCTCTCAGAATCCTCTCCAATAATATGCCCACCACAGACGTAAGGCTGACTGGTCTGTAATTCCCAGGATTATCCCTATTCTCTTTCTTGAACAAAGGAATAACATTTACCACCTTCCAGTCATCTGGTACTACTCCAAGTGGGCAGTGAGGATGCAAAGGTCATCGTCAAAGGCATAGCAATCTCTTCCCTTGCTTCCCGTCTGGCTCAGAGAACGTACTTATGCTTATGTTATTCAAAGTTTTCAACACACCACCTTCTTACCATCAATGTGTTCGAGCATATCAGCGTGTTTCATGCTGTTCTCACAAACATCAAGGTCCTTCCCGGTGGTGAATAGTGAAGCAAAGTATTCATTAAATACCTCCCCTACTTCTTCTGACTCCAGGCACAAGTTCCCTCCACTAGCCCTGATGAGCCCTACCCTCATTCTGGCCATCTTCTTGTTCCTCACATAAGTACAGAATGCCTTAGGGTTTTCCTTAATCCTACCCGCTAAAGCCTTGTAAATACCCTATCCCCATAATCCTCTACACCACTGGGAATCTGAAATCTACTAATTTCTACCTTAAACATACTCAAAAACTGAGCCTCCAGAACTCTCTATGGTATAGAAGTCCAAAGCTTTCACAAACCTGATTACAAACCTTTCCCCTAATCTTGCACCTAAGTTGAATCCCCACAATTTTTAAATTGTGCACCTTAGTTCTCAAAAGGGGAAACATCTTCACCCTATCTACCATGTCTATCCCTTTCAAACATTTTGTAGGTTTTACTGACATGACCTTTCATTCTTCAATATTCCAGAGAATTCAGGCCTGGTTTTCCCAATCTCTCTTCATAAGTCAATCCTGCCACTTTGCTACCAAGCCTGGTGAGCCTTCATTATACTCTTCGATGGCAATATATATTTCCTGAGACAAGGAGATTAAAAATGCACATAAAACTCCAGTTGAAGTCTGACCAAGCTCCCATACAAATGAAGCAAGACTTCACTATTCCTGTATTCAATTCCATTAGCCTTCCCAATTGCTTGCTGCACATGCATATTAGCATCGAGTGACTTATTGACAAGGACATTTAGGTCCCTTAGTTTATTTATATTTTCCAACCTTTTACCTGCACATTTGTCCTCCTACCAAAGTAGATGACTTCAACTTTTTCATATTATAATCCATGACATTCTCATTCACTTAGCCTGTCCAAATTCTCCTGAGGCTGCTTTACATCTTCTTCACAATACACATTCCTACCTAGTTCACTATCAGCCACAAACTTGAAAATATTGCATCTGTGATTTCAAAACAGAGCTTGATAGATATTTAAAAGTGATGATTTTAGAGGGCTATGGAGATAAGGCTGGAGAGTAAGACTAGCTGGGTAGCTCTTTCGAGAGCTGGTACAGACACAATGGGTCGAGTGGCCTCTTTCTGTATTGTAAAATGATTCTGTGATCCCCACCTCCCATTGTTATATATTGTGATCGGCAGGGGCCCAAGTACTGATTCTTGCAATACCCCACTAGAGATAGTCTACTGATGAGAGAATGACACATTTATTCTTATCCTCCTCTGTCTTTTATCCAATCATTAATCCATACCAGTACATTAGATCCTATCTGATATGCTTCAATCTTTCCAACTAGCCTCCTGTGGGAGTCATTATCAAAACCTTTCTCAAAATCTACGTATACCATGTCCATTGGGTCTTCTTTATCATCTTCAAAATGCTCTGACAAGTTTGACAATCTATGCTGACTGTGCCAAGTCAGATCATTATCATCCAATTGTCTATTAATCCTATCTTTTCAAATAGATTATAGTATTTTCCCTACTGTATGACTAAAAGGTCTTTCGTTTCTTTCTCAAATTATGGGATGATATCTTCCAATCTGCAGAAATCATTTCAGAATCTACAGAATCTTTGAGGATAATCCAGTGCATGGATTATCGCTATTATCTCTATATCATTTAACACAATGAGATTCAGACCATCAGGTTCTGGGGGTTTATCAACTTTCAATTGACAATAAATACAAAATTCAAAAGGAGAAGGGTTTAAGGTGTATGATTAGGAGCCTCTGATTGGCTGTTCAATTCTTGATTGGAAGTGTACAGACTGTGGTAGGGCTATGAGTGGTTCCTTCAGGTACCATTGCACCTCCCTCACCTGCCGCAAAACATAAAATCCAGCCCGTCAGATTCCTCCACATTCCCACGCAGGACTCATTTCCCTTGGTGTTTCTTTTTTACAGTTTATGAACACCCATTTGTCCTGCTGAGGTTAAGTTCCACATCTTAAATGGAGGATGAAAAATGGATTTCTTCCCACATACTATGTCAATCTGGCAGTGCAGGATTTTGGAAGTTCTTCGGAAACAGACCCGCGGCTCCAACGATTGTTTCCAGGTTGCGTGCACAAGAGTGAGAGAATTCCTGGCTCCATGGATATGGAGTTTAAAAATGGCTTCCTGCATTCCTCAGTTTCAGTCTGGCAGGGTGGGCTGCTCTGAAATTTGTAATGGTTACCCAGGAAGTGGTCTCTGTGTACTGTTCTTTTTCTTTAAAAGCCCTAATATCGAGTGGGTGTTCAAGTCTCCTCCCTCACAGATTGAATCACTTACCCTGCCCACTCTGAGTGTGGGCACAGCCAGCATTCCATCTCATTCTCTTTGCTGGTGTATGGAACTCCAAGATCTGTGAGCGACACAGATGGCACACTGACTTAGAGGGAACATTGGACAGAGCCATTTTCTTCTCCATTATGCAGTTTTGTTTTCCGGCATGATGGAAAATGATGGTGAGCAAATGATGGCGATGCCTGAAAGTGTCCAGGAGTCCCTGAATATCCAAGTCCCCTTTCCAGTAACCCACCCCCTTAACCCCACAGACTTTGCAGCTCTCTGGGTCCCCACCCAAACCATTTACACGAGTCTGCACCTGCCCAGCTTTCCCCCACCAGCCCTGGCATGTGAGATGACCATGCCAGGTGTGATCATATACTGACCACCTAGAAGCCATGATACTCCTGAATGTGGATGAACTTCCCTTCTGCATTACTCCTTCCAATCCATGCTTTACCATATCACTTCCTTGCAGATGCCACTGCATCCCTACACAATTCTAATCCTTCCTCCTCCACAGCCTGCAGCTCCCACTCAAAGACTAATCTTGCCAAATCTTGGTTTCAAATGCTACAGCTCAGAAGGTGCTCTCAGATGTATTGAAACTTTTACTAGCTTATAATAAAAACGCACCTTTAATATGGATTGTTGCTTCTTTGCTAGCCCAATAGACACTTAAAGATTAAAAGATTTTTCACTTAGTTTTTCCATGCTAATGTCTTTGCTTTTAGTTGATACAAGTTCAACGTTTTTCATAATTTTAAAATATTCCCACTGCTATTGCATGACCCTTAGGGTAAGTACACTGCGCATACTGGACGATATTGGTGGATAAATAGAGGTATAGTGGGGTTATGAAGTGGTATAAATGATTTGAGAGGGCATGGGGATATGGGTGGGTGAGAGTGAGGGGTGAAAGGTGACATTTTGGGGAGCTTCAAGCAATATTTGGAACTTGCCTCCTGTGTTAAGAGAATTGAGGTGGGCCTTCTAACCAGTCTGTCTCTGCAGCCACACTCCTCATTGCAAAACGCATTATGTACCTGATCACTGTGTGAAAAATCAAAAAAAATATAAAGTCACACATGGGTTGAGTGTGCAGGTCAGGTTTCCTTGTCCCAGACAAAGACTGGGCCTTAAATTTCCTCAAAAAACTTTGTCACAATCAAACTTCTTTTGAAATCCGGAACTGGCAATCCTTATTTAATCCCAGACTTCCTTAGAGAGCACTTTTTCATCTCATATCATGACCACTTAGTCACTTTATGTCAAGAGTAAGGCGAGGAAAGAATGAATAAGTTGAATGAAACTGAAAAATTTAAAATCTTGAAATATGAACAGTGAAACTTAGTGTCCATTTGATCCCAGATTGGGATTAGCCAACCTCCATTTCTCCAGGAACATTAACTAAAATGTAGCTGAAGAGGTCATTCTTAAGTTGAGCTCACACACTGGAGAAAAGCATCTAACACAGTGCATTACCAGGTCCTGGTTAGGCATCCCACATTTTGCCTGGGATCATGTTCTTCATCAATCCCATTATGTGGTTCTGATTGGTTCTTACCTGTGAAGTTGCCAGGATTAAGGCAGTAAGGAGAGTTGGAATCCAGCCGGTTCCAAAATATGACAGTGTTAGCCAGGCCAGAAACTCCAAGACAAACAGATGGACAAGGTAGAGGGAGAAAAACACCATGTCTGTTTTAAATAGTTTCATGTCCTCTGCTGTCTTCCGCAAGGCCCGAAAATCTTCAACCAACTCACTCTGAAATCGAACAGAGAGTTCCTTAGACAAACTTCAGAAAAGCTCCTTTATCATTACAACTATCAATAATGGCGCTGCTTCCCAGAACACATGAATTTGTTACAAACTAAAGACAGTTTTGTACTGGTAACCTCCAGCATACCTATCCATTTTATTGTAATACCCACTCACAGGGTGGGTTTTCAGCCAGGTTTTCTCAATATGGATCAAAATTAGGTGTGGTACCTTGGAGACACTAGATAAAAAGTAGAATTCAAACTCACTCTATTTCTGTGCTAAAACCAATTGACCATTAAGTGTCTTTATACAAGGTGAATCAAAGGAGATAGTGTAATAGTAATGTCATTAGTAATAGTTATGGTAATATTCATGAGTTTGAATCCTACCATGACAGATGACAAAACTTGAATTCAATTAAAAATTTGGTTCAAAAAGCTAATTGATTGTTGTAAAACCGAATTTAGTTCACATATCTTTTAGGGAAGGAAGTCTGCCACTCTTACCTGGTCTGACCTACATATGACTCCAGGTTCACAGCAATGTGCTTAATTCTTAACTGCCCTAGCTAAGGTAACCTACCTCCCATGGATTCCTTTTAAAAGGTACAGTTCTCAGGTGCAAAGGGTTAAAGGGATGAGTTTATTGGTCTAATGTTTGCAGGTCTAATTCAGCCCCCAACTGAAAGCCATGCAACTGATCTTCACTTTTCACCTTTTGTTATAAATTTCTATGCTCTATTAATAACATAAATTAAGCAAAATGGGTCATCTTCCTCAATTACCTTCCCCAACCTGCTTCCTGCATGAACCTCCCTATCCCACTCATCATTTTAGTCCTCATTCTCTGCTCACTATTCCACCATAGCCACTGCACCTTCAGCTACTATGGTCTTGCCACTAAATCTCCCCCTGCAAACATTTCCATCTCTTTCTCAACTTTGCTTTCAGTTCTACTTCCTTATGCTCAGTTATAACCTTTACTATTTGTCGAGGCATTTCAAACCACAATCATTCTATTCACTGTGTGGGCAGCTTTTTGAAGTGGAGGAAACATAATTAAAACCATACATCAGAAATAGCTAGTGCATCCAGTCAGTCCATGTGTGACTAACACAGTATGGAGCAAGACAAAATGAAGGATAGGATTGACATAAGGAGGTAAAAGGGTTAGTTTAAAACCAACATGGATCAAAGAGAGAAAATGTCTCTTCTCTATGCTGTTTCAAAGGATCTTGTTTGAAACATAGGTGTTTATCAAAGCATCTGTTTGGTTCAACTGAAAAAAGTTTTTCCCTCCATGAATACATTATGTTTGAGGGGGAGAACATTTAGCTCTGTATTTAACCAAAATGATCTGCGATATAATAGTATAGAGAGAGATTTATATCAATCTAATTCATGAGCACATGATTTTCACAGGATTGAAACCAAAAATGGAAATATTACCAAATGCTAGTACTGACATTCTGACTTCAATGTGCATGATATAAAACTATATTCTGAAAACTGCTAAGGTTACAATGGGGCTGAGATGCTATTCCTATCCACACGAGTACAGACTGCATGACAGCACAAAGGAAGATCAAATTCTTTTTAGGTCTGTTATTGTACAAAATCCTTTCCAGGTGAAATAGCAACCAGTGCAGAGTTACCAATGCTATTCAGCATTGATAAGCAGATACAAGCCTTATAGAGTGCAATAATGGAATCTCTATATCACAGGTAACTGGAGCCTCAATTCATGCTTGATTCTTATTTATGGGCTGTTCAATGGCTCAGAGCTTCTTATACAGGTGCTACTCATTTCACTTGAAAGAGAAGAATATTGATTTTCTGTTCTCATTCCCAGAAACTAAAAACACTTCATTAAAATTTACCAAGATTCTATTTTAAAAAGTGTGGATTAAAAAAAACCTGTTTTGTGAAACAGTATTGCTCCAAATATAACATTTGGATGTGATTCTATGCCCCACATTGACTGGGCATACGTTGACGTGAAAGTGTGCAGCAAATACAGGTACCTTATATCATAAAAGGGAATCATCTCCCTAGTTTACTGGGCATGGTGGAGGGAAGAAGACAGGGAGTGAGGAGGGAAGAGATGTTGGAAGGAGCGAAAACTATCCCAATATTTCTGTGACAAATGCTCAACCATCAAATAAATAACTGATTCTTGAAACAGCCTAGATACAAGTTTTTTTTTAAAATGGCATTGCTATATTAATGCGACCTAATTGGCTGTGCTTACATAGTTTCACTTTGAGGAATTGGTAAGATTCATGTACTTGGAGCTCAGTGGATGATCTGAGCCTAGATAAGACAAAGTAGACTTGTATTTCATAGGGTTCCAAGCTGCTGTTTCTCCCCTGCTTTGTAGAAGTGTCTAGCAAGAGCTAGAAATTCAGCAGTGATTTATTTTTGACCACAGGAGTTTCTAGTTATGACCTGACCCCACAAGTTCTGCTGGACAAACTTGGTGATTGCACCACATTATTTTGATGGTGGCACAGACCAAATGGATTGTCAGCACTGGATTCCTCTGCACTGCTCTGGGCAGCAGGGGACATGAACCTCACTGCACTGAATGCGCACAACTCAGCCAGCCATCTGTTGGAAAGAGGAGCAGCTGCACTGAATAAACTGGAGATCAAAGTAGATCCCTCTCATTGTATATTTAGCAATTCTGATCCACACTGTAGCTTTGCTGAGATTGAAGAAAAGCTGTTTTTCCACTATGTATCCAGACTAAGCTGGACCTCTAGATACTGGTAGAAATGAAAAATTAAGAGAGACACTACTTGTAGTTTCTGATTAATACATTTAATGTCTCCTCTTGTGATATGAAAGCCTCTAATATCACATCACAGAATATCCACTACCATTATCTCACTGGTCATTCAATTATTTAAGATGATGAGTAGAGTGACTTCAATCCCTTTAATATGGTGTCAGTTTACAATGCAGCTAGGAGAATGGTGACACTGCAATCACACAGCTAACAGTTACTGTTTACTGTGCTACATATGAATAGCACCTGGAAGCATGTGGCCAAGGTAGGTCTCAAACCAATATTGTTAATAAAAATAATCAATAATTAGCTATTGTACTGACAAGGGAGGCAGCTGTCCACAGTCTCTTTTTTCAAGATTGGTTTGCCATAAATTAGTTCATTCTTTACCATACTAATATCATGGAAAGCATTTTCGTTTGTGGGTTCCAATCTGCTGGAACCTTCCTGGAATTAAGAAATTTTGGAAGGTTACAACAAATACATCTCCTATCTCACAGCGATTTCTTTTAAAACCCCAAGATGTAGGCAATCAAGGATTTGCTCATCTTTAGGTCCTTCAGTTTTTTAAAAAAATAGTTTTCCTCTATTGGTAG
Organism: Hemiscyllium ocellatum; assembly: GCF_020745735.1. Taxonomy (NCBI): domain Eukaryota; kingdom Metazoa; phylum Chordata; class Chondrichthyes; order Orectolobiformes; family Hemiscylliidae; genus Hemiscyllium; species Hemiscyllium ocellatum. The sequence continues at coordinate 32,722,702 of NC_083418.1, read as the reverse complement.
TGGTTGTTTTATATTTCTCCCTCCCTTTTACCCCCTAAATTTTGACCATTCTTATGATGCTTTTAGTACCTTCTACTCTGAAGACAAGTCTTTGTTCAATTTGAAATATTCCTGTTATCTATTATTAATTGCAAATGCTCACCTTCCAAGAGACCCATGTTTACTTTAGCCACTTTCCTCCTTTTTCATGTATTTGTAGAAACTTTCATTGCCTCTTTTTTATTTCTTGCAAGTTTACTCTCATGCAAATTTCTACCTGTATTTATTTAAGCCATCTTTTGCTAGCTTCAAAAGTTCAGAATGCATGTTGAAATGGTCCTCAGGTTATCTTTCCCAATCCAGAAGATTAAAATCACTCACAAACATTGCACTATTTTTCATACAAACTAACATTGTTTCTTGATTTACTCTCGTTCTTACAGTGCAGTTATTTCAGGTGTTTGCTACCTTATCCATGGATGTAATGTGAAAGTAGGTTCAGATGATCTAACCAGAGCAGGAATAGTGATCAGCATCCCACATTAATATATCCCACCTCACACTCTGACTTCATGAGCATTCTCCTATACACCATTCCTCAGGACAAACACGTTGAAGCTCCACCATTACTCTCTCACACCCCTGTCTAAATATTCACCTTCATCACACTGCCAACTCATACTCACCCTGCATCAATGTTATTAATTCAATCTTCATACTCATAATTCACTGCTTGCTGTCTTTAGAAGAAGGCAATGCAGAATCTCAGTTAGAAGTAGAGAACTGGGTGTGAGCCTCCAACAAGAGACACTCTAATCACTAGAGGAGGTGAGGGAGATCAACGAAATGGCAGAATGCATGGCCAATGAGGTTGGAGAGATGGGAGGCTCCCAGATACCTGGCTACTGAATTTGCTATTACTGTGCACATGGCAGGCAACACTTACACATCTTGAATTGATGTCACCACTAACTAACATATGACCAAGGAGCAGCACTCTGAAAGCTTGGACTTCCAAATAAACCTGTTGTGTGATTTTAAAATATGATCATCTGCTCAATTATCACTTTGAAGCCTCTCCCTTTGTTTGTTATGTTTATGGCTTCAATCTCTCATGCTTCTTTCAACAGAGTGATGTAGGAGTTGGCATGAGAGAAGGGTGAGGTGTTCTCAAAGGACATCATGCATTTTGGGACACCGTCTTAACGGGATTGATGTATAGCCCTCAACTGGCTCAGATAAACCCATTCTTGAGGCTTCCAAGACATGTGGTCACACAATTAATCACACATCCTAAATGAGTAGGATATGTGATTAATTGGAAACAGAGACAGTGACATGGAGGTTAATGGAGGGAACAAGACTCTTCAAATGAGTGCAGATACTGAACTTATAGTGTCATCAATGAAGATGCCTCTTCTAGAGAAACAGCAAAAAATGTGTGACCTCCTGTCAGCAGAGTGACTCCAGTCTGAGAGACTGGAGGAGTCTATCTCTATTTTAAGCTCCATGGTGCTCCAGTTATTTGCTAATGCTCATCTCCACAGAAAGATTGGCCAGTTGCATGGATGTGTCAGGCAACTGAGTGCATGCTGGGCCTTCTGTCATCTGAACTTGAAAGACTTCACCTTAGCTCAATGTTGCACAGAAGTGTTGCAAAGTGACCTCCAGATCTTGGTTGTTAGGGAATTGTGGATGGGTCACAAGCAGGAAGATGGTCAAACAGCACATGGAAGTAGGGACTCTGCTCAAAGTATTCATACTCTCACTCCATTTCCGACCACTCCTCATTCGGAGTCCCTCCTATCCAGATGGTCAAGCCTGCTTGTGGATAGGTGCAGGTGGGACACTCTTTGACTATGACCTCCTGAGCTCCAAAACCTAGAAGACACTGACCATGAACATCACAGTTGCCAAAACTGGGAAATGAGAAAGCTACTGAAATACTGCTGAAACCACAGAGGTAGCACCAAAAAGCAGCACTGGAAAGAGCGAAAAAGTTTCGTAGTTTTACAAGAGATACTCAGATATTTACAAGAATATCACTGTAACATGACTTCATTGTTCATTTATCTTCGTTACTGTCTCTGAGTAACAGCATAGAACATGAATAACTGGTGCTATCAAAATGGGAAGGAACACTGTGTGTAGAATGCTTCAAGTTGAACTATTTGGGTTCACTGAACTGTAGCAGTATGAGCCCTGGCCATGAAGACCATCAGCAATGCATGCTTACTTAGTCCATTTGGAAGGAGGGTTTGTTCCAGGGGCATGTGGAGATCAGCAACCATCTGTCAAGTACATTTGAGCTGCCTGATGCACAGCCATTCAGCTTGTCCAGAAAGCCAAACCATTGTCTGTATTCAGGGTCAGAGTTGAAGTTGCCGACACCTCGGTGTTCTATGGAGCAGCTGATTGCTAAGGGAGCTGTGTTCATTAGCTGCTGTTGTTCTTGATGTTGTTGGTATTGCTGCTCTTTTCCTCATGAGAGGTTCAAGCGGTGCATAAGCTGCTCTGATACAAGTGGTAAAGCTGGCAGCAAAGAAGTGTTGCTGAATTGATAAGAAGTTTGAGTAGCACAAAATAGGAAATCACCTCCAAAGCAATAGAAACACATTCTCAGAACCAGTCCTGGGAGAAAATATCTTTCATTTATGTGAGGAAGCAGCTGTCCTGGTTCAGTATTGTAAAGTAATCCAGCTCAATTTCACAGTCTCATCAATACCCAATATGTTTTGTCTTGATGCCCACAGCTCTGATTCCAACTCCCTGCACTCTCAACTGTGGTGAAAGTTATCCCAAAATATCAAAATGTACAGGAAGTGGAAACAAAATTCCCTTACACTCATGTGTTTTTAATTATGTTCAAAATCTTGTGAATGGACAAATTATGTACAAGAAACACATCAGAAGGGTCATTACAAAAGAGTATCCAGGAGAATACTAATGTTTCAAATAATTTTTTAAAAAGTGCTACGAAGAATTCACAAGGAAATTGTGGTAACCTTGTTCAAAACAAGCAATGACATGAAAGGAAACAACAGCTCACCTTTTTCTGTCGGTCCTGGCTGGGTTCTCCTGGAGCTAACTCACCAATCAGAAGAGGCTTCATAAACTTACGGACAAAGGTGAGGTCTGGGTGAAAAGCCTGGAATGCATCCTGAAAGACAATACATTTAACATGGTGAATTTGTGTCAGTCAAAGCAAGCTTAGTTCAAGCTAAGCCAGGGAACAATTTGGCGGTTGTTCCTCTGCATTAGCACCACGTAATCCCAGGTTATAAAATTCTCTCAATCCTACTTCAATAAATAAGCCAGCGAAACCACAGCTGAAGGCCAGCCACAACGGCATAGCATCTCCGACCTCTGCATCATACTCTGAAAATGACAAATCTCTGTCACCAAATGCCAAAATAAAGTCAAGCTTTGAACACTGCAAATAGCAATGAAACTGTCCACTCTCATCATACATAATCCTCATACAAAAGACAAAGGAACTGTTCAGCAAACTGATATAAAGTACTTTTGGACTACCCTAGTCTTCCCCGTAAAGCAGCATTCCATTTATTGATACTCACAAAAATATTTTCAATACTTTAATGAGCTTTCAGCTACCATGAGTCTGTCTTAAACAATGTCACATTTCCATTCTCCCCACATTTGAAAACATTCTCTTTGGCTATTTCTTTGGTCCTTTTTTCTTAATTTTCTGCTGACAGCTGCTTAGCATCTGCTTCTTCCACAGGTTTGACCACTAGGAAACACCTAGGATATGGAAGTACAAGTTGTTGTCATGCACAAGATCAGTCCTCGGGTTGTAATGTCATCCTGACATGTACTCTTCCAGTTCTTTAGCAGCCTTTTTCTTCACAGTTATTACGTGGGTACAGCACTTGGGCAAAAAAAGCAGTCACTGCTGGTATATCTAAATCTATGACCTGATCTAAATAGGTCACCAGCACTTTTGGTCACAGTGGTTGATCTAATTTGATTTTTAATTCTATAGGTCTTCAGTTTAGCATTCCCTATGAGCTCAGGTGAGCACACAATTCCTAAGTCTGCTTAATCATTTTTCCCTGAAACTGTAATTGACTGAAAGTAGCTGTTTTACTCTTTCAGCAGTAACACGGCAAGAATACTGAGGTAATATAAAACTAAGAACCGCACCTTATTGCAAAATAAGTAGAACCTGAAGCATGGCTTAGAAACAAGGAGTTGGTGTTCTGCCATAACATTTTCATGTAGTTAAGCAGTATATAAATTGCAAACCTGAGGGAACAATTAAAAAAACCACTTAAGAGGCTTTGTCATCTAACTGGTTCTGTTGTGTTTAAACTTGGCAATTACCATTGAGATGGAAATTGATTGGCCTAGTTCTATGCTGCAAAATTCTGTAATTTTATTTAACATAACATTCCGACCAGCCAAGTGGTGCTTAAATTGGATCCAAGGCACCTCTTACCTTCCTAACAGTACAATATTGCAGATGTTGGAAAGCTGAAATAAAAACAGAAAGTGCTAGAGGTACCAGCAGATCTGGTAGAATCTGTGGGGAGAAAGAGTGTTAAATTTGACTTGGAATGTTAACTATGTCTCTGTGTAGGCCAGCAGGAAAACTAATAGATCGAGGCTTTCCAATTTTGTTTCAGAGGAGAGTTGTTACTGAGCATCAGTAAGGGTGATTGAATCCCACAGTCCAAATCTAATTCCGTGTCCTCTCCCCATGGGCTGGATTTTAACTCAAATCCCAGAAGTGAATGGTCAGAGTGCTAACTCACACTATCTCCCAGTCAATCCGAGTCATTCTTTTCAAGATGCATTCTTTTCAGCATGTTCCACGGCTGAGAATTTCCTCCCAGGAGTTGTTCCAGTTCTGTGCTAGGATTTCTCTGACAACAGGGGTGTGTTTGAAGGATCAAATCGCTTACCCCACTCCCAAGACCCGTGTTCCTCTGTAAAATCATTTTTACATGCTACAGAGTGGCTGCAATGGGATAAAAGCAGCCTTGAGGAAATTTCAGCTAATTTTTAAAAAATCAAATTTCCTCTATTTGCATTTTTCTTTAGAAACTGTATGAAGGTGAGCATTCATCACATTTAAAGACACATTCAACTCCCTTACATTAGCCAATGTGAGAATGATTGTCTTATCATGATAATTGTTTCAGTCTATTAACCACACCCTGTACAGGTATGTAATATTATATTTTGAAATCCTGAATATTATTCAACCTGACATCATTATTTTTGCACCATCGATCCATTGTGTCACTGACATGATTTGGGAGTGAATTGAGTTTCATTAGGAGTCACCATGAAGATGGCTGGTGTGGGAATCAATCGCACTGATGCAGTAGGAAGGTTCCTTCACTACAGCTTGAGTTTGGAAAAGGTGTTACACCCAAGATCTGAGCACATTTGCCCCCTCTACAAATGCCAGTTGACCCTAGAGTATTTTGCTGTTTTAAGGCTAACTAACTCCTTGCCTCTTTCAGTCTTCCTTAGCCCTCATGATCCACTGGCTTTTAAAATCCAAGTTTGGCAGCAACTCTTGTTCATCTCCCTTATCTGCATTCCTCTTTCTCACCTCTGTGGTACCCTTTACCATGTATCTTTCCCCTTAACAATCAAAATGAAGCAAAAGGAGCTGACAATTTCTTTTTCACCAGCTTCCCTCGCCTCTCAAACCTGGAAGAATCTGTCTGAATAGCAGCTGATCACATGGTCTTGGCATAATCCTATATTCCCATGTCAAATACAATCAGCCTCTTGTTGCTGTAGCCCAGTGACCTACAGTCAGCAGCCAAGTGGCTGGAATGTGCATGTTTTTCTGTGATACCTGAATTTTAATAATCTCTATTTGTCTCCCTTGCTTTGACAGTGAATTAGGCATTTCTACTCCTTTGTGTTTAGATCAATTCACTACTTGATTTCTGAATAATTGCAATGGGATATTTAAAACATGTCTCCACTCTGCCTGAGTTTTATTTTCTGCATTAACTAATTAGAGATGCTAGTCTGCACAACACACCAGCAGCGAATTCATGCCAAATACTTAGTTTGCATCTGCAGACTCAACATCTTAAAAGATTATTGCACAGATTGAGCAAGATCCCACAAGATACCACTCTGGGATTTATAGAGGGAGTCACTGGATAATGGTTAAAGGAGGAATCCTGATTGATTTTCTCCTCCTGAGGCCAAATGGGCACAGGCAAAGAACAAATCAGGGGAAGCAATGGCCTGGTGGTATTATTATAAGACTATTAATCCAGATACCCAGCTAATGTTCTGGGACCTGGGTTGAAATCCTGCCATGGCAGATGAGGGAATTTGAATTCAATAAAAATCTGGAATTAAAAGTCTAAAAATGATTATGAAACAGTCATAGAGATGTACAGCACAGAAACAGACCCCTTAGTTCAACTTGTCCATGCTGGCCAGATATCCTAAATAAATTGACCCATATCCCTCTAAACTCCTCCTCTTCATATACCCATTCAGATGCATTTTAAATGTTGTAATTGTACCAGCCTCCATCACTTCCTCTGGCAGCTCATTCCGTTCACACATCACCCTCTGCGTTAAAACGTTGAGCCTTAGGTACCTTTTAAATCTTTCCCCTCTCACCTTAAATCTCTAGTTTTGGACTCCCCTGTCCTGGGCAAACGACCTTTGCTATTTACCCTATCGGTGCCCCTCATGATTTTATAAATCTCTGTAAGGTCACCCCTCAGCCTCCAATACTCCAGGGAAAATAGTGCCAGCCTATTCAGCCTCCCCCATAGGTTAAATTCTCCAGCCCTGGCAACATCCTTGTAAATGTTTTCTGAATCCTTTCAAGTTTCACCACGTCCTTTCTCTAGCAAGGAGACTGGAATTGCATGCAGTAATCCAAAGGTGGCCTAACCAGTGACCTATACAGCCGCAATATGACCTCCCAACTCCTATACACTGACCAATAAAGGCAAGCATACCAAACGGTGTCTTCACTATCCTGTCTACCTGCAACTCCACTTTCAAGGAATTATGAACCTGCACTTTGAGGTCTCTTTATTCAGCAACCGGCCCTGGGACCTTACCATTAACTGCATAAGTCCTGCCCTGATTTGCCTTTCCAAAATACAGCATTATCTAAATTAAACTCCATTTGCCTCTTCTGGCCCATTGGCCCAGCTGATCAAGATCTCATTGTATCTGAGGTAACCTTCTTCACTGTCCATTACCTTCAATTTTGGTGTCATCTGTAGACTTAATAACCATACCCCCTATGTCAAATCCAAATCATTTATATAAATGATGAAAAGCAGTGGACTTGGCACCGATCCTTGTGGCACACTGCTGGTCATAGGCCTTCAGTCTGAAAAGCAACCCTCCACTACCACCCTCTGTCTTCTAACTTTGATTCAGTTCTGTATCCAAACAGCTAGTTCTGTCTGTGTTCTGTGTGATCTAACCTTGCTAACCAGTCTACTATGAAGAAACATGTCGAATGCCTGAATTAAGTCCATTCAGATTATATCCACCACCCTGGCCTCACATATACTCTTTTGTTATTTGTTCAAGAAACTCAATCAAGTTAATGAGACACAATTTCCCATGCACAAAGCCATATTGACTATCCCTGAGCAGTCATTGCCTTTCTGAATACATGTAAATCCTCTTCCTCAGGATCCCCTCCAACAACTTGCTCATCACTGATGTCAGGCTTACTGGTCAATAGTATTGATTTCAGAAAAAACCCAGAGCGAAGGAAACAGCCATCCTTACCTGGTCTGGCCTACTTGTGACTCCAGACCCTTGGATACATGGTTGACTCTTAATGTGTCTGGGCAATTAGGGATGGGCAATAAATGCTGGTCTAGTTAACGATGCCCACATCCCTTGAATGAACAAAAAATAAATGCTGATCTTTCTCACTTACACAACTTGACTGCTTTCTGCTTTAAATAGGGAGTACCTATTTACTCTTTGAATATTAGCTGATCTCCTGCAATATGGTATTCAGATGAGTAACTCAGGTAAACCATGTAAACACCTATTCCACTGCCACAATGTTTAATTGTTGAATTTAGGGGCATTCTGAGCTTACATTACAGTCTAATTATTTTAAGAACACTCTGAGGTGAAAGAGATGCTGTTTCTACACTGATTGGTAGGTAATTGTAAATCCCTGGTTTCTCTCGCCATCTCACGCATCCAGAAAAGACATTGTTTTGAATTGCAGCAATTTCAAAAACCTTTACAGATGCATGCCGATCTCCAGTGGTGTTGCTCATTTCAAGCTGAAGGATAAAGTGTTTTAGTACAAAGGAAATGTTGCACACAATGTATGGTTCTACTGTTACTGAACTGGTGTATTTGACCTATCATTTTAAACCACAAAGAACTCATCACCATCAACGGACACAACTAGGGACAGATTACATTGTACTGTACATCATGATCATGGAAGACGAATGCTCATTATTTAATTTATATGTTCCCGCTAAAGTTAACACTAAAAGGCATCACTGGAGAACCAAGTGTAAAGCATGAAGTGGCTCAGGCATAGGAAAACTTTTTAAATTTTCAAGACATGATTTGTCAAAACACTGCTCATGGTTCTAGTTTTATAAAGGATTGGAGCATTACAGAGCACCATGTCCTAGGTTGAAGTCATACCATGCACAAAAGAAGATAGTTGTAGTTGTTGGAGATTATCTCAGTCCCAGGATACCGCTGCAATGCATTCCTCAGAGAGGTGTCCAAGGCCCGACCATCCTCAGCTGCTTCACCATAAGGTCAGGAGTGGGATGTTTGCCAATGTTTGCACAATGCACAGGACCATTCGTGACTCCTTAGCTGTTGAAGCAATCCATGTCTATACACAGCACGACCTGGATAAGAATCAGGCTTGGGCTGATAAGTGGCAAGTGCCATTTGCATCACACAAGTGCCAGGGAATGATCATCTCCAACAAGTCAGAATTGAAACATCTTCTTTGACATTCAGCCACATTACCACAGGTGAACCTCCCACTATCAACATCGTGGGGATTACCACTGACCAGTAACTGAACTGGACTAGGCATTTCAATACTGTTGTTACAAAAACATGTCAGTGGCCAGGAATTATGCCTCCTGATTCTCCAAAGCCTGTCCACTATCTACATGGCACAAGTCAGGAATGTGATGAAATACTCACCACTTGCCTGGGTGAGCGCAGCTCCATTACCACTCAAGGAGCATGACATTATCCAGGAGCCCATTTGATTGGCATCACATCCTTAAACATTCACTCTTTCCATCACCAACATTCAGGAGCGACAATGTGTACCATCTACAAGATGCACTGTAGAAATTCATCAAGGCTTCTTTGACAACACTTTCCAAACCCAGGACCACTGCCATCTAGAAAAAGGATAGCAGTTACAAGGGAACACCTCCACCTGAAAATTCCTCTGCAAGCCACTCACCATCCTGACTTGGAAACATAGTGCTGTTCCTTTACTGTCGCTGGATCAAAATCCTGAAATGCTATTTCAAACAGCATTGTGGGTTTGCCTGTGGCTCTCGGCAGCTTAGTATAAACTTCAAAGGCAACTAAGGATGGACCAACAAATTCTTAAAACTTTAGCTAGTGAAATGTAGCTATCTGCAGTTTAATGCATAATTTTAAAGGTTAGAGTTTCCTTGCTTCATTCATATTAATTAAAGGTTAGATCAGTTTATTTCTCAACTTGACTTCTGAAATCAATTTGAAGCTATTTTGTCTGCCTTTCTGATTTATTAAAGAACAAATTGAACGCTGTGCATAATGGTGAGTCAATTGGATAAGTATAGTGAGATCAACAGAAAGGAGATTTTTGACATCAATAAGTAAAATTCCGATTCTCCAAGGCATTAAAGGCTCATAGCATTTCTGTCTTGTCTTGCCTTTTAGCACTGACACAAAGCTAAACAGTTTTGCGTGATTGTCAGCAGTGATCAATTCAGGGGATGAACGTGTTGTTTACATCACCTTGCTTCAAAGTTACATTTGCACCATGTGACAGAAGCTTATATGGCAAACATACTGTATGTGCTTCATTCAAGCAGCCATGTTTCAAAGTCTGAGTGTAATAGTTCTCAATCAAGAGAGACATCCTTCAGTCAGGTAACCACAGCACAGTAAGTCAAGGACAGCCTCCAAAATCAGTTCAGCAGTTGGACATAGTCAGTTGGCCATTTGGGAATGTCAGGGTCAGGGGACCCAGGTGTCTACAGTCCAGAGAGTGAGCCACAGTCAATCCTGTAGGTCTGGCTAGTTCATGCGACTCAGCTGTAAAGGGGGTTCAAAGTGTAATGTTGGAGATGAAGTCATGATTCATACATCTTTGTGGGAATGTGTGGAAGTTCAGAACTGATGGTTTGACAGGGCATGTAAGGAAGAAAGGAACTTGGCGGGAGTGGGGTGGCTTTGATCACCAGGCTAACCAGGTGGCTTTCTAAGCCAATCACAACCTGCATTGTTTTCCACGCTCATGTGATTCTTAATTGTGGAGTGAAAATGGAAATGGCTGCCACCACATACCGAGTGGGCAGAATGCTTATTTCCGTGTGAGCCCACAATGTGGTAATTGGACTAATCAGGTACATTCACAGTTCAAATTGAAGTCAGTAACCCATATGCAAAATGTATGCAGTGTCCAACCATGTGGGATCCAAATCTTACTCATAAGTAATCTTCCCTATGCCACTGGTTAATCACAGTCATCTCTGTGAAGGAGAAGTACTCACTGACAACACTAAAGGCCTGCAGGCCAGAATTCACAAGAACAACTCAAGACCTCAAAGGCTGAATGAGGGAACAGTGCTGATTTCCTCTCATCTTAAACTGTAAGTATTCGCCAACATGCTTTATATAATGTATGCCTTTGTTCTGTGAAAATGGAATGTGGATGGGATGACAAGATGTCAGAAATCATTCAGCGCCTAACGTATTTACTTGACATGATTTCTGCTGTAGTCATTGGAACAACGTCTCTACATCAAAGGTCCATGTAAAGGCATTCCATAGCCCTCCTTTTGGAGTCCTCATGTGCCACTGCATGCAGGTCAAGAATAAACCATTTGTGATATGAATGTTGATTGCTCACATTACTAAGGAGTTGCTTTGTTTCTGATATTCAGGTTCATTGGAACTGTGACCAATGGATCCAGCCTCAGTCAGGGGTCATTGTCTCTGTGGTCACGGTACCACGAAGGCACAGAGAAATGCAGCAGCAAGCCCAGGACCAGCAGCAACCTTCAGTCGCTGCCAAACATCCTCTGCATGAAGACATCACAGCTGAAGATCCCCTAATAGTGCACAGGGAGTACCCGAGTCACAGAGTCAATCATCCTCAATGCTATTTCCTCCAGGTGAGCAAAGTGCAGCACACCACAGACTGCGGATGTCACAGGATGTCACCACAGAGCTTAGCCATCTGCTGCAGCAGGACCTGGAACTTGGAGGGTGAATGGCCATCCTATCCCAGTGGTCATCAAGACAGCTGGACTAATGCAATGGTTGCTTCCAAACATCAACTGGGCACCTGTGTGGTATCTCTCAATCCCTAATTCACAAATGTATCAAGGCTATAAAAATTGAATTAGTGCCATTTTACACCACTTCATCTAATTTCCCGCAGTGAGGTCAGTGCTGCAGTCCAGGCAATGGGTTTTGCCAACATAGCTGACAGTGATATGGTAGCTTTATGGTAATGCTCACACTGAGTCACAGGATACACTGAGCTAATGGAAGTGCTGGAGTGCAAGAGAGATACTAGCAGCCAATGAAAACATTTGTAAAGCAATTAAGAGTCTCTAAAAATGGATAACACATTCTTGATATAATCAATTTTTCCAGGAACAATACAGAATTTTTTGAGCAATGGAAACTTTACATGTGCTGTTAACATCCACAAGAAACAATAAATAAGTCACATTTGCACTTTATGTCCTTCATCACATCTCCTTGGCTGCACTGCTACTTCAATTAAAGACAAATTTCTTCCTACTGTTTTCTCTCCATGTTCAGTTACACGATAATCATTTGAGTTAAACATAATAGGTAAGATTTATCTCTTATTCTGCTGCTTAATATGAGTCATGTATCTATAGTTCTTGTAATTTATCATCGCAACTGGTTTAATGATAATTGAAATAAGTCAAGTTTTGATTTTAATAAAGAACTGATGTGTTAATATTGTCAAGCTCAAATTCCATTATTCCATGCATGTTCATATAAAACTGGATTAGTAACGAGTCAGTAATCATTTGCATATGTATGTTTAATTATGTAATTAATTTTTTTCTCACTTTTTTTAAGAGGGTGGTCCTGTGGCAAAATGTTCCTGGAAAGCAGGATGTAGGAGCTGTCTGTGCCAATTTCCAGAAATAGGGAATGAGTTGTTAATATTGATTGAGTAATCCTGGGGCCATGGATAGAGCTTTGGCACTGACTGAGTATGAGAACATTGAGAAAGGAGATTCTTGGCATGCGAGCTGGGGTGATGCTGACAAAAGCATGGGTGTTAGGGCTTTCGAAGAATGAGTTTGGAGGGGTGGTGTTCAGTGTGGGACTGTGATGGACAGCAGAAAGAAGCAGGTAAGGGAATGAAAGATTTGTTGGATTATAGAGAAAAAAAAGAGACAGGGCAACACGAAGAATTAGAAATTTTGAATAAAGAAGCATAACAGAGATTTCTAAGCAGTAAGTTTTTTTTTCTGGAGAAGATACAACATTTTAAATGGAGGCTCTGGTCATGAATAGAAAGAATGCTCAGAGCCATTAAGAGGCCAAATTATGCCAATACAACATGACAGGTTTACATGCAACTTTTTCTATCATTAATATGCCCATAAACAAAGGTACAATGAAAACACAACATCATTGTGTTAAAGTGAAGTACAATCATAGCTTCCTCCAAACTAAAGGTTTCAATCCTCCCACTTCCTCCAAACTAAAGGTTTCAATCCTCCCACTTCCTCCAAACTAAAGGCATCCCCCATCACGAAGGACTCAAAGCCCTCCGCTTCTTCCTTTCCCGCCGCACCAACCAGTACCCTTCCACTGACACCCTCCTTCGACTGACTGAACTGGTCCTCACCCTGAATAACTTCTCTTTTCAATCCTCCCACTTCCTCCAAACTAAAGGAGTTGCCATGGGCACCCGCATGGGCCCCAGCTATGCCTGTCTCTTCGTAGGATATGTGGAACAGTCCATCTTCTGCAACTACACTGGCACCACCCCCCACCTTTTCCTCCGCTACATCGATGACTGTATCGGCGCTGCCTCGTGCTCCCACGAGGAGGTTGAACAGTTCATCAACTTTACTAACACCTTCCATCCCGACCTCAAATTCACCTGGACTGTCTCAGACTCCTCCCTCCCCTTCCTAGACCTTTCCATTTCTATCTCAGGCGACCGACTCAACACAGACATCTACTATAAACTGACTGACTCCCACAGCTATCTGGACTACACCTCCTCCCACCCTGCCCCCTGTAAAAACTCCATCCCATATTCCCAATTCCTTCGTCTCCGCCGCATCTGCTCCCAGGAGGACCAGTTCCAACACCGCACAGCCCAGATGGCCTCCTTCTTCAAGGACCGCAGATTCCCCCCAAACGTGGTCGACGATGCCCTCCACCGCATCTCCTTCACTTCCCGCTCCTCCGCCCTTGAGCCCCGCCCCTCCAACCGCCACCAAGACAGAACCCCACTGGTTCTCACCTACCACCTCACCAACCTCCGTATACAGCGTATCATCCGCCGTCATTTCCGCCACCTCCAAACGGACCCCACCACCAGGGATATATTTCCCTCCCCTCCCCTATCAGCGTTCCACAAAGACCACTCCCTTCGTGACTCCCTCGTCAGGTCCACACCCCCCACCAACCCAACCTCCACTCCCGGCACCTTCCCCTGCAACCGCAGGAAATGTAAAACTTGAGCCCACACCTCCTCCCTCACATCCCTCCAAGGCCCCAAGGGATCCTTCCAAATCCGCCACAAGTTCACCTGTACCTCCACACACATCATCTACTGCATCCGCTGCACCCGATGTGGCCTCCTCTACATTGGGGAGACGGGCCGCTTACTTGCAGAACGCTTCAGACAACACCTCAGGGACGCCCGGACCAACCAACCCAACCACCCCGTGGCTCAACACTTTAACTCTCCCTCCCACTCCACCGAGGACATGCAGGTCCTTGGACTCCTCCACCGGCAAAACATAACAACACGACGGTCGGAGGAAGAGCGCCTCATCTTCCGCCTGGGAACCCTCCAACCACAAGGGATGAACTCGGATTTCTCCAGTTTCCTCATTTCCCCTCCCCCCACCTTGTCTCAGTCGGTTCCCTCAACTCAGCACCGTCCTCCTAACCTGCAATCTTCTTCCTAACCTCTCCGCCCCCACCCCACTCCGGCCTATCACCCTCACCTTGACCTCCTTCCACCTATCACATCTCCATCGCCCCTCCCCCAAGTCCCTCCTCCCTACCTTTTATCTTAACCTGCCTGCCACCCTCTCCTCATTCCTGATGAAGGGCTTGTGCCCGAAACGTCGAATTTCCTATTCCTTGGATGCTGCCTGACCTGCTGTACTTTAACCAGCAACACATTTTCAACTACAATCATAGAGGCAAGCTGACAGAGGTAGATATTTATAAAAAGGGTAGACCATGAACCTTTTGAGATATTATTTCACTGATCAGATTGTATTGGCCCAGGTCATGCATTTAATCCATGCCATTCTTCTTTTCACAGAGAACAGTTCAGTTCTGAAATTTGTTGTTGGCTCATGCAGTAGGTGAGCCTTTAAGAGGTAACTGAGTCAGTTCTTGCTTGGAGCGGACCTCACATAGAAGGGAAGTGATCTAACAATTAATGTACAAGTGATCAATGTGGTCGCCTGGATGATTTTCATTTCTTGATGTTGGAGGTGCGGGGAGTGATCAGACATATATATTTTTCTCCACTTTGATTCCATTCTATTTGTTCTTTCTTATATTCTCTCCAGGACATTCTGTGGCTGCTGGGGATGAGGAGAAGGTAGCAAGTATCTGGTCATGATTATTCATGCATCATTAATATGAATAAGACTTGATGGGCTACTGGTTCTCGCTTTCTCACATTTATTTGTGTATAATATATAGATTCATCTAGTAATTTGTCTAAAGTTTCCCCCCTTTATAGTTATTTTTCTTTAAAGTTTGATGTAATTTCAGGCAAATTCACGAATATTTTAATAAATTCACACATTATTTACTGCTTAAGTAATGGCAAACAATGAAACCCATTCGCAAAAACAGTATGGAACTTAATGATACTACATTATAAACAAAGAGATGATGAGGATGGACTGTATTACTTTAGTGAAAGCTTCCTTACAGTATAGGATCCATGCATTGCTGACTATGAGTGTTTAATGCATGTAAGATATTTATTAATACAGCTAACATTTATCACACATGAAAGCATTATAATATTGATTTCTCAACATATGAATGAACTTTTTTATCTGATTGGATTTCTAGTTTATCAACTAATCCTTTGCTAATACAGTGTGATTTTATCATTGTACAAACATGTGCAGTTAAACCAGATTTTAAACCACATTCACTAAAACCCACCTAAGTCAACATTTTAAGTCCACATTATAGATTGATATATTAGGTTTTAGACAGATAATCAATTATTATGTCCCAAAATATGGATATCAAAATGTTGACTGATGAAATTCTGTTTAGTGGCTTGAACATTTCAACGTCTAATATACAACATCTGCTTCACGGTTTGTTCATGACAGTCCAGATATCACACTCTAACAGAAACAATAGAAACAAAAAGCCAGTAACTAGATGCCAGGTGCTTCTGACTTAAGAGAGTGAAATTGAACCCTTTTCCAATTTAAGCATCTTTCTTTACCAAGCAACTACGAGCCAATTGGTCTGAACAGCTGTTTACTTCATGATACATTGTGGTCTAAGAGATACAGACTGACCAGAAATCATAATGCATTATGTAACATGCTTATCCTTAAATGAAACAACGTGTCCTTTAACTTAACATGCAAAACATCACAGGAGGTTTATTTTACTTAATTATGAGGCCAATATTCTCCCCTTCCCAATCATCCCTTAAAAATTGTAATTTGCAGTGCAGGATTTTTTTAAACCAATTAATATTTGGCGGTAGAGAACTTGAGTATTGTCAAAACAAACAAAAATGCAATTGGTTGAAGCTTCTTGACTTGCATTCATCAGGTCAATGCATGGTTTTCTTGTAAATTGTTCTGATGAATGCAAGGCAAAAAGCTTTGACAAAATGTTCTGTTCTTCAGCATTGTTTAAACCAGGTCATAGCAGACCGAACCATTGGCAATAAGCAATGTAAGTTTGTCTGTCTTGATTAGCAATTATGAAATTAGGTGAGTCTGGGTGATTAATTAGAGCTGTTGATTTAAAGTACAAACAATGTTATTATGTGAACACTGCATTTCTCTGACCAGAAAATATCTAATCCTCTAGAGTCTCCTCCACTTCCTTCCTCTGCTCACGTTCTGTTACTATGGCTCTGCTACCAGAGCATAAACTCTGCTCACTTAGAACTCATTTGTGTGCCCAAAGGATTCAGTGTGTGCAAACTTTATATCAATATGCCATGTAGCATGTGGTAATGCTCAATGCACAAAATAACTGGTTACTTTTCTCAAATCAATCTCTTAATTATAGGTTTAATTCCTGTTTTCCTCCTTGGCCAACAATACCATTGCTCAAAGTGAAAACACCTCTCCAAGAATGCTCAGCTGATAAAAGCTTCCTGTAGTTGATTTATACAGACCAGGAAAATGTCCGGGTTCACTTTATTGCCTTTCCCTGAACTACCAACTTAACTGGATACACTACGGAGAGAGAAAAGAAAAATCAGCTAAGAGTCTCTCTCAATCACTACAGGAAGACAGGACGTGAAGTAGGCTCTTTAGGCTTTCAAATCTATTCAATTGGCCAATCAGATTACAGCTGATCTCTCACATGCCTTTATTTCATCATTTTAAAAGAACTATCAATCTCAGTATTAAAAATTTCAATTCACCGGTATCCAAGACCTTTTGGAAGACTGTGTTCCACAATGTCATGTGTGAAAAATGGTTCCCAATTTCATCTGTTCGGCCTAACTTGAATTTTAAGATTATACACTCTTGCTTTGGATGCCCCACCAGATAGATATTTAACATTTTAAACATGTTGATTAAATCAACCTTTACCTTTCTAAATGGAAAGGAATGCAAGTCAATTATATGAAACTTGCTTCATAATTTATCCAACTTATATAATTCTGGTGACTCTGCACTGTACTCCTTCTAAAGTCAAATTTATTTTTCTTGAAGTTCTGTCCCCAAAACTGACTTCAGTACTCCACATGGGACATGGCCAAAATATTACTGAAATATTATTTTTCTGCTTTGACTTCTAATCCAGCAAACTGTCTCCTGAGGAAAGATGACTCAACCTGAAACATAACTCTAATTTCTCTCTACAGATGCTACCTGACAAGCTGAGCTTTTCCAGCAACTTCTGTTTTTGTTTCTGATTTCCAGCATCCGCCGTGCTTTTGGTTTTTAAAAACTATTGTCTCGACTCTGCCACACTGCAAACTGAGTGCGTTCAGCTATGTGCACAGATTGAGAAGGTTAATGGGAGGATTAGATATGTTAAAATTACAAGCAGAAGTTTTGGTACAGCAAAAAGGAGTGAAAATCATCTAGCAAGTGGACCAGCATCCATAAACTACAAATTGAAAATAATTGGCAAAAAGAATTAGAGGTATATGAGAAGAAATCTCTGAAGAGAAGATTGCTAAGATATGCAACATATTACCTTAAATTGTGGTGGAATCAGACTCCTTAGTTACTAGTCAAAATGTATTTTGACATCTATTTGTAGCAGACTAGTTTACAGCATTGTGGAGAAAAGGTTTGGAAATAGGACAAACTGAACTGGTCCTTCAGAGTCAGAAAAGGCACAACAGGCCAAATGGCCTTCTGCAGTAAGATTTTCTGGTTCTGTGAGCTGAATCATCCCTTTTGCTGCTTCCATTGCAATGAGCTATCTCAACACAGGGCAGATTTTCTTAACAGGATTCGGAACCCTCCAACCACAAGGGAACCTCACCATCCGCCTAGGAACCCTCCAACCACAAGGGATGAACTCAGATTTCTCCAGTTTCCTCATTTCCCCTCCCTCCACTTGTCTCAGTCCCAACCCTCAAACTCAGCACCACCTTCCTAACTTGCAATCTTCTTCTTGACCTCTCTGCCCCCATCCACACTCCGGCCTATCACCCTCAACTTATCACCCTCACCTTAACCTCCTTCCACCTATCGCATTTCCAACGCCCGTCCCCCAAGTCCCTCCTCCCTACCTTTTATCTTAGCCTGCTTGGCACACTTTCCTCATTCCTGAAGAAGGGCTCACACCCGAAACATTGATTCTCCTGCTCCTTGGATGCTGCCTGGCCTGCTGCGCTTTTCCAGCAGCACATTTTCGGCTCAGATTTTCTTAACAGCCATGCTGAGTTTACCATTTACCAAATCTATTGAGAAGAGCTTAGAAATAAAAACCATTCATTAAGACTAGAGAGATTGTTACAATATAATTTAGTCAAGTTACTACCACTGCAATGTTGATGGTGAGGGACCCATTGCTGGTCCACTCGTAGCAAATCAAGGAAAGTCAAATGGATTTAACTCAACTACTAGAAAATCAACATCCAGTATGTGTACTTTACCTACTGAATTGTTGCCAATATTATATCCTATTTTCCCTCAAGTGGGTTGTTTCATGCTCTTGTACAGTTCCATAGATGATTCCCACCAGAACCTCAGCCAAGTCTCTATTCTTCCCATATGATCCCATTTAGAATGCAATTCAACCTCAGGAGAGTACTGAAGCAAACACAATCCTGTTCTCACCCTTCATTCATAGATTTTTCAAATCAACCTAATCAAAGATGTTATTGCAATTGGTGGGACTTGAACCCAGGCTACCTGACTCAGAGGTAGGGGCAGTACTACTGCACCACAAGAGTCGATCCATTGCATGCATACACACTTTCTAAAACATGTCTCTGAATAGTGAACAGATGTATCAGGAATTCCTTCTTATTTTATGCTCTTCCTTAGTTTAGTGCACTGAGATCAACTGCGGAGATGAAATTATTCAGTACACACTAAGGGTAGAATGGGAATCTCTCAGTTCTTTGAAATTGTGCATCGTATTTGGATTAGTTTTAGTTGATATTTGAACTCCCTCACCCTTAAGCGCATTGCATCATAGGATTATTCAACCAAACATTGTTAGTTACCAGATGCAATATTGTACCAAAATTTTGAGCTCAAAATTAACATCAAAGAATTCTAAATTCTGATAAATGTCCAGTTCCAGACTAGAGAGTCCATTCTTTATTTTATTCATTAACAGAATGTGAGCATTGCTAATAATGGCATACTTTGCAAATGCTATGCACAGTGGTATAGAAAATGGACATTTAAAATAGCAGCTAGGGATCTTATCAACTGAGCTCCTGGTGTTGAGCCCTGGGGTGCTGTTAAATTTTCACTAATCCAAGCAAATGAATAATCCATACTCCTCATTTGGGCCCTGTAGATAGTGAAATGTCTTTGGGAGTCAGGAGGTGAGTTACTCTCTGCACAAGTTCAAGGCTCTGATTTTCTCCTGTAGCCACATTGCTTAAGGGTTGGTCCAGTTTATTCACTGGTCAATAATAACCCTTAGGATGTTGATGATGGAGTATCCAGCAACTGCATGTACCATTGTATATCAATGCAAGGTGATGAGACTTTCCTTGTTGGAGATGATGATTGCCTGGCACTCGGCTGAAACTGAACGTTATCAAGGTCTTGCTGCAGGCATGTACAGACTACCTTAGTTCACGTTGGCTACAATGTACTGTTCCCCACAACCAAACAGCTCACTGACACACATAGTCCCTCAGTTATGTGAAGATGGCCGCCTGACAAGCACCACTGTAACCTGCAAAAGAATAGTTCTTTCAAGGGAGGAGAGACAATAATTACGGAAATTGGTTGGAGTTGGAAAGTGTGTCTTGGTTATTTGCAATTGATTCTGAATGAATATTGATTATTAATACAGTAACCCTTGGAAGATTTAATTATGCAAATATATTTTAGCATGAAAACACAAATTTGAATTGAAGACCAAATCATTTGTATTGTACTCATCAACATCAATACATTTACTATGTCCAAATTAGTCAGGTTTTGTTTTTATTGAGGTTCTAGGATCTTCAGGAGTGTTTTGGAGATTGGATTGGATTGTATGTATTAATGATGTTGCTGCTTAATGATGATTGAGAAAATCATTTTTTTTAAACTGTATACCTGGATTCATCGTGAAGTATCGGTATTTTGGAAATTGTAATTCATTAGTTCAAGCACTCTTTCTGAAAACTGATCAGTGACCCATCTAATTGTGCTTAGTCTTCGTTTTCTACAAAAAAACTCGACGATCTCTGGCTCAGTCTGAATTATACTTATCCAGTTCTCACCAGTATCCTTTTTTTATTATTTAGCAATTTTATAATTCTAATCTAGATCTCGCCAAGAGTGTGACTATGGGCAGTTCCCGGGCTGGGAGGATTGCATTTCCATCAAGAGTGATGGCCCATATTCATCTGACCGCAAGTAACTCCCGATCCCTGAACTCGAGTAACCTCGGTCTTCTGCCAAGAAACCAGGGGTTGCTTCCGCACCTTAAAGATCAAGATTTTCCACCAAAAAAAAATTCGCGCAAGACCATTTGCGCCGGGGAAGATACGGGTCTTGGAGATGCCCTGTGAATGGTGAATAGCAATAGCGAGGAGTATTCCAAAGCTCACATCTATAGATAACAGATCACAAAGAACAGCAACAGAGCACGGGAAATGCATCCGTACATGAGTGCATTCTGACTTCACATACAGCCTGCGCTCTCTGAGCGAATGCAAGCGGGCAATCGAGCTGTTGGGTTGAATTGTTGTTTAAAGGTGATTTCCTTACCGTGGCGTCCTCTCCGGCAAAGTGACTGATAACCCGTTTCCCTCCGGGGTGCTTTAGGGCCCAGTTAGTCACGTTATACACTTTCCTATCAATCACAAGCCACTTGTCCGTCTTGCTATTGTGCTTCTGAATCTCTTCCCAAGTGTAATGCGTTAACATTTTCTCACAGCCCCCTTCTTCCTCCCCCTTCTCTCCTCCTTTCCCCATCTCTCCTTCCTTCACGTTCTTCTCTCCCTCTACCTGCCCTCTTGGCTTTAGCAGTTCATCTTATATTTCCAGCCCGCCCAGCAAGATCCTACAAGAATTAACCATTAATACGATGCTGTATCCTAGGAGATCAGCAGAGTTTTTGCACCAATCAAGTAGCTCTGCCGCTGCCCTCGACGGCAAGCATTGGTTCAATCCGGATCTTTCGAACGGTATGGGGGCTGATCCTTTCATAAAAGCGTTCATGACAACCTCAGTCCGATGGGGCTGCGGCCAAAACGCCTGGGAGTTTGATTCCCGAAATGGACTCATTGCCAACTTCTGTGAGCCAGTCCCTTCGCGCTCTGTTAGACTCGCGGCACTGAATTCAGAATCTCACCGATAATTCCTCCAGCTCGCTGGCACCCAGCTGCTTTGCCGCCTATTCTAATCCATCGTTCCCGCACCAAACAGGACTCGGAAACTCCTGCCCGCCTGCACCATCCTCTCTACTCCCGGATTGTAAACCCTGCTCCCTCGGGGGCTCCCGATCACCTCCTGGTCAGCTTAATGCAGCACAAGACTCTGAAAAAAAAATCAGAGAAGGTTGCTCGTTCAAGTTGTTTTGAACTTGCTAATATTTTGACGAGGGACTGCGATTTTAAACATAAACAGAAGTTGCTGGAAAAACTCAGCAGGTCCGGCAGCATCTGTGCAGAGAAATCAGAGTTATCGTTTCAGAAACGGTGGCACTTGCTCAGAACTGTATCACTGTACAAATGCTATCAGACCTGCTGAGCTTATCCAGCAACTTCTGTTTTCGTTTCTGATTTACAGCATGGGTATTTCTTTCGGCGCTTTTAAATATATTGGCTTCTTTTCTCCTTTCGGTGGCTCACTGGTTCGCTCTGCTCCCTCAAGCGCTGGGGACCCTGGTTCGATTCCATCTTCGGGCGATTGTCTGCGTGGAGTTTACAAATTCTTC
The DNA here is from genome assembly GCF_020745735.1 of Hemiscyllium ocellatum. Classification (NCBI taxonomy): domain Eukaryota; kingdom Metazoa; phylum Chordata; class Chondrichthyes; order Orectolobiformes; family Hemiscylliidae; genus Hemiscyllium; species Hemiscyllium ocellatum. The sequence continues at coordinate 32,700,460 of NC_083418.1, read as the reverse complement.
CCGTGTTTGTGTGGGTTTCCTCCCACAATCCAGGGTGTGCAGGCTAGGTGGATTAGCCATGGGAAATGCAGGGGTATAAGGATTGGGTGGGATGCTGTTCAAGGCAGAAGTGGGTACTGCAGCTGCCGGAGATTAGAGTGGTGCTGGAAAAGCACAGCAGGACAGGCAGCGTCCGAGGAGCAGGAAAATCGAAGTTTCAGGCAAAAGTCCTTCATCAGGAATTCTTATGAAAGGCTTTTGCCCGAAACGCCAATTTTCCTGATCCTCCGATGCTGCCTGACCTGCTGTGCTTTTCCAGCACCACTCTAATTTTGGGATGCTCTTGAGACAATCAGTGTGGAGTTGATGGGCCAAATGGCCTGCTTCCACACTGTAGGGATTCTATGACTTGATCAGATTTGAAGAGCGATACTTATCAGTATGGCTAGTGGATTGAAATATAGCACCTTATCTCCCTACATTCCACATCTGATGCGTTACTTTCAAAAACAATGGTTGTTTTATGAAGATTCACAAGCAACATTCCACAAAAGAAAAACAAAGATTGTTTTTGATGCTCAGTGCAAAGTGTTGGCACTTGTTTCCTGCTCCACTTTCAAGTGTACCACTGTTACAACATTGTTTAATGTCTCATCCACAAGACTCTACTCTTTAAAGATGCAGCTCTATCTCTGTACAGTATTGACAGTGCAACCTAGAAGGTCATCATTCAACTGATGAATAAGCAAATGGAGCAGACATTAGTTCAGTGAAGCAACTCCATTCATTGATTATTAATATACAATGGCTCCGTTTATAAGGAGTGGAAAGGAAAACGTTATACTACAAAATGCTAAGACTATAAGGCTATACCTGCATGTAATGCACACCCTGGTCTTTCTGAATACAAATATTTCCCACTCTCTTACTAATCAAAAGCTCTTTGTTTTAAAAGAAAACCCAAAAAATGTCACACTTTGCCACTTTACATGTCACTGGATATGTTCTTTCCCACACAAACCAACCTGTCTACATTTCTCTACTCTCTCGATGTATTTCCCACACCACACACTTTCCTAATTAACTTTGTATTAGTAAAATCTGGATACACAACACTCAGTAACCTCACAAGTTATTAAAATAGATTGTAAATATTTGAAGGACTTGTATGATCCAGTAGTGCTTGTTGATCACAACCCGCAAAATTGAACATTTCCCTTGTATCCCTACCGTGTTTTCTATTAACTACTCCTCAACCTATTCTAATATATTGGTCCCAGTTTTGAGTCCTAATTTTGCTTAATAATGTCTTATGTGGCACCTTATTAAATACTTTTAGAAAATACAAATGCATAATTGCCCCATCCATCTTACCAGCTACACTCTCAAAAAAAAATTTGTAATGGATCTGTCAAACATAGTTTCCCTAAATAGATGTTCACTCCAATTGATCATATTATTATTTTCTAAGTGTACCATTATCACATCTTAACATGGATTTTGTTAACTACTTCTGTTAAGGTAACTGGTTTGTATGTCCCCATTTGCTTTCTTAAAAATTCGAATTATGTTTACTACATTCCACTCCTTGGAAATTGTTCCAGGAGCACAGACATTGACTATTTGGTTTCTCGAACCTGCCCCACTATTTAAAAAGATTGTCACTGACTGAACTGAGGCCACATTTGTCTTATTTGAGCTACCCACCCTAATCTGTTCTTCTGCCCAGATGCTTTTCCCTTATCTGTTGTATTCTTCTTCCCTACTTTATTCATTATCATTGTTTAGTTTTTCTCTTTACCTTTAATGTCTAAAGCACAATTTTCCAATGTTACCCTTTCCAATTTCTTTTGTTTTCAAAGTACTATTTAAGAAAGAGATATTGCTAATCTGTTAGCCAGGAAAACCAGCCCCAGCATATTTAACCTTTCCCCATAGCTCAAATCCTCCAACCCTGGCAACATCCAAATCTTTTCTGAAACCTTTCAAGCTTCACAACATCCTTGCGTTAGGAAGGAGACCAGAATTGCACACAAAATTCCAACAGCGTCCTAACCAATGTCCTGCACAGCCACAACATGACCTCCCAACTCCTGTACTCAATACTCTGACCAATAAAGCAAAGCATACTAAATGCCTTCTTCACTATCCTATCTACCTGTGACTGCACTTCCAAGGAGCTATGAACCTGCACTCCAAGGTCTCTATGTTCAGTAACATTCCCAAGGCCCTTCCCATTAAGTGTATAAGTCCTGCTAAGATTTGCTTTCCCAAAATGCAGCACCTCGCCTTTATCTGGATTAAACTCCATCTACCGCTCCTCAGCCCATTGACCCATCTGATCTAGGTTTTGTGGTAATCTGAGATAACTTTCTTTGGTATCCACTATGCCTTCAATTTTGGAGTCATCTGCAAACTTACTAACTATACCTTTTCATCTAAGCAATTCACCATTTACTATTTTAAATTTTTATGACCAATTTATTTATCTTGTCCAATCAGACATGGTACCAGCTAACTGGGTGGATGTCATCCCAATGCTAAAACCCCTTCTTTCCCCAGTAACAGTGTCAGGGACCCCTCTTTCTCATATCACTCCTTCACCCATCTCTGTAATCATTTGTCCTTGTATGAATTTGTGTGTGACTAGGATAATAATCCAGAGATTATAACCCTTCCTTGGAGCAGGAGTAAGTAGGACATTTGGACCTTCAACCTTGCTCTGCCATTCAATATGAAAATAGCTGATCCTATTTTTCAGGGCCACCTTCCTGCTTTTTCTCTATATTCTTGATGCTTTTCAAAGCTAACAAATGATCAACCTGTTCTCCATTTTAGAGCCTATTTCCCAGCACTTTCCAAACAGGACCCCATGCCTACACTCCCTATAGTACAGACCCCAACATGGATCAAAAATACTTCTCAAATATCCTTTCCTTCCAGTTCAGAATGTCCCACTTCTGTGAAACTTCCTATTTGCTGAACACAATCTTTCCCTAATTATTGAAAACATGTCTATTGCCATATGTTTTGAATCCTTCTTCCCCCTTCAGAGAGCTGCCTGTTCCATAGTGCTAAGGACTGCATGCTGGCTGTCCTACTGACAGTTTTTATCTTCATCCTCCTACTCGTATGAAACCTGTTACATCTCTAAACTTTTCCAGTTCTGACAAAAGGTCATTTATTTGAAACATTAACAATGTTTCTTTCTCCAGGCATCCCACCAGATCAGTTGAGTATTTCTAGTGTTTTCCATCTTCCAGCACGTGGAGTGCTTCACTTTTTCTTGTATCAGTGACAGTGAAATTGTGATATAGATTGATCAATGTGTCAGACAGATACAGAGGAAAGAGGCACAGAAATGTCAGGGGTGTGGGGGTGGGTGTTCATGAAGATGGAGCAGAGAATGGGTTGAGGGAGTGAGTATGATGAAGGGAGTAAAGGGAGGGTGTGGTGAGAAGGGATTGAGGGTAATTAAGGATGATAATGGAACTGCTTGCAAAGGGATGATAGGGTAACAGTAGGGATTTCTTCAACCTAGATGTAGTGATTTAATGACATTTCTTACAGAGATACTACTCAGGATTTGTTACTTTGTTGCAAGATCCATTCTCAACATTTGATCACGAATTGTGCCATAATCCTTCAGTAGCAGAATCTTCAACGACTGACCAAAGTTGAGAGTCAGTGTTTGAACAATTGATTCATTCTCTGATTCAATCAAAGTAATAAATCTATTGCGTGGATTTGACATAGCAGGGGCACATAGTGTTAGCTAATCAAGACAAATCCCCCAGCTTGGAAATTTGGCAAAACTGCTAAGAATGAAATATGCTACAGATATTTCAGATTATCAGAGATGGAAACACGGTACAGGTGATAGGGAGTTCTTGTTTTTTGGTAGGCAATTGTATGTGTCAATTTATTAAAAGGCACAGTGGCTCAATGGTTAGCACTGCTCCTCACAGTCCCAGGGACCTGGGTTCGATTCCAGCTTCAGGCTCTCCCTGTGTCTGTGTGGGTTTTCTCCAGGTGCTCTGGTTTCCTCCCACAGTTGAAAAGTTTGCAGGTTAGGTGAATTGGCAATGCTAAATTGCCCATCATGTCCAGGGATGTGTAGGTTGGATGCATTAGTCAAGAGAAATGTAAAGTAATAGTGGAGGGAATGGATCTGGGTGGGATACTCTTCAGAGGGTCAGTGGGGACTTGTTGGGCCAAATGGCCTGTTTTCACACTGTAGGGATTCTATGACAATGTCCTCAGACAAGGATCATTGTCTAGTGCAAATCTCGAGAAGGGGAGTTGCAGTCAGCCATATCTGTCACAATGGTAATAATAAGAAAGAATATAGCTGGAGCAAGTCAGCACATAAACAGTACAATGGATCAATCCTCCACTGAAGAAGAAAACCATGGTTCACATGGCTGAGATAATCACTGTGTTCTGATTAGTAGATTGTCTGATAGAGGAATTTTCCAATGCTGCTTATTATCCATGTTGTTGCTTTGCTGGTCACTGGAAGTCAGAAATAAATGCTGAAATATATATGTAGTGCTTCTGATACAATAAGTCTGAACCAAAGAGTAAAAAGTGAGGAAAGTCCAACAAAAACCATAGGAGTAGTTTGTAAGACTGAAACACTGCAAGGGAGCAGAGAATTGTTTTTTGAAGTGAATGCAAGCTATTATATTAAACAAGCTATTGGGTGATGATAGTATGCACTGTTTGGTGACATCACAACATAAAAATTGAGACATAATGAGATTATGGTTGTACGCTTTCAGTGTAGTGAGGTTCTTTCATATGCATGGCTGGCTTTAGAATAGAGAATTTGGCAATAACTCAGTTCAGCACATTATGACAAATTTTCATGGGAAGGGTGAACTAGGCACTCACAGAGAAAGGGCATAGGGATCATGATGCTTGATTAACTTATGTCTGTTTCCTTGTCATTGCAATCAGCGTTTAAAAAAATATGCTGCCCGTAGTTTTTTACAATTGTAGCCAACATTAAACAATGCTATCCATTGGTTACAGGAATCTGCACGGGGCCTGATATAATGAGTAGCTGCACTACTTATAGTGAGCCTACACCTCCTTAAGGAAATTGTAGCTTCAAGCATTGGCACAAGTTATTTAGAAACTGAATCTGTGCTGTTATACTTTGAGGAACTTGTGAGACAACATGCACTGCATTGGTGGAAGAGGTGGAGGGAAGGAGGGACATCTTGCATCTGCAGGAGACAGGAGGCACTCCAGGTAGATGTTCAGGAGACATTTGAACAACAAGGTGCAGAGACCAATGCCTCAACTATTACTTCAAAGACAAGGCTGCAGTGCAGAAAAGAAATTAAGGATCCAACGCAAGTTGTAAAGATAAGTGAGTTCATGTTCAAATGGCATATTCTATTTCAGGGCCTGATCCTGCTGTTTAATTAACCACACACTCTTCACTTCTCCACCAATAATCTCTATCAATCAGGACTCAATCCTCAAAGTTTTATGAATTACCTGAGTCTCACTGAGTCCTTTGCAAACACCACAACTACAGCTCTCAGCCTTGTCCTCTGCACATATACAACATAACACTTTCTTTTGGTACCTCCTCTTACCACTTTTGTTATTTATATTCCTATTAGATATATTTGGTTTACTTCTTGTGTTGGTTAATCAGTCTTTTTTCTACTTTCTCTTTGCCCTTCCAATTTCCCATTTCACTTCCTCTTTGAACATTTTTAAGTTTAATGTGATTCTCACTTGTTTTATCTCTGTGATATCTGTATTACAGCCCAATTTTATACTTTATTGTATTTTTAGCCTGGACTTATATCTTTGATCATAAGAAGCAGGAACAGGACTACCGTGTTTGGATCCTTTGGCTTGCTCTGCTATTCAATAGGATTGTGGCTGAAGTGGCAGTCCTCACATTCACTTTCCTGCTTTTTCCCATAGCCCTTGATTCCTCAACTGATCAAGAATCTCTGTATCTTATTCTTAAATATATACAAAGACTTATTCCATAGATCTCAATGACAAGGAGTTCCAAAGGCTCATAGCCCTCAGAGAATAAATTCTTCTTGTCTCAGCCTTAAATTGGTGCCCCTTTATTCTGAGACTATGTCCTCTGGATCTAGACTCTTCTATAAGGGGAAGCTTCCTTTCAGCATTAACCATGTCAAGCCCCTTAAGAATATGTTTCATTGAGATGATCTCTCATTCTTCTGAACTCCAGTGAGTGCAGTCTCAAATTTGTTTTACCTTTGCTCACATGACAGTCCCTGCGTACCAGAGGTCATCCTAGTGACTCTTCTCTCAACTGCCTCCAATGAAATAATACTTTCCTTAAATAAGGGACCAAAATTGCTTACAGTTCTCCAGCTGTGGTCTCACCAACACCTTTAGCAATTGCAGTAAGATTTCACTACACTTATATTCCAACTCCATTGAAATAATGAAAAACATTCCATTTATTTTTTGGACAACTGAGCAATTTCCCAGCACTGAAATCACCATGACCTTTTCAAAAATCTTTTCAAACACTAGCCAGCCAACATTCCATTAGTCTTCCTGATTACCTGTTGCACCTGTTGTCATCTTTCTGTTTCATGGACAAGGACCACCTCCACCCCCTCCCCACCCACCCCCACAACACTCCTCCCACCCCTCTGTGTTTCAGCTTTCTGCAGTTTTACTATTCTTTTGTTCTTCCATCAAAAATGAATAACTTCACATTTTTCCACATTATAATTTATTTGCCACCTTTTTTGCCCAACACCTAACCTTTCAATATCTTTCTGTAGACTGTTTTTATCTCCTCTCAACTTGCCTTTCCACCTAATTTTGTGTCATTTGCAAATTTGGCCACAGTGCATTCACTTCATTTCTTCAAGTCAACTGTAAACAGTTGCCGTTTGAGCACTAATCCCTGTGAAACACCACTGGTTACAGTTTGCCAACCTGAAAAAGAGCCCCTTATTCTCACACACTGTTTTCTGCCCATCAGCCAACTTGATCCATGCAAAATACCACCACAACACAATTGGTTCTTATATTATGACTTAACCTTTTATGAGGTAACTTAATTTAACCTTCTGGAAGTCAGATTGGAAAAGCCTAAGTCTGAATCTTTGAATGTGTAGAGGCATTTTGGAGATTTATTTCAATACCAATAATATCATCAAAGACTTGTCATCCTTCACTATTTGAAATTTCAGTCTCTCTAGATCATTCATTCTCCATATAATCACTGATGCTTCCTTCTCTATGGCTGTGTACCTCTGTTTGGTCTATTGAAATTAGATAGACCAGTTTTCATGTTCTGTCAGTGCACACTTAAAAAGGGATGCTCCTGGTTTTGTGGATAATTTCTTTGTGGGGACAATAGTGTATAAGCTTGGATTGTCATGTGCTAAGGTATCAATACAAATTCTTTTTGATCTTTTCAAAATAATATTGTATAACTTCTAATTCGAATGCTATATGTTCATTCTGATGCTTTTTATATACCTTCATCTCCTTTTTAGTATGACATCCTACTGTCTATATCTCTGCTAACTTAATTTACATCCCCTTCTTCAGCACTAGTAAACATTTTCTATAGGCCACTGACCCTAGATCTCAAGGTGCACCTGTCCAGATTATCCAGGTATTTCTGAGGCAGGACGGTGGCTGAGTGATTAGCACTGCTCCCTCACAGTACGAGGGCCCTGGGTTTGATTTTAGCCTCAGGTAACTGTCTGTATGGAGTTTGCACATTCTCCTTGTGTCTGCATGGGTTTCCTCTGGGTGCTCCAGTTTCGTCCCACAGCCCAAAGCAGGTCATATTGCGGCTGTACAGAACATTGGTTAGGCCACTGTTGGAATATTGCATGCAATTCTGGTCTCTTTCCTATCGGAAAGATGTTGTGAAACTCGAAAGGCTTCACAAAAGATTTACAAGGATGTTGCCAGGGTTGGAGGATTTGAGCTATAGGGAGAGGTTGAATAGGCTAGGGCTGTTTCCCTGGACCACCAGAGGCTGAGGGGTGACCTTCTAGAGGTTTATAAAATCATGAGGGGCATGGATAGGATAAGTAGACAAAGTCTTTTCCCTGGGGTGGAGGAGTCTAGAGCTAGACCCTAGTGTCAAGCAGGCAGTGTCACCTGTGGTTGTACAGATCTGCCTGCACTTCTGACTATTGAATACTGATGTGTTCTTGATTTTTGTTCTTGCTGCTCCTTTACAGCTGTACAACTATGATGTCGTGGACTTGATTCTGGATATCTCCCTAATCAATATTCAGAATGAGATACTGATTGGACCATGAGACCCACTCAGGGTACTGCTGGACAACCTGCATGGTCCTTCTTCTTTGTCTGGAAGTCATCCATTCCCCCTTCACCTACACACTCTTAGCTAGGAGGTAATCAGTGCCTGAATCATGTTAGAGGAGAAAGTGAGGTCTGCAGATGCTGGAGTATCAGAGCTGAAAATGTGTTGCTGGAAAAGCGCAGCAGGTCAGGCAGCATCCAAGGAACAGGAAACTCGACGTTGCGGGCATAAGCCTGTGGGGGTAAGTACATGAAAGTTTTTGGTACTTACTGTCTTTAATTTCTGATATGGCTAGGAAGAACTGTTTGTTTAGTGTATGGATTCTTCTGTGGATGAAGAACAGTAGAGGTCCTTTGCAAGTTTGTGAGAGTGTTGTCCTGAGCTGGGGTAGGTCTAATTGCAGGGAATGTAGGTAGCGACACATTGAAAGTTTTTGGTACTTACTGTCTTTAATTTCTGATATGGCTAGGAAGATTTGGTACTTACTGTCTTTAATTTCTAATATGGCTAGGAAGATTTGGTACTTACTGTCTGAAGGGCTTATGCCCGAAACGACGAATTTCCTGTTCCTTGGATGCTGCCTGACCTGCTGCGATTTTCCAGCAACACATTTTCAGCCCTGAATCATGTTATCCAAGTAGGGGTTTACCTCACAAATGCATCACAATGGTTCTAGCTGCTAATCAAGGTCCAAATTCCTAAGCGTGAACTGCTTCAGTTGACAGCACTCCCTGCATGTGACATTTTTCAGGACATTGCAGTGTTTTGGAGATTCCACATAAAACAGGATGTACATCCTTGAGCTCTGAGATGCCCTGTCATACCTAACTATACCTAGGAGAAATAAACTAAAGGCAAAAACATATGCCAACTATTCATGATTGTTATCCAGGTCTTGCTGCATGGAGACATGGTCATCAATGAAACCAGCATCTACAGAAAAACAACACATTTGGACCAAATACTCAACAATTATCCCAACATCAACAAACGAAGCCACATTAGGACATTATTTCAATGAGCCACCACACACTGCAACATCAAGGAACTATGAAGAGCAGAAGAAAATTACCTATATGGCATGTTCAAAAAGAATGCGTACCCAATAAACACAGTCCACCAATTTCTCAGCAACAAACGTAAACAAGCAGACAAAACGTGCCCAGAAACCCTAGCCACTTTACCCTACATCAAAGGCATCTCGGAAAAGACTGCCAGACTACTCAGACCTCTTGGCGTCATGGTAGCCCACAAACCCACCAACACACTTAAACAGCAGCTAATGAACTTATAAGACCCTATACAGACAACAAGCAAAACAAACATCATTTATAATTTTTATAACAAGATGGCTTATGTTTTAAGGATATGCAGCTTTGTATAATTCCAGAAATAATCAGTAATTTATTACATTAGAAAGTTTCTCTTGACATGGATCACACCATGTAACTCAAAACAGAAACATTGTTTATAGTTTATAGTCTGTCTTATAAAATGAAAGGGGCTTAAAAAATGAGAATTTATACATAAAGTTAAAATATAACTTTTTTAATCTCTGAAGTCAAAGCCACGGGAAACCAAGCAGTTGATAATTTTGTAATAGAAACATTACCAATTCAGTTATACATTGTGCTCTTTTACATTTACTAGCAGATTTGCCTGGTTGAAAATGTAGATGTGCTCAGATGGGTCTAATGTACACCAGGAGAAACTGGGGCTGCTATCAACAAGCAAAACAGAAGAGCCATTAGGGCAGCAAGACCAGCAGTCACCTGGTGAAGGTCCACTGAAAAAGAAACCTCATTAAAACACTTCAGTAAACTTATACCACTGGCAGAGAATAACCTGCTGGGTGACAAAAAAAAAGACTTGAAAGGAACAAGGGTGATTGTAGGCTGCATGTTATTTGAGGAATAGAATGGTCTAATTGGTCTGCCATTGCACAAGGCGACACATGCCTATTTTCATCTTCAGCTACCATGTCCCTTGATGAGAAATAAGATGAAGAAGCACAACAAGCATTGGGTACATGGACAAGGTACGTAAGTCTAAATGGCAACCTCAGATTCAATGTTAAATAAGTGAGACACTGGAGCTTGGGGATGAGTAGTGTGATACAGACAATGTTCTGGGATGGTCATGAGATGGATACAGGAAAAGAACTTGATCCCTGAAAACTAAACACCTTATTTTTGCTTTGGTGGTAGTTTTGTCCTACTCAACATGTTTTATCTACATAATTCTAGAAAACATTGATAATTTTAGAAAATGAATATTTAAAGCTTTTAAATAGCATTTGTTAATATAACAATCATTAAACATAGACAAAATACAGAGTTGTGCTTAACATCTATGTGCTGATATCACCATCAGTAAAATTCAGTCAGAAATTAATTATTGATATACTAATAAAATAAAACTGAGTTTGTCCTTCTGTGTATATGTCTTGAGGCTAAGAATTCCTATCCAGTTATTCTACACCAATAGAATGTCTTTTTTTCTCTTTCATTCACTCCATTTACCAAACAGTCATCCAATTCTCTCTTCATTTGCTTCTCACTCTTTTCCTGAATTATAAGTTTGATTTAATAGAGGTCAGTCATGATACATGGCCAGTCTAATAATAGCACTAATTAAATGCGTTACCATCATAGACATGGGACCAACCCAGGTTGGAGTCAGGAAGGAACATGAGTTTTCAATAATTTTCAGATTTCAAGAAGGCCAATAAGGTAAAGTTTCAGACTATAATATTCATGTTTTGACAATTTGATATGGTCACGTTGCCAATTAAAGTCAGGCTTAAATATGACCTGACACAAAACTATACAAATTTATACTTAAATTGTCTGTCTGAAAGAGAAATTAGGGAGGAATATAGAAATTATGGAAGCACTATGCAATTAACTTCATGGGCAATTACATGGTTGGTAACCTCAAGTATATCTCAGCCACATAAACTAGAAAGCCCCTGATCCGAGGTTCATGCTAACATCACTTAACTGAAACAATGTGGCTCAGTTTTTAGCATCCCTGAGTTAAGGAGGAGCGATCTTAATCTTGATAATTATCTCGTCATAATTTCAGAAAATGATCATTCGATTTGATTGTGATGACTTTCAGAATTAAGTTGACTGATAGTAAGGGAGAAATGCTGAACAGAGGGAAACAAGAGAATTCAAATGAGGCGCCTTGTAAGTAATATTTGGAAAGCAGGAACAAGAGAATCACGGCATTTTCTTTATTTTAGTAATCACCAGCACCTTGTTAAAAAAAGGAATGCAGGGAGAACATTGCCATTTTAAACTCAGAAAAGTGACATTAGTAACTTCATGCCTTAACTACGTCCTGCACTGTCTTGCAATGTGAGCCGAATCTGCCTCAATTTTTAGAGGCATAAAGGGCGACTACCATTGGCCGTATGAGCCTTTTAAAACATCACACCACAGGAAAATGCGTTTCGTTTATTTTGGCTTTTCACTTGTACATTTGTCACTTATTACTGCTGATTATCCCTTAAGCATGGATCTAATCCTGTATTTTGTCTCCGGGTGATTGCTCACCTTATTTGTCCATTTTGTCCCCCCACCGTTGCGCTATCAGTCATCCAACCCATCAACGCCTTCCATGCAATTTGTGCATTAGTTCTCCCTTCCCCACCCCCACATCTCCAAAGTGCATACTTTTTTCCCCAACATTACTCAATGCCTGTCTTTGTTGAAGGGTTATCCACCTTAAACATTAAAATGTACTTTTCTGTTTTTGATGTAAAGCATTTCATTTTGATATCAATTTCCAACGTTTAAACACGTTTTTCAACCACAAAACCTTGTGACCATAAAAGTCCTTTTGTCATCAGTTTTGTTCGATGGTGACTTTTGTCACTGGTTTCTGATACCTGTAAAGCCGGGTTTTTTTTTGGAATTTTCCTTTGACAAATTGGCCGGTGCGTTGAATTTACATTCTGAATGTAAATTTGCCACGTTTCAAAGGAATGTGGAGAGATTAACTGAAGTCTTCTGCAAATGTGACTAAAAAACAAATGAGTTGACTTTTCAATATTTATGTGCTGATGGAGGGGGGAGTTAAAGGCAGATCGTAGCCTTAAAGTCTTTGCAACTTGATCGTCCTGAAGAGCTAGTGGACTCAGTTTCCTCGCAAACTGAACCCTTTTTGATTATTTTATGTTTGTTTGATATTAGTTGCCAGCAGCAGACAAAGAACCTTCCTTCACTCACCCTCTCGGTGAATCTGCTGTCCGTGCAGTGACCAATGAAAAAACCGCGTGAGGGGAGACCCGTTACCAGATGTTCCAATAGCATTTGGCATATGGGGAATAGGCGCCTCCTTTAGCCAATAGGATATGAACATAGTATGATTACCGCCTCGGATATCCACCAATAGCAGCGTGGGAACCTGCAAGTGCGATTGACAGATTCATGAGCCAACCACTCTGGAATGTAGTTGTGATTGATGTGAACACTATCCAATAGGTGGCGGTGGGGCGGGATCCCAGTGCCAGTTGCTGAATGTGGTTCTGAAATTGGGGAGGCAGGCAGGTACAGAGAGTGGCCTCGACGGAGATGTAGACAGGGCTTGAGCGCATCACTCCTGGACTGAGATACGTGCCGGCCGGGCAGTGAGGAAAGTGATGGAGTGTGGTCTGGACAGGTTCTTCACCTGGGAGGAGGTGCAGAAGCACTGTAGCCGCAACGACCGCTGGCTGGTGATCCACAGGAAGGTCTATGATATCTCGGAATTCAGCAAAAGGCACCCGGGAGGCGCCCGAGTGATCGGGCACTACGCTGGGCAGGACGCTACGGTAAGATTGGAGCATTGACAGCAATGAGGGTGAAAGAGAGAGGTCTCTTTCCAAGCAATCACTCACCACTAGGGAAAGCGACATGAGTGAGCGACAACCAGAGACCGATGAAATCTCAAATAGTACCACGCCAAGTTCCCGAGGATCTTTGTTTTAAAGCTGATGGAGTGGAGTTGTTTTGTTACTATTGATCCATGATCAGAGAGAATGAGTAATACAAGGAAAAAAACACAGATCACTCATTGACATGTCTTTGCAGTGTGTCCTTCACATATTGGATCTTTCTGTAGGGCTCCAAGCAGGAAAATTGCTTTATTATCAGACCGGCTTTGCTGTGACCTAAACCATAATGGGCAATATGCATTGACTAGCGAGTTCACGCTTAACAGAAAACCCGAAATCACCTTCATTAAAGATCAGATGGTATGGCCAGCCCATTCCCTGCTTTCCAGAGAAAGCGAGGACTGCAGATGCTGGAGATGGAAGGGTAGTGCTGGAAAAGCACAGCCGGTTAGGCAGCATCCCAGGAGCAGAAGAGTCGACGTTTTGAGCGTAAGCTCTTAATCAGGAGTGGGGGGGGAGTGGGGGGGGGGGTGGTTGGGGGTAATGCCCAAGAGGACTGAGAGATAAATGGGAGGGGAGGTGAGGCTATAGGGGAAGGTAGCTGGCAATGCTTAGGTAGATGAAGGTGGGGGGTGATGGTGATAGGTCAGAGCAGGGGGTGGAGTGGATAGAAGATGGACAGGTTAGGTCCATGCCTCCCACTAACCCACTGTCCACTCCCGGCACCTTCCCTTGCCATCGCAAGAGGTGTAAAACCTGCACCCATCCAAGGCCCCAAACGATCCTTCCACATCCAGCAGAGATTTTCCTGCACCTCTACACACATCATCCACTGTGTCTGTTGCTCCCGATGTGGTCTCCTCTACTTCCCCCCCCCCCCCCCCCCCCCCACCACCACCACCTTCATCTTGGTAAAAACAAGGGCTGCAGATAACATCAGGATAATGATCAACAATTAAAGAATGTTCTTAGTGTCAATCAAAGAAAAGTATAAAATAAAGTTCCGGGAACGTTCACAGAGAAATAATTAAAAAGTACTGAATTATGAAGATCACTTATCAACAATTAAAAAGTCATGTGAGAATGCTGAATTATTACACTAAGGCTGAGAATAAGATTCAAGATTCAAGCAATACATATAAAAATTTGGAAAGTATCAAATGTTTAGTTGGTACATGACTTGGCCATCCAGAGCCTTAGGATCAGCATTGTGGAAACTGATAAACCTCTCCTGTAGACCCTCTGAAACTGAGGAGCCATCGAATAGATGTGTGATATCCTCAACTGCACTGTGGATACTCAGAAGAACTTCTGGAGTCCTCAAGAGTGTCCTTTTGCCACACATCCTATGATCCCACATCTAAAGTAATTCCCAGAGATTGGGTGACAGCTTGAAGCCAGCCTATCTCTCATCAGACCTGGTAATGAGGAAAACGTTTCATATTGAGCATGCAACTCATTCTCATGTAGATTTGTTTCGAAAGAGTCAGTGGTGAAAAGTATTGAAAAATTGAAACAAGTTGAAAAATAGTAATTATGATATCTGATTTCCCTTGAGGAATTCTTTGCAATACGACATGTCATGTTAAGAATATAGATATTTTTCAGGACTTTTAATTGTTTGGTGTTTGTATGTCCAATAGCATTATTATTTTCAAGGTTTGATTTAACCTCATTAGTTTTTGTGTAAATAATTCAAATACTGAGGCAGTGCAATATTCCTCCATTAATTAGCAGAGATAGAAAACAAGTTGTGCATTTTTGCACATGAGCTCCTCAAGTTGTACCCTCAAGTTTATTTCAGAAGCAATTTCTGCTCTTTTTTAAAAATCTACTTTGGTAAAGCTTTCTTTGGAGGCAAGTGTCTGACATAGAGTTACTTTTAAACGTACTGGTAGGTCAAGTTCTATCTGTTTCCCATCCACAAAATTTTGAGTTTGACTTAAGCATTGATATTATTAAGGGGGAGGCATGATGATATGGTCTTTGCAAACATGTTTTCCAATAGTACATGCTATGATTCCAGTTCTGTTCATTTTTTTTGTAATGTCTGTCTCTTGATTTGGAGATGCTGGTGTTGGACTGGGATGTACAAAGTTAAAAATCACACAACACCAGGTTATATTCCAACAGATTTATTTGGAAGCACTTGCTTTCAGAGCGCTGCTCTTTCATCAGGTGGGTAAAGTCATCTTTTGAAGCCAAGTAGATGACATCTGCTTGCATGAATGTGCTGGAGAGCATTGGAGGTGAAAACTTCATGAAAATTATAAAATATTCACAGTTATTATAGATCTCTAAGGCAGTCCATTCTTCTAGACCTTAAACATATCCAGCTTATTGAATAACATTACCTGGAATTGTCTGTCTTAAAACATATATCTCTGTAGCACTAACAACTCATCAAAGTAATATTTGCAAAACTTCAATGCTCTCAAGTCAGGAAACACAGCTGCTGTATTCTTCTTTTGGAAGCTATTTTCCATACAGGTTGAAAAAGAAAGAATTTTGTTACAAGTACTGCTATGTGATCTGAAACTTGTCTAACCTTCAAAAACTGCTCGATTGAAAGAACAATTGTTCCCAGAACTCAATAGTTTGGAAGTATGTAATTACAGCTCAGAAATGATCCAGGAGAGTAACTACCTGTAAAGGAGTGTCTCTTTCCTGGTTTAGATGTAAATACCAAACTAGCTTTTTCTTCTGTTTGCTTATAGCTCTCTTGGAGCATTTAGATCTTAAAGGAATGGAACCGTTTTATGAATATGAAAGACTAAACTCAGTTCTGGTCATATTTGTCCTGCTTTCATGAAACAGTATATACTCTGTAGTTTAGATTACTTACAGTGTGGAAACAGGCCCATTGGCCCAACAAGTCCACACCGACCCGCTGAAGCGCAACCCACCCATACCCCTACATTTACCCCTTACCTAACACTACGGGCAATTTAGCATGGCCAATTCACCTAATCCGCACATCTTTGGACTGTGGGAGGAAGCCAGAGCACCTGGAGGAAACCCACGTGCAAACTCCACACAGTCAGTCGCCTGAGTCGGGAATTGAACCCGGGTTTCAGGCGCTGTGTGCCAGCACTGTGCCACCGTGCCGCCCACAAGTTATACAATGGAGAATGACAGAGGATATCTCTCCCCATTCTGAGGTGGGACCTGCCTGTATCTATGCCACTTCCAGTTTGCTAATTCTAATTTTTGATATGTATGGTGTTTGGTGAAGCAGTTTAGAACCCTTTACAGTACAACCTGTCTGGTGGTTATGTGCTACCCTAAGATTCCTTATGAATCATTGTGCTTCTCTATTAGAAATTTGAATATTAGCAACTAGAATACTATGAAATACATTAGAAATTCTGGTATTGAGACTGGCTCTAATACAACGAGGGATACGTCGGCTTCCAAGAGATCAATTGTGTTAGGGAATTCTGTAGTCCAAGGTACAGACAGACGTTTCTGTGGCCAGCAGCGATAAAGCAGAATGGTGTGTTGCTTCCCTGGTGCCAGGGTCAAAGATGTCTCAGAGAGGGTGCAGAATGTTCTCATGGGGGAGAGGGGCCAGCAAGAGGTCATTGTTCCACAAAGTTCCAAAACAATGCGACAGCATATGAAACGGTAAATGCTGCTCATGGGATTCGAGGAATTACATAAATGTTTGGATGCAAGCATAAGAGGTACAGATAGTAAATTTGCAGATGACACCAAAATTAGAGGTGTAGTGGACAGCGAAGAGGGTTACCTCAGATTACAACAGGATCTTGAACAGATGGGCCAATGAGCTGAGAAGTGGCAGATGGAGTTTAATTCAGATAAATGCGAGGTGCTTGCTGCTTTTTGGGAAAGCAAATCTTAGCAGGAGTTATACACTTAATGATAAGGTCCTAGGGAGTGTTGCTGAACAAAGAGAATGTAGGTTCATAGCTCCTTGAAAGTGGAGTCGCAGGTCGATAGTATAGTGAAGAGGGCTTTTGGTATGTTTTCTTTATTGGTATTGAGTACAGGACTTGGGAGGTCATGTTGTGGCTGTGCAGGACATTGGTTAGGCCACTGTTGGAATATTGCATGCAGTTCTGGTCTCCTTCTTGTCAGAAAGATGTTGTGAAACTTGAAAGGATTCAGAAAAGATTTACAAGGATGGTTGAAGGATTTGAGCTATAAGGTGAGGCTGAACAGGCTGGGGCTGTTTTCCCTGGAGCGTCAGAGGCTGAGGGGTGACCTTATAGAGCTTTACAAAATTATGAGGGGCGTGGATAGAGTAAATTGGCAAAGTCTTTTCCCTGGGGTGGGGGAGTCCAGAACAAGAGGGCATAGGTTTAGGGTGGGAGGGGAAAGATATAAAAGAGACCAAAGGGGCAACTGTTTCACACAGAGGGCGGTACGGATATGGAATGAGCTGCCAGAGGAAGTGGTGGAGGTGGGTACAATTGCAACATTTAGGAGGCACTTGGATGGGTATGTGAATAGGAAGGATTTGGAGGGATATGGGCCGGGTGCTGGCAGGTGGGGCTAGATTGGGTTGGAATATCTGGTCGGCATGGACAAGTTGGATCGAAGGGTCTGTTTCCATGCTGTACATCTCTATGACTCTATGACTCTAAATGTATTTTGTTACTAAACACTGAGATACCCTCTTACGATTAGTAGCTCAAAATACTGTAGTTTGTTTATAAGTCTTTTAAAATGAGGTTACTTGAAGATAGTGAAGACTGCAGATGCTGGAAAGTCAGAGTCGATAAAATGTGGAGTTGGAAAAAGTACAGCAGATCAAGCAGCATCAAAGGGACATGAGAGTCAAAGTTTCAGGCAGGACCGTCATTAGGACTCAAATGAGGTTACTGTACAAGTGGAGGATTGGACACTTATTTAAAAGCTTCTTTTTTCTAATAAACATGTTTCCAACTGCAGCACTAAATCTGGACTAGATTGCCACTCAAATAGGTCACTGAATATGTTTTGGCACAAAGTGAAAAGTAATTATATTCTACCATTGTGCTCTGGTTCCTGGAAAATTTTGTGATTTTGCAAGTGTGTCTTAGCAAGAGAGTGAACTGAAAAGTTAAGCATTGCAACTTCAAGAGCAATTTGTGTTAATTTTCCAAGAAACATAACTGCTCCTTGTCCTCCTGTAACTATATGGTGTTTTGTTTTTCTGGGTTGTTTTTATGGAATTTCTGATAATTTAGAATTGTGACAGTTGTTTGGTGTATATTTGTATAGTTCCTGTTTATACAGCTCCCCCTCCCCCAATGCAGTTGTACAAATCACCTTTTTATTGAAGTGAATAAATCAATCAGTTTTAATATGTAATTAACTGAAGCTCCTTGTGTAGTGGAATTTCTGAACTAACCATCAGCATTTTATTAGGATCTGACAGTAGTTTTTAAATTGCACATGCATTCAGTAATTTTTCAGGTCAAACTTATTTTTTTTCTTTATGCATTCACGGGATGAGAGCATTGCTGGCTAAGCAACATTTATTGCTCATCCCTAATTGTTAAGAGTCAACTACATTGTTGTGAATCTGGAGTCACATGTAGGCCAGACCAGGTAAGGATGGCAGTTTCCTTCTCTGAAGGATATTACTGAACCAGATGGGTTTGTTTTCCAACAATTGATAATTGATTCATGGTCATCATTAGATTCTTAACTTCATATATTTATTGAATTCATATTCCACCATCTGCTGTGGCAGGATTAGAACACGGATCATGTGCAAATTTATCTGGGTCTCTGATTTAACAGTCCAGCAATAATACTACTAGGCCATTGTCTCCCCTAAATTTTGTTGTCCTTAAAAATTGAATGAGAAACAATTCATTCAAGATTTTCACAGGTTACAGTTAGTTCCCATTGAGATTGGTATTCACAGCACTGTTGGAGCAGCCTGCCAATGACTTAATGATTTTTAAAATATCTTCAATTTATTTGCTCGCATTGATAAGGCAGGAGATATTGACACATGCTGAGGTTATGAAATATGTCGAACCATTTTAAACATACGGCAACCTCCCAGATCCTGCAGACCTGTCAAGGAGCAATACTGAAGACAGAGTGTGAGATGGAGTGTGGCAGGTCTTCAGTTCTCTTGTCTTCAAACAACGGTTCAGAGAAGGTTTACTAGATTAGCATGTGGAATGAGCAGATTACCATAAAAAGAAGGCTAATCAGAGAGGGCCTGTATCCTTTGAAGTTTAGAATCATCAGAAGTGACTTAATTATAACACAGATGGCCCCAAGGACATGATTGGTTGAATGTGGAAAGAATTTTTCCCACCAGTGGGAGAATCTGAAACTAGGGGTCATAATTTAAAAATAAGGAGATACTCTATTTAGGACAGACATGAGGAAAGAAATTTTCTCTGAACGTTGAGAGTCTTTGGCAATCTTTTCCTCAAATAGCAGTGGGTGCTGAATTTTTAAATAGTTTTAAGCTACAGATAGATTCCTGATTATCAAGAGGGTGAAGAATTATCAGAGGCTTGCAGGAATGTAGAGTTAAGTTTAAAATCAGCTCAGCCACAATTTTATTGAACGGTAGAACAGGCAAGAAGGATGGAGAGCCTACTCTCCTTTCTTGTTTGTACATTTGTATTCTGAGCAGGACTCCGGACTATGGGACATGCCTTTATCTCTAACTGAATATCTCACCCAGCTCCTGTCTATGTAGAGTGATGCCTTGCTACAAATAATATATTTCTCTGCTTTAGCCATCCAATGCTAAAATCTTTTTAACAGCAGTATGCTTGATGTAAGCAGTGTGCCCCTGTCTATTTTATGTTGTTGACTACACTTATCACGAGATATGAGATTTATTATAACCCCTGTGACAGACTTAACTTTATGAATAACAGGTTGCTAAATCTTCACCTTCAATTATTTCACTGTATTGCAACAAACAATCAAGTGGTATGATCTGAGACCCAGTAATGTGTGTGTGGACTTATTGATTAATTTCACTGTTCTTTCTGAAGGTCATGATTTGGAGATGCTGGTGTTGGACTGGGGTGTACAAAGTTAAAAATCACACAACACCAGGTTATAGTCCAACAGGTTTAATCAGGTGATGAAGGAGCGTCGCTCCGAAAGCTAGTGTGTTTCCAATTAAACCTGTTGGACTATAACCTGGTGTTGTGTGATTTTTAACTTTCTGAAGGTGCTAGTCTTTTTTCAACTCTCTGTGCTGCCTTGGTGTTCCATTGTAATTTTAATTCTCTGAGTGCAGTGAATGCTGAATTCTTAAAAAATTAATTTGAGATGTGGATATTGTGACTAGGCCAGTATTTAGCATCCATCCCTAACTGTCCTTGAGAATATGGTTGTGAACTACTTGTCCTCATGTCCAACTTTACTCTTCTTAAGCAGAGTGATGTCCTGCATGATTGGATTTAAGCTTCCATTGTGGGTTTCCCTTTGTTTAAAAAATTCTGAATGTTGGAACATTTTCAAATCTTGCACAGACTTTACCACAAATAAAGTGCTTTACTCCAGCTAACTACCGATCTCTTCCTTTAGGATCCCTTCACTGCCTTCCACATTGATAAGACGCTGGTGAGCAAGTATCTGAACTCGCTGTTGATTGGAGAGCTTGCTCCTGACCAGCCCAGCTTGGAATCTTGGAAAAGTGTGAGTACCATGTGCGGTCACTGTTCTGCAGAATAATCCAAGATTGCCTTCTCTAAAGAGAATGGCTTGATTGTTACTGGATGAGAATTATGATGTGTGCATTCCTACAATAGAATAGTGATGATATTTGAGAAGTATTTTATTGTTTAAAGTGGTTTGGATAATTCTGAGGGGTTGAAAGACACCGTGTATAAATACAAGTCCTCCTGCCTTTTATGTTGTTTCTATCACCATGAATTTCAAAGGAGAAAATTGCAGATGCTGGAGATCAGAGTCGAAGAATGTGGTGCTGGAAAAGCACAGCCATACAGGCAACATCTGAGGAATAGGAGAATCAATGTTTTGAATAAACAATTGCTATCCTGTTTACACCAAAACAGATAATTGTTTCCTATTTTAGACATTGTTCACAAGAATTTTGCTGGCATTTTTCTTTCCATATAAATTAAAAATGCAAAGCAGCATTAATTTCTCATTGTGCAATGATTCTTCAAAGTGAGATTCCACTCACACTGCTAAGCAGCATGTTTTTTTTAAACTCATGGTCTCTTTCTCTGTTTCACTGTCTCAGAAACTGATAACAGAGGATTTCCATGAGCTGCGTGCACTTGTGGAAAAGACGAACCTCCTCAAGCCGAACAAGCTGTTCTTTGCTGGAATGCTAGCACACCTACTACTCCTTGATGCTGCGGCCTGGCTCACTCTATGGTATTTTGGTGCCTCCTTTGTCCCCTTTATGATCAGCACAGCTCTTCTGGCCATTGTGCAGGTGGGTTTGCAGTTATCATGCACTTAACTAGGTAAATTCCTTCTGTAGGAATCTAATTGTCATGTTAGGTGGAACTACATAATACATGAAGTGGGAAATGTATCACTCGGTCTGACTATGTGTGCTACATAATCTTAACAAGCTACAGTTACCATGTTAGGTTCTCTTCCCGAGATTTTACACACGAGATGCAATTCGCATACACCAACTTCTGCAAGCAATTAAAGTTTATTAAAACCTGTACAAGCCAGGTGACCCCCTTTGGCATACTTCACAGGCATGCAAAATCGAATCAAAAGAGGCCCTGAACAATGAAAACACATCCTCTTTATACAGGTCAGTTGGTCATGCTCACAGTTACTCAGGCCACTCCTCCAGTCACATGCCACTCAAGATAGCTCCCAGCCTCACAGTCACATGTTATCCCAGGTACAATGATAGGATGAGATCATCCTCAGAGATAATGCAAATGTAAATGCCCTAATCCTGGGGAATCGTTATGCAGATGATTTCCTGACTCAATGATTCACTAAGACAATGTAGGTGTGACATACCTAGCTTCGGAGGATGGTTAGAAAGCATTTCTGAATGGAAGAGATTGAATGATAGTTTAATTTGATAATAGTAGGGGGAGTAGTAGCAAATGACTGTTTAAATGGAGTGGGGAGTCGTTCGCACTCCCGCATGACTGTTGGCCCCACTCAAAGATAGTGCAGTTTAACCCTTTAATATTACATCAATGTCCAGAGAGATAGTACAATTTATTCTTTTAACATTATAACCAGTGAATCAAGTAGACACCAATTACCTTATGAACTGTCATAAATTATGTTTGATGAGTCAGTATGTTATTAGCAATTTCTTCATGTCCCAATTGGTAACTTACCCTAATATCTTCAGGCCTGGTTGTCTCTTTTCTTAAATTCTTCACAGGATGAAGGTGATACTAGCCAAGCCAACAGTTATTACCTATCCCAGTTAAGTGTTAGTTAAGTGTTAATCCACATGCTACGGACCTAGAGTCTCATGTATCCCAGACCTGGTAAGGATGGCAGTTTCCTTCCCTAAATGGCATTAGAGAACTGATTGGATTTTTCCAATAAGCAACAATGGTTTCACAGTCATAATTAGATTCCTAATTCCAGATATTAATTGAATACAAATTCCAACATCTGCCATGGCATGATTTGAATCCGGGTTCACAGACCATCACCAGGTCTCTGGATTTATAGTCGAGTGATAGTACCACTAGGCCAGCATTTCCCCAACCAGCAGATTTCAGATCTGGCTGGACAAAGGTCATATTCCAACATGGGATGTTCTGCTCTCTGTGATTAGTGTAAGACTTATTTTAATCTTAAATTGGTATGGCTGAGACTGGCCAAGATAGCATGGATGTCCTAGTTGATGGGTATTGTTGCAATGACCTATGCAGTGCTCTTGGTATTAATTTGTAATGTGCTTTCTTATGATTTTGTTTGCAGGCACAGGGTGGTTGGCTACAGCATGACTTTGGGCACCTATCAGTGTTTAGCAAATCCAAGTGGAACCATATTGTTCACAAATTTATCATTGGTCACCTGAAAGTGAGTCACACTGTATTTGGAGTTTACTGCACTATCATGTTGCTAATCTACCTTAACTCCTGTATCAAACACAATCTCTTTCCAGTAGTATGTGTCTCTCTAACTTCTCACTTCCTGTCCTGTGTTTGCTATCTCTGGCCCATCATTGCTTTCTTTTCTTTTCTCTTTATCTCTTCCTCCTCACATTTCCACCTGTCTTACATGTCTTTTTGATATTCAAGGCTGGGAACTTGTTTCAAGAAATTTTGCCATAAAACATCTGACAAAATCATGCAATGAAACCTCAATGAAATTCCTGATTTATTTCTGCTCATCTCTCCCTGTTTCCATCTTATATTCTATCCTTCATTGTCTGTTTCTGATCAGCTGCTGTTTGTTCTTTTTTATGTTGCCTTCCATATATTTGCATCTGTGTCTTCAGTGTGCCATTCTTCCTGCTGTCCATCTTTCTTGAATGGTGATCCAGTCACTTCCATGTCAATGCCTGTAATTTTCTACGTACATAGATCCCATGCTAATTGTTTACACTGTACGCTTGTCCCATTCTAGTTTACATTATGGGACTTAAAGTACACCCCAGTTTACTCCATGACTTAAAGTACTACCAAATAATATACAGTGTTTCATTAACTTGTTTCAGTTGACTAAGCTTCATTGGTTGAGGCCAGATTTGATCCCTAATAGGTGAAGATCTGTTGATCTTCGCCGACTCAACAGTAGGGTCATTGCAATTGGCCTCAGGACCCTTTTGGACTAGGGAACAGAGAAGTTACTCTGGTCTGGAGACTCTGAGGCTAATCAAATCATCCCTTGTGCCTTTCCAGATACATCTACTGGAACATTAGTTCATCAGCTAGTTCAGTGAGGACAGGATGTGATTGAGGCGTGATGACACTTTTCAACGAGGCTTGCATGGGATAACAGCTGGGGGGCATTTGATGCCTGGAGAATCATATTCTGGGAAGAGCCAAAATCATGAAGAGAAAATTGTTATTCCCTTTTCTTTCTCATAGTAGAGAGAGCTGCAAATCTCTCTCTCTCTTATTCCTGATGAAGGGCTTATGCTCGAAACGTCGAATTCTCTATTCCTGAGATGCTGCCTAACCTGCTGTGCTTTGACCAGCAACACATTTGCAGCTGTGATCTCCAGCATCTGCAGACCTCATTTTTTACTCGAAGATTTTAACCTACTGCGAATCCTCTTACAAGGATGCCTTCCTTGAAGAAGCTCTCTTCCTTCCTCTACAAGGATTTCAGTGAGTCCCTCCCTCACTGCACCCCCCAGGTCATCTCCTCTGCACAGAAGCTCTTCTCAAACAGACCCGTTACCACAGCCCTCACCTTGACCTCCTTCCACCTATCCCACCTCCATCGCCCCTCCCCCTAGTCCCTCCTCCCTACCTTTTATCTCAGCCGGCTTGGCTCTCTCTCTCTTATTCCTGATGAAGGGCTTATGCTCGAAACGTCGAATTCTCTATTCCTGAGATGCTGCCTAACCTGCTGTGCTTTGACCAGCAACACATTTGCAGCTGTGATCTCCAGCATCTGCAGACCTCATTTTTTACTCGAAGATTTTAACCTACTGCGAATCCTCTTACAAGGATGCCTTCCTTGAAGAAGCTCTCTTCCTCCCTCTACAAGGATTTCAGTGAGTCCCTCCCTCACTGCACCCCCCAGGTCATCTCCTCTGCACAGAAGCTCTTCTCAAACAGACCCGTTACCACAGCCCTCACCTTGACCTCCTTCCACCTATCCCACCTCCATCGCCCCTCCCCCTAGTCCCTCCTCCCTACCTTTTATCTCAGCCGGCTTGGCTCTCTCTCTCTTATTCCTGATGAAGGGCTTATGCTCGAAACGTCGAATTCTCTATTCCTGAGATGCTGCCTAACCTGCTGTGCTTTGACCAGCAACACATTTGCAGCTGTGATCTCCAGCATCTGCAGACCTCATTTTTTACTCATAGTAGAGAGAGGCCAATCCCCTAGGACAGCAGTGTTAGGATTTGAGGGGGTAGGGGGAGAATCAAAAGGAATTGATGCTACTGACTGTGTTATTTCAGGTTGTGTGCTTGAATGATGTGTGCATTATATTTGAGATTCTCAGGGTGATTTCGGCTTTGACTGTCTTAAGTTGGCCTGATCATTTCTGTCTCTTTTTCTCTGGTGATAGGGTGCCCCAGCCAGCTGGTGGAACCACCTCCACTTTCAGCATCATGCCAAGCCCAACTGCTTCCGCAAAGACCCTGACATCAACATGCATCCCATCTTCTTTGTCTTGGGAAAGAAGCTCCCAATTGAGGTAAGTCGAACACAGATGTTCAGTCAGCTGCTTGGCATCTTCCTGGCAGGATTTTTAGAAATTGTTGAGGTTAGTAGGATGCAGGCAGAAAGAATGAGGGACAACCTATAAGAATTACGTAGGAACTTAATTGTTATGAACAGCAAGATGGGGTGTCTGGGAATTGGGGTTATCGAGTGTGGCTGCAAATGGTTTTGAGGGAAGTATGTGCCTATGGACGGAGAGAGGGGTTCAAATATTCATGGTGGAGTGTAAGCAATGTCCAATGAAGGAAAGGTAATGGGGAATTTGGTCTGGATGGGTGCTTGAGAATAAGCAATTGTTGGGGAAGTGGTGCTCAGGATGGGGAGGGGTTGGGGTAGCATGAGCAGTACCTAGGGAGGAGGAGTGCCCAGAGTGAGGGAAGGGGGAATGGTAGTCAGTGGGATTGAGGTGAGTACAGGGGAGAGGGGGGATGTTTCCAGGTGAGAGGAAGAAGCAGCATGAGTGATGGCTACCAAATCCTCCAAGTGGTTCCACATTTACAGCAACTGCATTTCAGCACTTAGCTTCTGAGTTACAATTTTGGAATTGATATTTTAGACCTGATTTTCCTAACCCTGGGAAAATCAGTTTTGAGATGAGAGTCTCACTCACCTCTTGTACAATTTTGAGTACAGAAGAATTAAGGAATACAGAAATAGGGTGGAAAGGTAGGGTTTGAGGGAGAAGATTGGCTATGATCTTGGCTCAGTAGTTTGAAAAAAGCTTGAAGGGTCAAATGGTCTACTTCAAATTATGTTTGTCTGTTTAATGTGAGACCTTGTATTAGCAGAGAGAAAGGCTGGAACAGTGTACAGGAAATTACATAGATGATCTCTGTATCTTAGTTGCCATAGTGAAATGCAGTATGTAATTCCTGCAACTAGGACAGAGAATAGTTAGGCAGATTTAACAATTCCTAGAATTTCTGCTAGGGAAGCTAGACTTGCTTTAAATAATGTGAATGAAAACAAATGAGCTCGCTGTATGTATATTTAACACCAGGTGATGAAGGAGCACTAACTGAGAGTAAAGGCTCTTTCAACAGCACCTTCCAAAGCAATGACCTCCATAATCGGGAAGATCAAGCAAAGTAACAACAGTAGCAAATGCAAGCTCCCTTCTCACGCCATTCTAAGTGGGACATATCTCATGGTAGCTTCACTGCTGCTAGATTTCTCTATGCAGTGATACTGAATTATCTCATTACATGGCAGCAATGGTTTGTAACCATTTTCAACTAATGATTAACACCCACATTCTGAGAGAGATTTTAAAAAATAATGAATTCATTTGGAAGTGCCTGGCTGAATAAAGCAAAATATGAAATATGACCAGTTGCAGTTTTGTGGAGTCAAGGATTGTATAGGGCACCCATTGTAGCCAGTAGTGGTATGTAGTTTACAAAAGAACTGGGTTGAAAACCAGTTTAAACACTGGGATAGATTTTATGAATTATGCTCCTGGCAGAGTGTGATGTATGTCATATTCTTAGACTTGGATATCAGTGTAGCCCGTCGAATTTTAAAACTAACTGAATGACAAACAGTGACATGTACTGATTTCTAAGCCTGGATAGCCAACATTCACTTCCATCATATGAAGCTGTAACACTGGAAGCCCAAAGTCATAATAAATTCACGAGCTTTGATTTCATTATTGTGTGTGCGCAAAATGATAACTCAAATTTTTCTTTTTTCCCTTCAACCCAGGTGGGGATACAGAAGAAGAAGTATATGCCATACCAATACCAACACAAGTATTTCTTCCTGAGTAAGTCATTTGCATAGAATTATCTAGTATATTTCAGTACAGTGCATGTCCATGCAAGTCACTTCAACTACCTCATAGTCGAGAATTCCACATACAAACCATTCCCTGAGTAACAATTCTTTTTTAAAAATCCTTAAATTTCTGGTAGGCTTATTAGTGGCTGTCTATTTTGGCCCCATCTGGTCTCTAATGTCTGCCTCATCAAACCCTTTCACAATCTTAAAGGCCTCTTTTGGCTCACATCTTCAGTCATAAATTTCCTAGAAAAAGGAGCCTCACCTTGTTCAACCTTTCCTTTAAAAGTATTACCTCTCAGTTTTAGTGTAACACTTGGAGTTTTGTTCCCATCTGGTCGGGTGTCTTCATTTTTTGCATAATGTATATAACAACTGTTCACAGTACTCGAGTTTTAATTATATTTTAATCAAGATTTTTGTATGGGTTTAACATAACTTCTGTGTTTTCCAATTGTATTCCTCTAAAAGTGACCCCTAGATTTTGTTTTCTTTAAATGGATTTATTAACCTGTGTTGTTTATTGTACTGATTAGTGTAATCCTTTCCAACTCCTGCCAAATCTTCAAGTCTTTTGTCCCATTTAAACTTGTTATCCGTGTTGAAACTACCAAACTACAGCCCCTCTCTCTCATATTTGCCAATTATGCACCAATGCTGTAAGTTTATTAACATCTTTCAAATTTGCAAACCATGGCACATTTAGAAATAAAGGTTGAAACACCCTTCACTGTGTATTTTCATTGCTGGTTTGAGTGTACCCAAAGCAGGACTTTGTATTATAAGCTTTGAGTAAGTTTTGAAACTATGATGAATGGCAACTAAAAATGAAACTCTGTTAGCTGCGAGTTTTGAGATTTCTAGCTCAGGTTGAGGTTCTGGATGTAGGTTTCCTAACTGAGCTGGAAGGTACATTTCCAGACATTTCGTCACCCTACTAGGTAACGTCTTCAGTGGGCCCCTGGGCGAAGCATTGCTGAGAATTCCTGCTTTCGATTTATATGTTTGGGTTTATGGGTTGTTGATGTCATTTCCTGTGGTAACATCATTTCTTATGGTGATGTCATGTCCTGTTCTTTATTGCAAGGGGTCTAACACATCAAATTAGACCCCATATATCACCCCCTGTGAAAAAGAACAGGACATGACATCACCATAGGAAATAATGTTCTATAGACACTGTTTTTATTGTCAATGTAAATAGATGAATTGGAAAGGGCACAAATTATAACCATTGTAATTTCACCAGGAAAAGACCCTATCATAAAATTGAAGAGACCTGGATAAAAAGGCACAGGGGATTTAACAGCTGGGGATCCTTGCCTTGTTTAGCTGCACAGGAGCTACATGTCACTTCTCTGTTGGTTAAGCAGAAGACAAATTCCACACATTGGACAGATAAACTGTCGGTGTTTAGTGATCAGATTAGAACAGTATGTCCTGATAATGTTAAGGTCAAGGGAGTACCAGTAGCCCTTTACTGAGCAGTCTTTTTATTTAGTGCAACCATTTGAAACTAGGCAGAGTTTGGTCTGTGAGTAATTAAAAATTAAAACAACAAGAATCAGCATCCAGAGCTCCTGAGAAACCAGACCTGCCATTGCTGTTTAGTGCTAGGATCACTCTTAGGAGCCCTTTAGTCATCTCCAGTTCTGGCCCCAGACAGTCTCACACTTAGTCTCTGTTATTTCAGATCTCCTGATGTATCTGGCTGTGGTGAGATTTCTTTCCCTCCTCATTGATTGGCCAGCTTCCTCTCCTGACTTCCCTGTAAATTAAGCTAGTGTTAAGAGAGTGGATTTCCTATGTTTACCTCACAAAGACTGGAGCCTGTCAACCATGTGAGATTTGCTCAGACATGCATTTGTTGTGTATTGACTAATTTCAGGGGCATGTACATGAAACTAGAAATGTGACAAGAGCTTTTTATAAGTTATACGCTGGTCTCTGCGCATGTTAACACTCAAAAGTCTGACTTTACAATCTGATGAGTTTATAACTTTTAGTATTGAATAAAGTTCTTTGTGCAAACATTTGACCTTTTTTTCTCCAGTTCTCTCCCTTTCTCCTGTCTCTGAATGCATTCATGTTTTCTTAGTTTAGGTTCTGTGGTTATTGGCTGGCCCATAGTGCTTTTACACATGTGTGAGCCAAGACTTTAACTGCCAGCATGCTGTTTGGCTATGGAAGGCATCACAATTGGGTATGGTCTTGTCTTTACCCAACATTGCTAACTATACAAGTGTTATTAGATGCTGAACTGGAGCTGGAAAATGTCTGATTCTCCACTCATTACAGCAGACACCCTGAGGTGAATTGTTTCTGCCCTGTATCTGAACAAATTCACCACAGACTGCAGTTTGAACCTGCGATTCTTTTTTGTTGGGGAGGGGGGTTTGCTGAGGATAACCCTAAGCTTGGCAATGACTTTAACAATTACAATACCTGATTACTATAGAACTGTAGAAATGTTAGCACATAGAAAAAAATGACTTAGCCCATTGTGTCAGCACTGACTGAGGAAAAAAGTAGGTAAAAACAATGACTGCAGATGCTGGAAACCAGATTCTGGATTAGTGGTGCTGGAAGAGCACTGCTGTTCGGGCAGCATCCGAGGAGCAGTAAAATCGGAAAAAAAATAACCATCTATCCTAATTCCACCCTCTGGCATCCTCAATCCATAGTTTGCCAGGCCCAAGCACAGCAAGTGCAGATCTAGGTATGTTTGAATGATTGGAGGCTTGCTTCCTCCATCACTAAACCAGCCAGTGAACTTGAGGCACCCATCACCATCTGGGTGAAAAAAACCTTTTCCTTGTTTTTCTACAAATCATCTTATATCTGTGACTTCCACTAGGGGAAACTGGTCTTCCATATCCACCCTATCCAAGCCTCTCATTATTTTATGCACCTCAATTAAGTCACCACTCACCCTCCTCTGTTCTAAGGAAAAGAACCCAGCCTAATCAACCTTTCTTCATATCTGTAAATTTTCAAGCCTAGCAACATCTGTACTAAAGCAATTTTGTCCTTCCTATGGTGACCAGAACTGTACACACAACAGCTTTTTGTTATCTTTATAAATGATCTAGAGGAAGGGCTTGAAAGCTGGGTAAGCAAGTTTGCGGATGACACAAAAGTCGGTGGAGTTGTGGATAGTGAGGAAGGAAGTGGTAGGTTACAGCGGGATATAGATAAGTTGCAGAGCTGGGCGGAAATGTGGCAAATGGAATTCAATGTAGCTAAGTGCGAAGTTGTTCACTTTGGTAGGAATAACAAGATGATGGATTACTGGGCTAATGGTAGGCTACTTGGTAGTGTGGATGAGCAGAGGGATCTTGGTGTCCATGTACACAGATCTCTGAAAGTTGCCACCCAGGTAAATAGTGCTGTGAGGAAGGCATATGGTGTACTGGGCTTTATTGGCAGAGGAATTGAGTTCCGGAGTCCTGAGGTCATGTTGCAGTTGTATAAGACTCTGGTGAGGCCTCATCTGGAGTATTGTGTGCAGTTTTGGTCGCCATACTATAGGAAGGATGTGGAAGCTTTAGAACGAGTGCAGAGGAGGTTTACCAGGATGTTGCCTGGAATGGTAGGAAAATCTTATGAGGAAAGGCTGAGGCACTTGGGGCTGTTCTCATTGGAGAAGAGAAGGTTTAGGGGAGATCTGATAGAAGTGTATAAGATGATTAGGGGTTTAGATAGGGTAGATACTAAGAACCTTTTACCGCTAATGGAGTCAGGTGTTACTAGGGGACATAGCTTTAAATTAAGGGGTGGTAGGTATAGGACAGATGTTAGGGGTAGATTCTTCACACAGCGGGTTGTGAGTTCATGGAATGCCCTGCCCGTATCAGTGGTGAACTCTCCTTCTTTATGGTCATTTAAGCGGGCATTGGATAGGCATTTGGAAGTTATTGGGCTAGTATAGGTTAGGTAGGATTCGGTCAGCGCAACATCGAGGGCCGAAGGGCCTGTACTGCGCTGTATCCTTCTATGTTCTATGTTCTATGTTCCATCTGCGGACTAACCAGAATTTTAAACAGTTCCAGCATTTCATCCTTGCATTTGTATTCTATACCTCATACAGTAAAGGTAAAGATTTAATGGACAAGAATGTTTTCTTTACCACCTTTACCTACCTGTTCTGCCACCTTCAAAGATTCCAGCGTCTCTCACTTTCTCTGTCCCTCTCACTATCCTGTCATTTATTGTGCAATCCAGAGATAATAGGTTGGTCAGCCAGGGTGCTATTGGGACATGGATCAGGGAGACTGCTGCGCTGTATTTTCCTCAATGAGACAAAAGGAGGGATTGAGTATGATGGAAGTGGATGTAAGAGCAGTTAGTGTGATGTATGGTCTCCAGTTAATAGATTCCCAACAGTGTGGAAACAGGACCTTTGGCCCAACAAGTCTACACAAACCCCCTGAAGTGTATCCCACCCAAACCCATTCCCCGTTACTGTACATTTATCCCTGACTTAACACACCTAACCTATACCTCTCTGAACACTGCGGGGAATTTAGCATGGCCAGTTCACCTAATGTGCACATCTTTGTGACTGTGGGAGGAAACCAGAGCACCTGGAGGAAACCCACGTAGCCATAGGGAGAATGTGCAAACTCCACACAGACAGTTGCTCACGGTTGGAATTGAACCAGTGTCCCTGGTGCTGTGAGACAGAAGTGCTAACCACTGAGCCACCGTGCTGCCCACATGGCATAATTAACGATTAGGAAGTACAAAGGACTGGAGGGATGAGCAGTTAGGAGTATGAGCCCTTGAGGGTAAGGGTGTAAGCCCTTGAGTGAACATTGATGCATAGAATACTCTGAGTTATTGTCCCTGAGCCTTGGTGAGATGTCCGTACAGTGGCAGAGTTAGACCGAATCCTGGTGTTTGATGGTGAGGGAGCAGAGAGAAGATAATGGCACTTACCTTTGTGGCATTTAGAAGACCAAATTCACTATGTAATTGAGATATTGGCTGTATTTTTCAGAGAATCTGTGGTAAGTGAGACAGAAATGCTCACTATTTGTGAGATCTTCCACCTTCCACTCCTTTGGCACCACATTTAAAGCCCAGCTGTGTACATTCAGATGTTGCAAGCTAGCACTGCAATGCTCAACACTAACAATGGAAAGACTAGCTAGCTCCCCAGAACAGTGGGTTCTATAGATGTTGATGGACAGGGTTTTGTTTTGTTTTGATTTGATTTATTACTGTCATATGTATTGAGATACAGTGAAAAGAGTTGTCTTGCATGCTTTACAGGCAGATCGTACTATACAAGTGCATCAGGGTAACAGAGATCAGTATACAGTGTTACAGCTGCTGAGAAGGTGCAGAGAGAGGTTAACATGAACGTTTAAGAGGTCCATCCAAAAGTCTGATAACATCAAGGAAAAAGCTGTTCTTGAATCTATTTATTTGTACGTGTTGTAAAATTTTTATATCTTCTGCCTGACAGAAGAGGGTGGAAGAGAGTATAACTGGGGTGGGAGGAGTCTTCGATTATGATGGCTGCTTAGAGAGTAGTCCTCTTTCTTGCTGACCAGCAAAAAGGTCATATCAACAAATGTAGGCAGCCTGGACAGAAAATGCACGAGGGATCAATGCTGTGTCCTGCAGCAAAAGGGATGCCCAACAGTGCCACAAGAAGGTCAGTGATCTTCTGGCCTCTGTAAGGGCAAGTGCCATCACCTTTTCTCGGCCACCTTTCACCCAAGGGCCAGCACTCATTCTCACTTTGCTACTGTGCACACATTTCACTAAGGCTAATGGATAAAATCCTTAGTATTGCATACATCATGCCCACTCAAGTGTTCACACCCATTTCAATCTCCCAAACTACTCACCCTACCTACCACACTCTGCTTTCGAATCACTCAGCGTTCAAGCATGACCACAGACAACTCTTCCACTACTTGCATCATAGTCAGTCCTTCCCTTTAGCTCACTGCAGGAAAAATTGCTGGACCTTCCTGGATTGATGTCTCAACTGAGCCTGACTGACCAATCTGTAATTCCTAGTCTGGCTGCACTTGACATACAGGAATGACGGATGCCAGCTCCTCATATTATAATTGAATGAGCCCCTTGACTAACTTTGGCAGTACCCTAACCCTTAGGCCCATTCAAGAATTTATGTGATAATCAGCAAGCAATGGTCAGACTGGAATAGCCATTGTCCTGATGGATGGCTTCAGTGTGTTCTATTTCCACATTAAGCTTGCATGGTGACCAAGCAGCTCTGGCCCTATCTATGAGGTTGCCAATATACCCAATCTAACAGCATGTGGAGTTGTAGGAGACCAGAGAAAGTAGACTTGCACTAGATAGTAGTAGAGAATTCATTGGCAGTTTTCTCATAAAATGAGAAGAAATGGGAACAATTGAGACTTGGACAGCTCCATGTCAAATGTGAGTATGAGTCTGGAATGGAGCCCACTGAGTTGTATAAAGAAAACTCTACAGTTTTTTTTGTAATTCTAAATAATTTGCTTTGTCATCTTGTCACAGTTGGACCTCCAGCACTACTCCCCCTCTACTTCCAATGGTACATCTTTTACTTCGCTGTGCAACGAAAGCAGTGGGTGGTGAGTATCTACTAACAGCATCCTGGGACTTGTTCAATCCCAGCTTCAAATTACCCACTATTTTACTTGCAGTAGTGGAAATAGCTTCCCATTGACTAAATGCATTACTTAAAGTATATTGAACCATTTCAACCAAAGACTCCCAGGTTCTAACCGTTCTCCATGCTAATCTAATATATTCTTAACCACTGACATCATTAAGCTGTGCCTGAGTAATAAATGCACTCCTGGTGTATTTAGGATATTGGATATTACTGGTATAACTATTGTATTCCACAGTGGAAAATGGGTTGCTTTTTTAGTAGGCAATATAATTAAATCAATAGTAAGGGTCAGATGGTTTAGAATCTGTGCAGGTAGAATTGAGGAACCACAAAAGCCAAAAAAGACTACAGTTGGAGTTATGTATAGGCCTCCAAACAGTAGTCAGGAGCTGGGGTGCAAGATACACCGGGAGGTAGAAAAGATGTGTGGGAAATGCAAAGTTACAGTGATCTTGGGGGATTTAAATACGCAAATGGAAAATCAGGTTGGTAGTGGATTGCAAGAAAAGGTATTTGTGGAATGTCTACAAGTTGGCTTTTTGGAGCAGCTTGTGGTAGAGCCCATTAGCAAACATGCAATACTGGATTTATTGTTGTGCAATGAGACAGACTTGATAAGGGAGCTTAAGGTGAAGGAACCCTTAGGAGGCAATCATCAATAAAATGATTGAATTTATTCTACAATCTGTGAGGGAGAAGATAGAATCAGAGGTAATAGTTTTACAGCTGAATAATGGCAACTACAGAGGTATGAGGGAGGAGCTGGTTAGAATTGACTGGGAGAGGAGCCTAGCAGGAAAAGCAGGAACAGCAATGGCAGGAATTTCTGGGAGTAATTCAGGAGACACAGCAGAGATTCATCCTGAGGAAAATGAAGCATGGTACAGGGAGTATGAGGCAACCATGGCTGACCAGGGAAGTCAGGGATAGCGTAAAAGCAGAAGAGAAAGCATATTATATGCAAAAGGCAGTGGGTTACCAGAGGTTTGGGAAGCTTATAAAAGGAGGGAGAAGATTAAATATGAAGGTAAGCTAGCCAGTAATATAAAGGAAGACTGTAAGAGTTTCTTTAGATATATAAAGGGCAAAAGAGGACATTGGGCCACTGGAAAATGACACTAAAGAGAGAGTAGTGGGGAACAAAGAAAATGGCTGAGGAACTGAACAAATTCTTCGCATCAGACTTTACAGTGGAAGGCACAAGTAATATCCCAAAAATTCAAGAGAGGGGGGGACAGAGCTGAGTATAGTGGCCATCACCAAGGAGAAGGTGCTAGAAAAACTAATTGGCCTGAAGGTGGATAAATCACCTGGACCAGATGCACTACACCCCAGAGTTCTGAGGGAGATAGTGGAGGCATTAGTAATGATCTTTCAGCAATCACTAGAATCAGGGAGGGTCCCAGAGGATTGGAAATTGCTAATGTGACACCTGTTAAAAAGGTAGTAAGGCAAAAGATGGAAAATTACAGACCAATTAACTTAACCTCAGTCGTGGGTAAAATCCTGGAATCCATTGTGAAGGATGAGATTTCTGAATACTTGGAAATGTATGATAAAATAAGGCAACACCAGCACAGTTTCATCAAGGGGAGGTCATGCCTGACAAATCTGCTAGAATTCTTTGAGGAAGAACCAGATGGGCCAAGGAACTGAGAAGTGGCAGATGGAGTTTAATTCAGATAAATGTGAGGTGCTCCATTTTGGGAAAGCAAATCTTAGCAGGACTTATACACTTAATGGTAAGGTCCTAGGGAGTGTTGCTGAACAAAGAGACCTTGGAGTGCAGGTTCATAGCTCCTTGAAAATGGAGTTGCAGATCGATAGGATAGTGAAGAAGGCTTTCCTTTATTGGTCAGAGTATTGAGTACAAGAGTTGGGAGGTCATGTTGTGGCTGTACATTGGTTAGGCCACTGTTGGAATATTGCGTGCAATTCTGGTCTCCTTCCGATTGGAAAGATGTTGTGAAACTTGAAAGGGTTCAGAAAAGATTTACAAGGATGTTGCCATAGTTGGAGGATTTGAGCTATAGGGAAAGGCTGAACAGGCTGGGGCTGTTTTCCTGGATCGTCGGAGGCTGAGGGGTGACCTTATAGAGGTTTACAAAATTATGAGGGGCATGGATAGGATAAATAGAAAAAGTCTTTTCCCTAGGGTCAGGGAGTCCAGAACTAGAGGGCATATGTTTAGGGTGAGAGGGGAAAGATATAAAAGAGACCTAAGGGGCAACTTTTTCACGCAGAGGGTGGTACGTGTATGGAATGAGCTGCCAGAGGAAGTGGTAGAGGCTGGTACAATTGCAACATTTAAGAGGCATTTGGATGGGTATGTGATTAGGAAGGGTTTGGAGGAATATGAGCCGGGTGCTGGCAGGTAGGACTAGATTGGGTTGGGATATCAGGTCGGCATTGATGGGTTGGACCGAAGGATCTGTTTTCATGTTGTACATCTCTATGACTCTATGACTAAGTAATGAGCAGGTTAGACCAAGGAGAGCCGTTGGATGTTATCTACCTGAACTTCAAGAAGCCCTTTGACAAGGTGCTGCACAGGAGGCTACTGAGTTAGTTACGAGCCCATGGTGCCATAGGCAAGGTGCTAGCATGGATAGAAGCCTGGCTGTCTGGTAGAAAGCAGAGAGTGGAGATAAAAGGGTCCTTCTCAGGATGGCAGCTGGTGACAAGTGGTGTTCCGCAAGGCTCAGTGTTGGGACCACAACTTTTCACTTTATACATTAACGATCTAGATGAAGGAACCGAGAACATCCTGGCTAAGTTTGCAGACAATACAAAGATAGGTAGAGGGACAGGTAGCTTTGAGGAGGCAGGGAGACTGCAGATTGATTTGGACAGGTTAGGAGAGTGGACAAAGAAGTGGCAGATGGAGTACACTGTGGGAAAGCATGAGGTCATGCACTTTGATAGGAAGACTAGTGACATGGACTATTTTCTAAACAGGGAGAAAATTCAGAAGTGCAAAGAGACTTGGGAGCTCTAGTCCAGGATTCTCTTAAGGTAAACTTGCAGGTTGAGTCAGTAGTTAGGAAGACAAATGCAATGTTGGCATTTATTTTGAAAGGACATGAAATTAAAAGTAGGCATGTACCTCTGAGGCTCTATAAGGCTCTGTTCAGAACACATTTGGAAGTTTGGGTCCTGTATTTCAGGAAGGATGTCCTGGCTGTGGAGCATCTACAGAGGAGTTTCACAAGAATGGTCCCAAGAATGAAAAGATTAACGTATGAGGAATGTTTGAGGGCTCAGCGTCTATACTAGATGAAGGTTAGAAGGATGAGAGAGTATCTAATTGAAACATACAGAATACTGAATGGCCCGGACAGAGTGGATGTTGGGAAGATGTTTCCATTGGTAGGAGACATTAGGACCTCCAGGCACAAGTCTTCGAGGAAAAGGGAAGACCTTTCAAAATGGAGATAAGGAGAAACGTTTTCAGCCAGACAGTGGTGCATCTATGGAATTCATTGCCACAAAAAGCTGTGGAGACCAGGTTATTGAGTATATTTAAGACTGAGATAGGTTCTTGAGGATGAGGAGACAGCAGGAGAATGAGGTTGAGAAACTTATCAGCCATGATTGAATGGCAGAGCAGACACGAAAGGCTGAATGGCCTAATTTCTTCTCCTATGTCTTATGGTCTTATGGTATAACTGCTCTATTCAGTAGTACCTCCAGCAATTATGACTGGATATTCAAGAATACTGTTCTATTCATTAATGCCCAATGAGGTATAACTACTATACTCAGTAATGCATGAGAGGATAAGGGGGCTATATTGTTCGTTCAGTTGTATACCCAACTATTTTTGTTTTACTGTGTAGGCTATTAGCGTACAGGAATAGCTTTCCCAGAGATTGTGGCTTTCAGAACACTTGGTTGAGAGTATAACATTCAGTGATGAGGTGGCTCTTTGAGGGCTACCACTCACTACGAAAGGCGAGGCAGTGGCAGAAAATGAATTAATTGATCGCAATGGGACATGTAGAAAGTTCCACTTTGCTGGCCAGCAAAGACATCTTGCTACAGGAAGTGCAGTAACGTTAATGGCCCTATTTAAAGAAGCAGGAAAATTTTCAATAAATGTAAGGCAATGCTTAAATGGCGGACGTCACCAAGTCAATGTAGTCTCTCAGGGTCTAGAAACAATGCTATAAAACTTTGCTTCTAACCCTTGTGTGGTATAACATCATATTAAAGGCAGATTTCCTCCAAGGACTCCAGGTATATATGGAGGAGTCAATTAGCACCTCTGTAGATAGACCTCCTCAGTGTGTTGAACCTGCGTTGATTGTCCACCCAATCCCCATGAAGACATGGTCTTTACTTAAATCCATTTAGCCCTGTCTGACTTTCATGTGCATCTCCATCCCTACTCCCTTTTTTGATTTTCTTAAATGATAGCAACAATGAATGTTAAAGGTAAGTATGAACAAGGCAAAAATAGTAAGCTGTCCAGCAAAATTAACTAATGTGTGGAGCAAATGTAGTAAAATAGAATTATGAATGCAAAACAAGCATTTTACGTGAATGAGAAGTCTGATTTCTTTTTAAGAAGACAGTGTGATTGGACCAGACTAGGCCAACATATGCCATCCTATGAGGGTATGGTGGGCAACTTGACAGAAGCCAATTCCAAAGTCACAAGATGTGGTGTGATTTACTGGATATTCACCCATTCTTGAAACTTTGCCTCATTGTGGCAGTTGGGATTGCATGTCATCAATGAGCAATGAGCCCAAACTAAGAGGATTTTAAAAAATTAACTTGGTCAGCAGTAATGAGGTGAAGAGGCTATCTCTGCTGAGATACATTTAAGGTTCTTTCTGTGTCATACACTGTCACAAGTGATCACCCATGCCTGCAGTATCCATAGTGTCTCTAACTACTGTTCAACGTAAATAGTAAAGCAAAGGATGAGACAATACAGCCATTTGTATCGATGCTGGCTCTTTGAAAAACCTTCCCATTGACAACTCTCTCTTCGCACAAGTATGAATCTAATTTCCTATTAAAACTAAACATTGAACCTACTTCCACCACCCTTTCAGATGGTGCATGGTAGATCATACATGACTCACAATTAACTGTCCATCATCATCCAACTGTTGCATTCTCCACAGCAACACCTTATCTAATCAGAGTTCACTTGCCAATCAAACAGCATGTTATTTCCTTACAGTATAAAGATGTTGTTCCCCTTTACATTGGGATTTCTAATGCTGATAAGCACAAGATGAGAAAAAAAATGTTTTTTTTTCATCAATCTAATAAAATGTTTCCTCCTGACCCTCTAGTTCTTTTGCCAATTAACTTTAATCTGTGTCCCATGGTTACTTGACGTCACCCTGTAGGAAAAAGTTTCTTCTCATTTATTCTATTGAAATCTTTAGGATTTTGGAACGTGTATTAAATCTTAACTTTTTCTTCTCCGAGGAGAACAACTCAGCTTCTTTACCTCGCCATGTAACTGAAGTCGCTCATTCCAAATGCTATTCTCATAAACTTCTTTGTACCCACTCCCCCAAGACCATGTCACATTACTACATCAATGTTATCTCTCCTGACTATATTTGGTGAACTGCCACTGTTACCTAAATAACTAAATAACTATCAGCCTATCCTTTATTGAAGAAAACTCAGAGGGTCTCTATTAACTCTTGTTGGTCCCACAGTACCTCCACTAACAAACTCTTGTCCCATCTCCAATCAGTGCAAAACATTCTAATTCCATTTAGACAACCACATCACCTCCAAATTAAACTCCTCTAATTTGTACCTGAATGAGCAGCACAAACCCTGAAAAGGAACTGGAGTTGGCTGTTTTGCATCTCAAGACTGTACCACTTTTCAATGAGACTGTGGTTGATTGGCAACTGAATGCCATCCATCTGCCTTTTCTTCAAATCACTTAATAACTTTGGGTAAGAACATCAATCAATCTTAGTTTTAAAATTAACAATTAATCTAATATCAACTGCAGAAGAGCGTTCTACTCTTTGCTTATCCATTTTGTGTAGAACTGTTTCCTAATTTCATTCCTGAAAAGTCTTGCACAAATTTTCAGCAAAGTCTTCTGGTCATAGACTCCTCAGCCAGCAGAAATAGTTTCTCTCTATCTACTCTATCTGTAACCCAGACTATGTTGAAAATGTTGATCAAATGAACCCTTATCTGGCTAAATTACAGACAATTTGGATTGTATAGTATCTGCCTGTATTTCAACACATCAGTTTAGGTTCTATTTTGGCAAAGCTATTCCCTTCAAGACAGATATGACAGCCACAAAGCCAACACCAACTCCAGTAAACTACACAAAGACCCAGTGCATTAAACTACATAAAGACATAGTACAACTTCAAAAACAACTGCTGTACTATTAATAAAGCATCTTTCAGCATTTGAAAATATCCCAAGAAGCTTTATTATGTAAAATATTATGCTGAATCACATACTGAGACAGGAAGTCAGACAAAGCTTCATTGAGGAGGTATGTTTTAAGGAGCAAAAACAAATTGCTGGAAAAGCTCAGCAGGTCTGGCAGCATCTGTGGAGAGAAATCAGAGTTAACGTTTCAGGTCAAGTGGCCCTTCCTCAGGGGGGAGGAGTCAGTCGACCCAAAACATTAACTCTGATTTCTCTCCACAGATGCTGCCAGACCTGCTGAGCTTTTCCAGCAATTCATGTTTTTGATTTTGGTTTACAGCATCCACAGTTCTTTTGGTTTTTATTTAGGTTTTAAAGAGTAATCTTTATGGGGGAAAGTGAGGTGAAGATATGGAGAGGCTTTTAGAGAGTGAATTCCAGAGCTTTGGGCAGACCACCAACAGCACAGCAGTTAAAATTGAGCTACATGTGAGAGCAGAAGGACAGTATCATAGTCATCTTGATGGGTTGCAGGGCTGGGAAAATTATGGAGATAGTGACAGTTGAAAACATAAATAACACTGAGGCACTGCTGAATGACTAGCTAACTCAGGTCAGCTTGCACCGAGTCAGGAGCCATTGAATAGGGTTTGGTTTGAGCTAAGATTCTAGATTAGAGTGGTGTTGGAAAAGCACAGTAGTTCAGGCAGCATCCAAGGAGCAGGAAAATCGACTCCACAAGCAGCAGATTATTAGCTGAGCTGTAGGTTACGGAGTGTAGACCGTAGGAGACTAGCTGGGAGTGCATGAGGTTAGTCACCTTTAGAGATACTAACGATGTAGCTGTTGGTTTCAGCAGCACAGAAGCTGACACAGGAGTCAGAAACTGTTACAGAGGTGGAAATAGACAGCTGTAGTAATGAGGCAGGCATGTAGATGGAAGCTCATCTTGGGGTCAAGTACAACACCAAGTTTTCAAACAGCTTGGTTTAGCATCAGACTGTTGTCACAGGGAGTAATGGAATTGATGGTGAGAGAAGGGAGTTAGAGTTGGCGAACAAAGTCGATGGTCTCAGTCTTCCCAATTTTTAATGGAAGGAAATATCAGCTTGTTCAGCAATGAAAACTGAATGGAGGGGGAGGGATTTAGAGCTGGGATATGAAGGTAGGAATTACATTGATAAAGAACAACATGATCACTAACTTAAACTTACAGTTAGATTCTGCAGAAACTGTACACAAACTTAGACAAGCCCACACACAGACTAACAGAAACCCACACAGCCTCTACACACTCCTGATACAAACCTCAACTTAAATGCACACAGCCTTGGAGACAGACCCAGCACAACCTCCAATCTCAGCCCAGCAGAGGGAATTGCTCAAAGATACTAGTTTTCCCACTGGTCTCCGGTTTGCTCCACTAACAACTTCATCTCTGTTGCTCCAAATCTCTGCTTCATCTAACAGACCCACTCTATGATGGACAGCTGAATGCTTCGATAAATGCATGACTTGTTTTGACTGACAGCAGTCAGATGGTGTAACAAGCCAATGATTGGAGGAGACTGGATAAGGAATTGTTGCATTCCTAGGAATTTGGGACACCCACACTTTATTTGAGTCATTTTATCCTGTAGGGACAGAATGTACTACATAGAATTAATTCTGTTTAGGAATACATTAAACATTAAAATGAATGTTACCATAGGAGAAGTGTTTATTTTAAGTGCCAAATGGTCAGATGTTGGAAGAGTTGAACCTTTTTGTTACTAACTCAGAAGAATTCTCCATTATGGGTGACATAACCCTCAGTTATGAGTTTGTTCCAGGATTCAGACCTGGTGTTAAAATTGATTATAGGGGCTGCATTGTTGTTGGGATTTGATTTGTATGAAATGTGCATGACTGCAAATTGCTTAGTGCCAGCTTGGAAAAATCCCCAAAATACTCAGCACATCTGGCACACTCCCAATGCCAACTCTCCAAAATTCCCAGCGCCAACTCTCCCACACCCCAACACCAACTCTCACACACTCCCAGCGCCAACTCTCCCACACCCCCAACACCAACTCTCTCACACTCCCAGAGCCAGTTCTCAGACACATCCCAGCACAAACTCTTACACACATCAGTGCCAATTCTTGCACACATCCCAGTGCTAACTCACACATCTCCCGCACCAACTCACACACACCATTCCAGTGTCAACTCTCACATACACTCCCAGTACCACTGTCCCACATATCCCAGCACCAACTCACACACATTCCCATGCCAGTTCTCAGACATCCCAGCACCAACTCTTGCACACATCACAGTGCTAACGCGCACACCTCCTGCACCAAATCTCTCACACTCCCAGTGCCAACTGTCACACATATCCCAGCACCAGTTCTGACATAGATCCTAGTGCCAGCTCTCGGACACATCCCGTGCCAATTCACACACACATCCCAATGCAACCTCGTGCACACATCCCAACATAAACCCGCACACATCCCAACATAAACCCACACACACAGATTCCAACAGAAACCTGCAATGCTTCAAACAGATTTCCAATACAAATCTCAGCACAAATTCTCACACAAATTCACAGACAGACCTAAATAACTCAGCAAACTCCCTGATTAGTCTCCATTCAAACAGTGCTGAGTGCATCATTGTTCATTTGATGCAGACAAAGCACATCATGGGCTGCAGGGCCAGCTCCTCATGAGTTCTGCTCAAACACAATGGGAACCCTTCCCCCACTCCATAACTGGTGTAGTGAACAGCCCAGTTGCTCCTGAAAGAGTTCTACACTGGAAAATGATTAATCAGAAGCTATCCATTTTAACTACCACTGCTGTTGAGGTTATGTAATATATGAACATTAATACATTATAAGAAGAATCCATCATTGTAATATTGTACCTGTTTGGTTCATGTGGGATTGTTTTAATTCAAATTATTCCCATTACCAGCAACAAGCCTGTAACCATTGGCCATTCTATCTCATACTGGTGTTATACAGATCAAAGTGTTCTCACCTGACTGAATCTGTAACTGCATTGCTGAATATTTTCACAATTTGTTTTCTAGCCTACAATTTCCATGCGATTCATTTGTGGAAGAAGTTGACTGTTGATGTTCAGTAGGACCTGGCTGGAACCCATGTAGTGCTTTTGCTCCTGGGCACAGGGTGGGTTAGCACAGGATTGGCTATGATTTTACTCGCACTCCTTATCCCAGTTTTTCAAAAGCCTGCTCACATCCTCTGTCTCAGCTCATAAATGCAGCGCAGTCAGTGGGGTGCAGTGATAGAAGGACCTGAACCCTGAGACCAGTAATCACTGTCAGGAGAGGAGTCACAAAACTGGAAAGAAAAAGAATATGTCAACTAATAAAATTATTTTTTTTGCCCTTTATAGGACTTGGCCTGGATGGTGTCTTTCTACATTCGTATCAGCTTGACTTACATCCCACTGCTTGGCATTCAAGGTTTTCTGCTAATGTTCTTTTTAGTGAGGTGGGGCTCCCATGTTGAAATACTACCTATATTATGTGTTTGTCTGTTGAACAATTGCAGTAATTGGTACTGTGTCTGAACTGCATTAACCATCCATTAACAAATGCCTAGCATATCTGGAGCTGTAGGGAACTGGTTGTAGACTTTTTGCTCCCTGTTTGATTTAATAGATTTGAATAGGTTTGGGCAGTGTTGATCTTGATTGTTTATTTTATTTCTCCTCTTCTCTGTTTTTTTCTCTGTCAATCTTTTACTTTCTCAATCATTACCTTTTCTTTAGCTTTTGCCTGTCTGTTGGTTCCTCATTCACTGACACTAATTATTTCTGTCTGCTTGCTTATTTGCCACTCCCTCTAGCTTCCGACATTAACAGTCTCTAATAAATGAAAATTTATTCTTGCCCTCAGTCAGACTATTTATATATTTATCCTGATCACGTAATGTTTTAGCAGCTGCTGTATCCGCCACTGAGAATCCAGTCTTCTTGCTAGATGCTATTGGGTTGCAGTAGCCTTTATTCAACACTTCTTCTACTTGCTAAGCTGTGGCATTGATTTGTACATTTGTTTATTTGTTAGACGCACAGGACATTTATTTATTTCTCACTGCCTGTTTTTCTGCTCTTTCTCATTCCTTCTGCTCTTTGTAATGAGAAGCTGCACCGTCAACTAAACTCAGTCATGAGTTAGATGTTAAGGGGCATCTTAAAGGAGATGTAGAACAGCAAAAAGGTTGAGGAAGGGAGTTCCAGAGCTTAGGGCCTTGGACGCTAAATGTAAAGCATCAATAGAGGAAAATTGCAATCATGGATGGCCAAGAGGCAAGAGTCAAAGAGCCCAGAGATTTGGAGAATTGTAGGTCTGGATGAGGCTACAGATATAGGGACTGGCAAAATCTTGGAAGGATTTGAGAGCAAGATGAGAATTTTCCAATTGATGTGCTTCTGAATCAGAGCCAATTGAAGTCAGAGAGTACAGGTGATGGC
Organism: Hemiscyllium ocellatum; assembly: GCF_020745735.1. NCBI lineage: Eukaryota > Metazoa > Chordata > Chondrichthyes > Orectolobiformes > Hemiscylliidae > Hemiscyllium > Hemiscyllium ocellatum. The sequence continues at coordinate 32,655,663 of NC_083418.1, read as the reverse complement.
TGAATTGGATTCAGTGTGATTTAGGACATGGGCAGTAGACTTACTATTAGCTTAATCCCTGGAGTATACAAGGGGACACTTGAAAAGTCTAGAGGGAGCAAAAGCATAAATAAGGCTTCAGTGAATGAGCTGATGGAGGGGTTGAATTGGGCAATGCTACAAAGGTGAAAATGAGTTTGCAGTTATGATCTAGACATGTGGTCCTTCTTAAATACAGTTGCACAAAAATTCACACAAACCTCTTGCAAAATCAACTTCAATGGAGCGGATAATGTGCCCTGACAGCTTCACAGCTAGAACCTGTTTTGTCAACTCTGAATTGAGCAACATGCCACAATGGAGGACAAACAAAATGCTTAAAGACTATATTGGGGAAAAACGCATTAGTATTTGTCCAAAACAGTGACAGTCACTTTGCATCAGTCATTGAGTCTCATCACCTTAATAATGAGGCAAAGTGATAGTATACGATTGAGAGGGAAACTTGGAAACAAGGAATGCTGTCCTTGCCCTTCCAGGCAATGGGGGTTGCAAGTTTAGGATGTTAATTGTATAACAATTGCATTCAACTCATTTCAGTTGCTTACATTAACTGCTAATGGCTTTGTGGTGCAGTGGTAGTGTTGTTTCCTTAGCTTTGGGCTAGAAGGTTCAAATTTCATCTGTCTGGGAGGTGTGTCATGAGATGTAAATACTGATTGATTAAAAATGTGTAGAAAGGAGGATTGGGGCAGCACTGCACTCAGCTGGTTGTGGTTATGATCGACAGTTGACATCTTAGCTCAAAGACCAAGTAACAACAGTGGGAATAATCCAAGGAAACCATTTTTCAATGACAAGTGATTTTACTGTTTTAAATACTTTACCCCTTTAAGAATGTTGAGCCAGTCAGTCAGCAGTTACATGTGCTTGAACAAACAGGCGGTCAGCAGAATTTGTGATAGGAACAGCAAGGCAGGAACAGCAGTTCAGGCTAAAACCTTTACGTCAGACCTGGCAGGAGAAGCAGTGACAGCAAGTAAGAGCTCAACAGTTAGCCACATTTGGCCGGTACAGAGTCCTTAGAGAAGAAGAATCAGCTGGTCAGCTTGGATTCGAGGTTCAGCTGGACAGTGACTGTTTTGGAGCTGAATAAGTAAAGTTAAAAATCCCTGTCAGCTCAGGGGAGATATTTAAATTGACAATAAAGAGCTAGGTTGGGAAAGACAGAAGTCAAGGAAACAAAGACTTGTTATTCACAATGAGTATCACTGCTACAGTGAGCACACAACATAAGGCACGGCTACAGTATTGAAGTCAAGGACCTAGAATTGAATTTATACTGAGGTTGCAACATAAGAAATGTCACAGAGCAATTTAATGTGACAAAAATGCAATTTAAAAGATAAAGAATACTGAATCTAACAGAACATGAACAAAATATACACATCATCGCTAATCAAACTTCAGATGACAGAAACCAGCAAAGTTTGATGCAGATGAGGGGAAACAAAACAAAGGCAGCATAGCTCACTTGAGCTCATTGATGAATCTTCCACTGAAATTATTTAAACAGCAAAACAGTACAATGGACACACAACATTTCAGTCTTTCAAAGATGAAGTATCAGTCCCAGTGACAGATGATGATAAGCAAGCAGCAATCCTCCATTAACTGCCTGAGGTTAGGAAAATGTCTGCGAAGACATCTACAGTGGATGAATGAAGATGTCCAACCTCCTCAGCAAGTTGAATTAAAGCTTAACACAGACGTGTCTGCAGATTGACAATGGAGATGAGTTTTCAGAAAATGAAGATGAGCTGCATAAAATTCCATGGATGTCAGTCCAACGTCCACAGATTCAGGACATAGTTAAGAAGAAATTACCCAGCTCAGAAATCCAGGATACCAGGAAAAAACTAAATTACTTGTCTCCATAGAGCAGCCTTCTTCATAATAGACATTTGTGAGAATGAAATTCCTCCAGATGATACTATGGGGTAAATATCTGAGTTGGCAGGGTCAAGTTCCTCTGCAAATAAATTCAGGAGACTAGCTTCCTCCAGATAGAGAAATGGGCCAAGTAACAGGCTTAATAGGATGACATCTTCTGTGAAGGATAGCCATGAGATAAAAATCCTCCAGCAGAGAAATGATTTACAGATCAATCAGTGTCAAGATCATGAGATTAGATCCACCTTCCCCTTCTCTGCCACTAAACTGAAACCAACGCTGCATGGTGAGCATCCACTGCCTGTGCACTTAGGGGCCTCAAATGGTGGTGGGTTGGGAAGGTCACGCATAGGCCTTCCTAGCACAGACTCCATCCAGGTGGAGCCAGGAGAATAGCAGGATCCCAACAGCTATCTTCCTGTCTGATTCGATGTCCTCTTCCTAGCATCAAGCTTGCAAAAGTGGGAATGTTCAATTCTGCACAAAGAGATGACTGTCTCTGGTAATGAATGTAGAACAAGGTGCGATAACCTTGAAAGACTATTGAGACCATTCAGGACTGACATCAAGACGCATGTTTTCGCATATCAAGAGGATATCTGGAACTATCTCCCTGAAGAAACTGTTGAACCAAATGGAGCTTTTTCAAGACTGATGATTGATTTTTATTAGTTGTAAAGATGAATAAATAGTTATAAAAGGTGGATAAATCATAGAGTCAAAGTGATCTACAGAAAAAGGCCTTTCAGCCCATTACTTTCACACCAATCAAAAATAATCACTTAACTAACGTGACTCACTATTTCAGTGTTACTCCTTGATCGCCTTTGATATATGATTTGGTAAAGGAATTACTACAGCAGAAGAGGAGGGACATAGACTGACCATACTCTATAAATAAATGCAATGGACTAGCAGGAATTGAGAGAAACCCAGCACCTTCTGGCAAGGACAGAATATTTAATATCATCCACAACAAACTACAAAGACCATTTGTTTCCAAGGCAGTATAAGACCAATTTGCTTTGCCCCCTAAGGACGATCCCACACTAGGAAAAACTACCAAAATAAACAGTCACAGCCATTGACTGCAATACCTATCATTATATCATTTTCATTTAAAAGTTTTAACTTCAGAGGTACCATCTCAGCAGGTTATACCTGGTTTGGCTAGAGAAGCTAATATGAATGTTGACAGAAAATAAATATTAGTCTGGGCAGACACACCTAAAACAGTAGCTGAAAGCCTTTTATTGGTTTTGTACTTAGTGACAGCATCAGCAGAAGGTTACCGTACCAGTGAGGTTTGTTTTACATTTTAATTACCAAATTAGTGGTCGTATTCTATTTATATTTTGTTGGGAGTATATTCCTTCAGTCAGATCATTAATTTCACGATTCCTGTTTGCAGATTTATGGAAAGTAATTGGTTTGTGTGGGTGACTCAGATGAACCACATTCCCATGATAATTGACCATGATCAGAAGGAGGATTGGCTGACCATGCAGGTAAGAGCCTAACTGTCACTGGGACACTGGCCTAGGTCAGGGGCTCCTGTCTGTTCACCACCATTTCATGCACATTGGACATTCATGTAAAAGCCCTCAATATCAAATCACACTAAAAGATGAAACCAATGACATGGTACATCAGAAATCTAATTTTGAATTTAAAAAATTCAAGATTGTGGTGGAAAGGAAAGGAAAGGCTGAGAAAGGTGAAGGGTTCCACGGCCTTGGAAAAGTCTGTCCACCATCCAAAGTCAATAGTAGCAGCGTCTACCATCTACAAGATGCACAGCAGAAATTCAAAGGCTGCTTTTAGATTACCCCTCGCATTCCCATGACCACTAACATTTTGAAGGACAAGGGCAGAAGGTACGTGGGAATATCACAACATCTGCAAGTCCCCCTTCAAGCTATTCAGCACCCTGACTTAGAGATATATCACCATTCCTACAGTGTGGCCAAATCAAAATCCTGGAACTCCCACAATAACCAAATTGTGGGTCTGCCTGTAACAGACGGACTACAGTGATTTAAGAAAGCAGCTCACCACCACTTCCTCAAGAGGAACTAGTAATGAGCACATCTCTGAATTAATATAAAATAAGCTTGGAGATAGTTGTATACGGCCCCTTGGTGTCTCTTCTTTCATCTTCGTGGATGAGGTGCCATATAAATGTGTATCACAGAGTTCCTGTGACAGAGAAATCCAAGATTCTATTGATGTCCATGTATCTGAAGTTGCTGGTGTTCTGATGATATTCTGGCATAGGACTAATCAGCCAATGAGATAATTGCCCTAGAATCAGCCTTGTCCAAACCTGAATCACAAATTGTACCAGGTTTCCTGGGATTTAAAGGGCTTTCACAGCCAGGAGGCTGCATTTTGAACATTACTGAATGGGAATGCTTGGAAAAGACGGCATGTGCAGTGGGATATGTGGAGTTCAGGAGAATCAGTGATATCCGTTGTTTGGTGATTCATGAGCTATCCCCAGAAAACTGACCATAAAAGCTGCTGAGTTTCCATAACTAGAACTTGTCACCTGTACTCAATCGGACCTAAATGTGACTCCAGTCCACGTTGTATCCATTACAAAACGCCCTGTTGTTATATCCATAACAAACGTGATTATCCCTGACCCATATTTGTTTCCTTGGCTCTGGCAAAGAATCACCAGCTCTAACTGTTAACTCCCACAGATGCTGTCAGACCTGCTGAGTTTCTCTAGCAATTTCTGTTCTTAGTTTCGATCTTCAGCATCCACAGTTCTTTGTTTTATTTTATTTATTTCCTCAGTACCTCACAAACAAGAGACTCCCATTTGATTATCCGGAGTTAGTTTTCAGTTATATTCCCACAGGTAAATGGCTTGGCCCTGCAGATAGCTCTTTGTTGTTTTCCTCCCACCATGGATTGATCCGTACAGCTGGTGAAACAAGAACTAACAATGTGCCAGTCTAGGCTGTAGGGTGTGCCACCACTGAAGTGGCTGACTGCATTAGCAGCAGCTGGGTGTTTACTGTATTTTAGGACCTGATTCTCAGAATGTGATATTTGTAATGATTATGTTTGTTTTTCTTGTAGTTGCATGCTACTTGTAACGTCCATCAGTCTGTCTTCAATGACTGGTTCACAGGTCACCTCAACTTCCAGATTGAACATCAGTGAGTACCACCAACCTTCAGCAGGAGGTACACTTGCTTTGTACAAAGGACAAATGGGCACTGCCATCCTGTGTTGTTGGACTGTGAATAGGGTACAGTTAACCCTGGAACCATATGGTTATTAAAATGCAGAGGGGAGTGGTGTTGCATTCACAATAAATTCTGGCGATTATACATGGGTCAAACCATTATGGGAGATGGGTTGTATCATAGAAAGAGAGGGGTGAATTGAATTGAATCATTTTTACTGTTCTTTTCTCCTGTCCATTACATGGGTTCTCTTTCTTGCCCTTAGAGTTGTGTGATGTGCTTTTGTGAAATCCAACATTAAAGTTAACCACAGAAAACTCAGTAAGGTTAAAGTAAGATAGGGTTTAGGAGAAAGTGGGGACTGCAGATGCTGGAGATCAGAGTGAAGAGTGTGGTCTGGAAAAGCACAGCAGCTCAGGCAGCATCCGAGCAGCAGGAGACTCGACATTTCGGGCATAAGCCATTCATCAGGAATGAGGCTTGTGAGCCAAGGACTGAGAGATAAATGGGTGGGGAGTGGGGCTGGGGAGAAGGTAGCTGAGAAAGCAATAGGTGGGTGAAGGTGAGGGAGAAGGTGATAGGATGCTCGGGTCTGGAGGGCAGTGCTGAGTTGGAGACTTGGGAATGGGATAATGTGGGGGAAGGGGAAATGAGGAAACTGTTGAAATCCACATTTATCCCGTGTGGTTGCAGGGTCACAAGGTGGAATATGAGGCGTTATTCCTCCAGGCGTTGGGAGGTAACGGTTTGCCAGTAGAGGAGACCCAGGACCTGCATATCCTTGATAGAGTGGGCGGGGGAGTTGAAGTGTTCAGCCACGGAGGCAGAGTTGGAAGCTTGGTACCGGGATAATGTGAGGAGGAGGGGAAATGAGGAAGCTGTTGAAATCCACATTTATCCCATGTGGTTGCAGGGTCCCAACATCATTTCAGAGATCATGGGACACCCACACCCATCAACCCCACTGCCCTGTAGCTGAACACTTCAACACTCCCTCCCACTCTGTCAAGGACATGCAAGTCCAGGGCCTCCTCCACTGCCAAATCGTTACCATCTGACACCTGGTGGAGGAATGCCTTGTATTCCACCTTGGGACCCTATACCTATAGGGGATAAATGTGGTTTCAACAGCTTCCTCGTTTCCCCTCCCCCCCACATTATTCCCATCCCAAGTCTCCAAGTCAGCACCACCCTCCGGACCCGTCCATCACTCCCCCCTCTGACCTATCACCTTTTCCCTCATCTTCATCCAACTATCACTTTCCCGGCTACCTTCCCCTAAACCCACTCCCCCTCCCATTTGTCTCTCAGCCCCGACCTACAAGCCTCATTCCTGATGAAGGGCTTATGCCAAAACATCGATTCTCCTGCTCCTTGGATGCTGACTGAGCTGCTGTGCTTTTCCAAGACCACACTCTTGACTAAGATAGGGTTTATTCACAGCAAGGTAGAATGCTTCGGGAAATGTAATCACACACATGCATTCAAGGAAGAAAAGAGGGAAGTTTCAAATTACTTCAAACCATTTGGAATTAATTCACGTGAACTAGACAGACTAGTAAATCAATGTCCACTTGAGGTTACTTTAGTGGGCTGTGTACCGAAATCCCTTTCATAGGACATTAGATACAATTGGAGTGTTAATGAAGGTACAGTGGTTGTAAGCTCTGAATCAGTTCACTTTCCAGTTGCAGCACAGATTGCAAGCAGACTGATGATAAAATCAAAAATTGTATAATATCTGATGATTTAAAACAAACTGACAGGTTTGATCGTGTGACTGGGCTTTAAGTTTAGTTAGCCAGCTAAGGAGATAGGTTTTGGGGGAGATGACTGTAGAGTGATTAAAACTGAGTTTTGGCTTTAAATGGTCTCCTGTGCTCAGCACCAGCTGAGGTAGACATCATATCGACTAACCCTTTGTATTGGCATGGCTAGAGTGTTCATACAATCCAAGGAGTGTCACATCTAACTTTATTGGCCTCTGGCAATTGTTAGAAAGTTCTGGAGGCAGTCAGCCTACTCATTCTGAGTTCGATAGCAGCCATTTAAAATTTTCAGCATTTTAAGAACATTTGAGCAGAAGAGTATAGTTTTCTTTTGAACATCAATTTAGGATATCTCTCTTTGCATCTATTGGTCATTAAAGTTGTCAGGATGAATATCCATTTCAAGTGAATCATAGAATCCCATCAGTGTAGAAGCAGGCCATTCGCCCCATCAAGTCTACACCAACAATCTGAAGAGCAGTCCATCCAGACCCAGCCCCCTAGTCTATCAGTGTAACCCTGCATTTCCCATGGCTAATCCACCTAGCCTGTACATCCCTGGATACTATGAGCAATTTAGCATGGCCAATCCACCTAACCTGCATATTTCTGTGGGAGGAAACCCAGGCAGACAGGGATAGAATGTGCAAACTCCACACAGAGAGTCACCCAAGAGTGGAATCAAACCCAGGTCCTTGGCAGTACTTTAATTACAAGCCCTTCTATGTCCTTCATACATAAAGTCACCATAGTCTTACCAGACCATATCGGTGCTCTCTCATTAGGGAGAGACAACTGGTGGTAGCTTAAACTGAGGGTCACATGCCTCAGACAGTGGGAGAGGATGAGGTGGTAATCTCAGCCAGTGCAGGACTTTAACCCAAACTGTTGGTGTGGATCTGCATTGCCAACTAGCTGTCCACTTAACCGGGTTAGCTATCTTACCTTATATCTATATCACACCTTCATGATCACCTGACTTCCCCAGTGATTTACAGGCAATGAAGTAATTTTGAAATGTAGTAAGTGTTGTAATGTCAGAGATGAGCTGTGTTCTCCCTGTGAAAACAATGTATTGTGAGGAATAGAGGTTGCATTGACTTCATACACTACAGTTCTTGATACTGCTGCGCAATTCTTGTTGTGTTGAAATGTAAACCAACTTTAATGAAGTGGTGTGCTAATGACCACATCTTATACATAGCAATCACCCAAAATGGTACTAGTGAGAGTCAGAAAATAAAATAAGTTTCATGGGGTAATTAGAGTCAACAGGGTTTAAAATTCAACCTTAAAGGGAAGACAAAATGGGTCGGTGAATTCAAGGTAAATAAAAATCTGATGGGGTGTAAAAACTGGCAATTGATTCACTAACATCTAATTTTGCATCCTAATGAGATTGAATTTTATTCCAGCAGTAGCTGATTTCTCTTTGCTATCTAACCGTGTCTCTGTGTTTACAGCCTGTTTCCTACGATGCCAAGGCACAACTTGCACAAGGTGGCACCATTGGTAAAGTCACTGTGTGCCAAACATGGCCTAGAATACCAGTCCAAGCCTTTATTCACTGCCTTTGCAGACATAGTACAGTAAGTACAGAACACCAGCAATACAACAATTCTAAACTGTAAGAATACCCTTTCCTGCACAGTGTATCGTTGAAGCCAAGATTCAATGCACTGTTTCCAATCCTACCCCTCTTAGGATTCCAGAATTTTGTGACCTCTTGCCCTACCTCAGGCTTCCTATAATTTTCTGCAACTTAAGTCAGCTACTTGGGTTTCCCAATCATGACAATGCGTGTTCTGTTTTTTTTTGGAGAAATGGTAAATTGATCAAAGAATGCTGCCTCCTTAGCCCTGCTAGTCAGATTAATGTGTTTCTCTTGCAAAGATCAGGTCAATTGGCAAGGGTGTAACCTGAGATGAAAAGAGTAGAAGTGAAGATGCGTTAATTCAGGCAGCTATTACGTGCTGGTCAGATTGCAAAATGGGAGAAAATGAAGACTAAGGAAGGTGAGAATTGAGGGAGGTTAGGAGTTGGACTCTGAGACCCCTAAATGATGAAGGCCAAGGAAGGTGAGCCCTGAAGGAGTCTGGGACTAGCACAGAGGACGATTATGACTGAGAAGGGAGGGTGATGAAGCGTTGGACAGTTTCAAGGTCCAAGAAAAATGCATTAGACTAGAGCAAACCATCACAAGCCTTGATTTTGTCCCAGTGAGGAGGAAGAGTATTTCGGATGGCCTTAGTAAAAGTGAGAATGGCTGAGACAGAAAGATTTGAGCATTGCAAGTGAATGAGGAATTGATTGTTGGTTGAGGAGGAATTTCTGTTGTGTTGTCCAGATAGTTCGCTCAGAAATGATTTCACATTCTGTGATATTGGGAAGCTGCAAGATGGATAGGAATGAGAAAGGGATTATCTTGCAATAGTACAGTCTGATAAGATAAAGAAAACTCTGACACTCCATGATCATTGTGGAGGAGACATTTATAACTCCATGGACATTTGACCCTGTCTAGGATTTTGAGAGTTCTTAAGAGAAAGGAAGTGATGGGAACTGATGAGATAACAACTTTTCGAAATGGCTTATCTCCATGAACCGTTGTTGTGTAAAGGAAAGGAGCATTGATTGTCCTAGTTCAATTAATGTTAACTAGAATTTTAGTTTCCTGGGCTGAGGGCTGTTTGGACTGCAATGTTTAAAAAAAATGCGATATATAGTCAGACAGATTGTTCACAATCAGAAAAATGGCAAGAGTACAAGAGAAAGTGAGGACTGCAGATGCTGGAGATCAGAGCTGAAAATGTGTTGCTGGAAAACCGCAGCAGGTCAGGCAGCACCCAAGGAGCAGGAGAATCGATGTTTTGGGCATGAGCCCTTCTTCAGCCCTTTCCTGAAGAAGGGCTCATGCCCGAAACATTGATTCTCCTGCTCCCTGGATGCTGCCTGACCTGCTGCGCTTTTCCAGCAACACATTTTCAGCAAAGTACAAGAGAGGCCAATGTCCAAAGAAACTGTATTCCAGAAAATGTTGCTCCGTCATGACTGAAAAGGAGAAGAAGGGGATAAAATTGGATTTTTCTTTCCAGACAAAAACCTTCACTATCCTATCTACCTGAGACTCCACTTTCAAGGAACTATGAACCAGCATTGAAGGTCTCTTTGTTCAGCAACACTCCCTAGTACCTTACCATTAAGTGTATAAGTCCTGCTAAGATTTACTCTCCCAAAATGCAGCACCTCACACTTATCTAAATTAAACTCCATCTGCCACTGCCCAGCCCATTGGCCCATCTGGTCCAGATCCTGTTGTAATTTGAGGTAACCTTCTTCTTGATGTCACCTGCAAACTTACTAACTAGACCACCAAGTTCCCATCCAAATCATTTATAATAAATGACGAAAAGCAGTGGACCAAGCACTGATCCTTGTGGCACGCCTCTGGTCACATGCCTCAAAGCTGAAAAGCAACCCTCCACCAACACCCTCTGTCTTCTACCTTCAAGCCAATTCTGTATCCAAATGGCTAGTCCTCCCTGTATTCCATGAAATCTAACCTTGCTAACTAGTCTCCCATAAGGAACCTTTTTGAACGCTTTACTGACATCCATATAGATCATGTCTACCACTCTGCCCTCATTAATCCTCTTCGTTACTTCTTCAAAACACTCAATCAAGTTTGGGAGACATGATTTCCACTCACAAAGTCATGCTGACTATCCCTAATCAATCCTTGCCTTTCCAAATGCCTGTTAATCCTGCTCTTCAGAATCCCCTCCAACAACTTGCCCACCACCAATGTTAGGCTTACAGGCCTGTAGATACCTGGCTTTTCCTTACCACCTTTCTCAAATAGTGGCACCATATTAGCCAACCTCCAGTCTTCTGACACCTCATATGTGACTATCGATGATACAAACATCTCAGCAAGGGGCCCAGCAATCACTTTGCTAGCTTCACTGGAGCATCAGAGGCTGAGAGGTGACCTTGTAGAGGTTTATAAAATCATGAGAGGCATGGATTGGGTAAATAGACAAGGTCTTTTCCCTGGGGTGGGGGAATATAGAACTAGAGAGCGTAGGTTTAAGGTAAGATGGGAAAAATGTAAAGATACCTAAGGGGCAATGTTTTCATGCAGTGGGTGGTGCATGTACAGATGAGCTGCTAGAGGAAATAGTGGAGGCTGGTGCAATTACAACATTTAAAAGGCATCTAAATGGGTATATGAATAAGACGGGTTTAGAGTGATATGGATCAAGTGCTGGCAAATAGGACTAGATTAGGTTAAAATATCTGGTCAGCATGGATGTTTGACCAAAGGGTCTGTTTCCATGCTGTACGTCTCTTATGTCACTATGACCTGGTTCCCCATAGCTCTCACTGCCATGTGCTTGGAACTGTTCCCTACAAGGAATGTACTGATCAGACGTCAAACATCACAGGCAGTGGTGCACTGTAATGAGCTGTAGGAGCTTAGAACATAGAATGTTACAGTGCAGTACAGGCCCTTCAGCCCTTGATGTTATGCCGACCTGCGAAATTAATCTGATGCCCATCTAACCTACATTGTTCCGTTATTATCCATATGTATGTCCAATGCCCATTTAAATGCCCTTAACATCAGTGTGTCTACTACTGTTGCAGGCAGGCCGTTCCACACCCCTACTACTCTCTGAGTAAAGAAACTACCCCTGATATCTATCTTAAATCCATCACTCCTGGCTCTCTCTCACTCATCCACCATTACATCACCAGGAGTTGTCTGGTAATTTCAAATAATTTTATAGCACATAAATAGGTCAATCTTTGATTATGATCACTCCTCCCACTCTATTTATTTCATCTTGCCTCATGGGCATATCCCTCTATTATTTGCTCCCGTACTTGTGTAGCTTCCCCATTAACACACCCAAACAACTTGGTTCAACTACTCCATGTAAGAGCTCAATATGATCGTTCTGGTTAAAGATGTTCATACCTGTAAAGGACAGAATAAGAAGTTCTTGTCAAGTGATCATTATTAACTGGCAGCCCAATGAGAAGGAATACTTGGGATTAAATTGCCATTTGTGTTCTATTGCAGCTCCTTGAAAGACTCTGGGGAGCTCTGGTTGGACGCTTATCTACACAAGTGATTGGTCACAGCAAGCAACAAACCGCACACTCTTACAGTTGCTGCCTTGCAGATAGGAAAACCAGTGCCCGAAGGAGCTGCTGCCATTTTGTAGACATTGTGCCAGGAACCACAGGAAAAATATTATTAACTCTAGTGGGATGTGATTATGGTTGAAGGAACTGAGCTATTATCAATTAGAATACAAATGTAATTCAATATGCTACAAGTTTGGGAATTAGTTTTGTGCTTAGCAAAGGATTCTAGTGCTGGAGACTAGAGCATCTTCCATTCCAGTGTTTAATTTTTACACCCTGAAGGGGTTGGGCCTAGTAATTTATGTTACTGGCCTGCGTGTTGAATTACAAGTTCCACCTTGCCCAGGCCATTATCCTGGAGGTCAGACAGGAAAAGGGGGTGGTATCAGCATGGCAGCATCCTGTCAAACTGCAGAGTAGGTGGCAGGCAGGTTATATGCTTTCCAGCCTGCCTGACTGACTTCTGTTACAGAGGGACTCCTGCTCTGTAATGGTGGTCTAGTTGCCAAGGACATTTTTTTTCATTTGAATGTTTAAAATGTGTGCCTCCACCTTTTGCATCCTCTCTCTTACCTGAAATGCCAGCCTGCTGCTGCTTCAGTGCTGAATTGGTTCACCATTTTCAAGAGCCCTTAATTGACTGTAGGCCTCCCTTCTGGGTCATTAATCAATCAGTAAGGGGAAAATCACTGCCTGGGATTACTCCCCCATTTGACCGTGACACCAGTATCCTGAAGCCAGTGGAGAAGATCCCGGCTCAGGGTCACTGCTGAGCTCTGTCGGGTCACTTAAGACACGATTAGATGGATAGCAAAGTCCGCTACACTCTGCCCCAGCGGTGTGCTTCACCCACAGTGTCAGAAATATACTGTCCGCTGTGCCAAGATTATACATTCCCATCTCGCATTTTGTGCTGCAGGTGCAAACTGCATTTGTTCCAAGATTCATACAGCCAGTAGTGGCAGCATCCTTTCATCCAAAATACCAGAGGTGCAGCAAGGTGTTTCCACACTCTGCAGCAGCCACTTCTCTTTTCAGTTATCACTTGATAATTATTCAAACAAACTAATGTCTTTCTTGTACTGGTTATTTTAAGTCAGTGCCTCAATTAAAAATGGACAGAGCAACATGATCAAATATTAATTCACTGCCCACTAACAGAACAGCAATAACCTTTAGGCTTATATATGATTTCTGGTTTTGTGGTCAGTGATTGATTGTAACATTCTGTCTACGCAATGGTATTGTATTATAATTGATGGTGGAATCCACCAATAATAGGGACTGCTGCATTCACCAATGGGCTCAATGCTATATGTCTGCTAGCTTATCAATATTTCAAGGTAGGTGTGAGAATGTTGTGGAACCTCTGCTCGTTTATTGACAGCAAGAAGTAATCTTAAACTAAGGTGGTTCAGGGTCATCGTTCAACAGCATCCATGACATGGACCATTCATTCCAGTTTGTGGAGGATATGGAGAAGTGAAAGTGGGGGTATCCAGTAGGACAGTTATTACAAGGAAGATTGTGTTCTTTATTTTTTCCAAGCCAGGGTGATAATTGTTAGAAATTTGAATTCTCACTTAACTCCAGTGTTAATTTTGTGTAGTCAATCTTCACCCTAACCAGTGAGTGACTGAGTTGCACAGAACAGGAAAGCTGCAGGTTCAATATTTAGCTCAGTGGAATCAGCGAGTTCCGTTGGGGATAACACTGGGAGCAGAGTAATTGGTGCCAGTACTCCTGTTGACAGAAAGGGAGAGAATTCTTCTTCGGGGTTCTTATTCATAATTGCTAACTACTGACCCTTTCAGGAAAGTGCCTGTACTAGAGAGGGATTGGATCAGTTTCTCAACATACGAGTCCCCTATGGCTAAATAACTAGTTAATATTCATTCAAAGATTCATAGAAGAAATATGAGCAGGTGGTGCATGGCTCACTGGGCATCAGTACTACAATGTAAACAGAGATGTTTGCTGTTGCAATTAATTTCTAATGTAGACACATTAGGAATGCATACATGCACAACTGATCATACACAATCTCTGTATATTTATAGATCCATATACAGGTCATTCTGCTATAACGTGTGTTTCGTTAATGAAAATTTGCTGTAACACAATTGATGAATTGGGAACATTGTTTTTAAAGCAGGAACTTTTAAGATATGTGGCTGTAACGTGATTACATCGCCAACACTTTAAGCGCTAAAGCGTGATTTTTCTATAACACGGGGTTGCACAAGAACCCAACTGTCACGTTTAAGAATCATTACCTGTACACATTCAGAGATACTGCTGCACAGTGGCTCAAACACAACCACTCACCATCACAACTACTTGCAAATATATCTCTAGAATGAGGCCTATTTGTTTGTCCCAGACTGAAGGCTGCAATGGTCAAGGCTTTCACTGTACCAGTTTCCTCATCTTTCCTAATGCAGAGTTTAGTGTTTGAGCCCCTGGCAGAGCTTTGTCCTCCAGAACTTCATCCTTCACAAAGAAGACTCATTAATGAATGGTTAGTTACCTGTTTCAATGGTAGGTGCAATGTAGACAATCCCAATTCTGTTCAGGTCAACCCAGTCAGGCAGGTGATCTGACAATGGTGACTGGGAGTAGGAGATCTGGCTGATTCTCATAGCTGCGGTCCCAGAGACTGAAACTGCCTATATTTGGTTCACTGCTCACAGCCTTTGAATTGAACCTTTGACATTGTGACCTGGAAAGTTCAGCAAGTGGTGCATTTAACCATCAGGTCATCTGCTCATCAACATTCTAACAGGTATTCACACTACGGCACTAGTTTTCTCATCAAATTGCTGATGGTAACCAATTCATGATAAATTGATTACGATCGCAGGAAATCGAGACCCGTAATTTTGAGGGTCTAAACAAAAGAGCTTTGTTATTAGAGTTAGTTTGTGGATGTTCTTTGTTAAAGTAACAGTATCAAACAGAATTAATCCAGGCTTGTTTTTTTCAGCAAATGACTATTACTTTTACACTGAATAAAAGAGCATTTTTACATCAGTGCTCTTTTAGATCACTGTAGTCACATCAACACTGTTCTCGGTTTTTACTATGTATATGTGGTTGTACATAAATCATTATTCCACATTAATTGGATGACTGTGTTTCATTAAATTTGAATTCTGCTACTCATTGGCTCAGTTTTAAGTCTGTTGTTTGGTTCAGTCTATATCTAGGACCTGACAATCCCAGCTTTGATTCTCAATCTGTTTTCACAGTTCTCAACTGGAAGTGCTTCAATACAAGATGTTTAAAAGCATTCCAAAATTGTATTGCCTCAACAGCATAGAAACCAGTCGCTTGTCCCAACTAGTCCAGACAAGTCTTCCCTCACCTCTCTGTATCTGAAGCCCATCCATCGATTCCTGCTTTTGTTCTTTATGTTGACTTCTTTACCCTTCCAAGAGTCTATTTTTTTCATGCCACTTACTCTTCTCTGTTCTTGGGTACTCTGCCATCCCACCTTCTGTGTCCTCCTCACCCAATGTACCTGCTGGGAGCTAGTCTTGCTGGTCTTCCTGCTGTCGAGATTACCCCCCCCATTGTTGACACTGTGTATTCTGTGTCAGAAAATCACTCTCCCTATCCTCCTCCAGTATGACTGTACACTTGGGGAAAAACTAAACCCTGAACTTATTATGGATGGTTACATTGACATTGGGCCATGACACAAAAAACACAGCACTCAAGAAATTCAACAGGTCTGGGCAGCATCTGTGGGGAGTGAATATAGAGTTAATGTTTCGAGTCCAGTAGATACTGCCAGATATTAAGAGGAGGTGATGGCCTAGTGGTATTATCGCTCAACCAGAAACCCAGAATAATGTTCTGGGGACCTGAGTTTGAATCCCACTGTGGCAGATGATGGAATTTGAATTCAATAAAAAAAACTGGAATTAAAAGTCGACTGATGACCATTGTCAATTGTTGGAAAAAACCCATCTGGTTCACTAATGTCCTTTAGGGAAGGAAATCTACCATCCTTACCTGGTCTGGCCTACATATGACTCCAGAGCCACAGCAATGTGGTTGACTCTCAACTGCCCTGTTAAAAAGGCCGAGCAAGTCACTCCGTTATATAAATCGCTAGAAAGTCACAACTAAGAATCCACAGCAAGTGGACTGCAGCGATTCAAGAAAGCAGCTCACTACCACCTTCTCAAGGGCAAATAGGGATGGACTATCACTGCTGGCCAGCCAGTGACATCCAAGTCTCACAACTGAATTTTAAAAAAGGAGATAAACCCATAATAGGCAGCCAAAAATGTTAAGAATAACATCAAATCGGAAAAAATATGCAATGTGACAAAAGTTAGTGATAAACCGTAGGATTGAGAAAGCTTTAAAAACTAAGAGAAAATGACCAAAAAAAAGGGAGGAAATAAACTTTGAGGGTAAACTGGTAAATAATATCATAAAGGTCAGCAAGAGTTTCTTTAAATATGTAATAAGGAAGAGATAGGCCAAACTTTATACATGGTTCTTAAAGAATGAGGCATAGGTACTATTAATAAAGAAGCAGGAAAAGGCAGAGGGGTTGAATAAACACTTTTCATCAGTCTTCCTGTGGCACGGTGGCTCAGTGGTTAGCATTGCTGCATCACAATGCCAGGGACCTGGGTTCAATTCCAGCCTCGGGAGACTGTCTATGGGGAGTTTACACATTCTCCCTGTGTCTGCGTGGGTTTCCTCTGGGTGCTCTGGTTTCCTCCCACAATCCAAAAGATTTGCAGGTTAGGTGAATTGGCTATATTAAATTGCCCATAAAGGGATGTGTCAGCAAGGTGCATTAGTCACGGGGAATGGGTCTGGGTGGGTTACTCTTTGGAAGGTCGGCGTGGAGGGTTGTTGGGCCAGAAGGACCTGTTTCTACACTGTAGGGATTCAAGTCACTAATAACATTCCAAAAATACTGAATAATTAAGCAGCCGGAGAAGCAATTAATAATTATTGCTGGAGGAAAAAGTGTGAGGGAGATTCATGGGATTAAAGGTCCCCTAGATCTTATGTGTTGCCTATGAAAGGAAGTAGCTACAGGAATACTAGATGCACTGGTTATAATCTTCCTATAACACCTTTATAGAAAAAGGGGAGGAGACAAATAGCAGGCAATTATAGGCCAGTTAGCTTAACACCTGTCATCGGGAAAATATTAGAGTATATTGTAAGAACACAGCATTTAAAAATGAATATGTAAAATCAAAGAGCATCGCTTTATAAAAAAACTCATGTTTGACAAATTTATTAAGCTCTGAGGAGGTAAAGGGGAATCAGAAGATATATTTGGGTTTCCACATAACGTATCACATTTAAAGTTACTTTATTGGAAATGAGCTCATGGGATTTGGGTAATAGAAGAACTCATGGTTAAAGAATTGGCTAGCAAATAGAAAACAGAGATTAATAATAAGTGGGACAGGTGGAGGGTGGGGGTAGGAGATGCATATGCACGATAACAACAAGTAACCAGTGAAGTGCAGCAGGGTTCGGTGCTTTGGTCACAACTATTTACTATATGTATACTGCATACTGTATACTGTTGTCAAGTATAAAGTTAAAAATCACACAACACCAGGTTATAGTCCAACAGGTTTAATTGGAAGCACATTAGCTTTTGGAGCGTCGCTTCGAAACCTAGTGTGCTTCCAATTAAACATGTCGGACTATAACCTGGTGTTGTGGGATTTTTAACATTGTATACCCCAGTCCAACACCAGCATCTCCAAACGTTGTCAAGTTTGTATATAACAGATGTAGGTGGGTGAGAAGGAAAGTGGGAAGGATGACACAAAGTGTGAAATAGATTGAGTGAGTTGGCAAAAACTTAGCAGATCAAATATGATGTGAGGGTATACACTTTGGCAGGCAGAATATAACAGCTTAATACTACTGAAATGGGGAAAGACAGCAGAAAGTTACATTATAGATGGATTCGGGAATCCTCATGCATAAATCACAAATAACTTTAATACCAGTTCAGCAGGAAATAGAGAAGGCAAATAAAATGTTGGCCTTTATTTGAAAGGGAATGGAGTATAAAACTAGGGAACTAGTGAGGCCATAGCTGGAATACTGTGGACAATCTTAGTTCCCTTACCTAAGGAAAGGTATACTGGCACTGAAGACAATAAAGAGCTGAACCCCTAGCTTGATCCTGTGTATTGAAGTGTTTCCTTATGAGAAGAAGTTGAGTAGATCGAGTTGAACTCATTAGAGTTTAGATGAATGAGAAGCAATTTCATTAAAACATCGAAATTTCTAAGCGCTGCTGCCTGAAACATCAATTCTCCTGCTCCTCGGATACTGCCTGACCTGCTGTGCTTTTCCAGCATCACAGTTTTCGACACTGACTCTCCAGCATCTGCAGTCCTCACTTTCTCTAAGATTCTAAGTACTGAGATAGCTACTGAGAGGTTGGTTCCTCTTGTGAGACAATCAAAGGTATGAGGGCATAATCCTAAATTAGGGATTGCTCAGTTAGGTCAGAGATGAGGAGAAATTTCGTCTCTGGGAGGCTGATGATTCAGTGGAATTCTTTACTGCAGACAACTGTAGAGGTTTCATTCCGCTGAAAACGTCGACTTCTCCACCTCCTGGTGCTGACTGGCTTGCTGTGTTTTTCCAGCCTCCTGCCTGTTTACTTGAATGCATTAAAGGTAGATTTTCAATCAGGAAAAGAATCAAGGTTTATGGGGCAAAAAACAGGAAAGTGGATAATCAGATCAGCCATAATCGTATTGAATGATGGAACACACTTGATGGGCTGAATGGCCCATCTCTGCTCTTATATCTTCTCATCTTATCACTTCAGATCCTGCTGCCCATTAAAATCTAGTGTTTTACTCACGCATGGATACGTACCCATAAAAATGATGATGTGGGGTCAGCTGCCCTGCCCTGCCCTGAGGTGGAAGTTCCTCCCATTTTAATACTTGCACTCACACCTAACCTTGAAGGGAACGACGTTCTGCTGCATGACACATTCTGACAGCTGCTCTGATATGCTGCACACTTCTACTGTCACCTAGTGTCAACACGTAACGCAAGGACTCTCGCTGCAGTATTTCAGACTGAAACCATCAAGCACCTATCTGCTGCCACCTAGTGTCAGCTCTGATGTACTCAGCCAATGTCTTGAAATAAATGTTCAGCACGTTCAGTCTCTACAAAATCCAGGAAAGAGAGAAATCAAGCAAACATTTTAGGTCAGTTACCTTTTAACATCCACAATATTTTAATTTTGTCCAACATAACCTGCTGCCTAATCTATTAATCTGTGTCAATAATATACACTGGGGCAGAATGGCACATCTACGGTGAAACAATATAAGTTCAAAATTAAAGCTGCAGGAATAATAACCATTGCAGTGCTTCAGGAACACAAATAATGCCTACTCCCAGAGAAGAAGCTTAGTGAGACATGTGCACTTAACTCATCATATTAAAAGCTCACAGTCATTCTGATTTCATTTTAATTCAGACAACTTTGCAGAATTATTAATTACTTTTACATTCCATTATCTTCTTCAAGACCTTTTCTAATTAATGAAGATTTGAAAAATTAGATGACTTCTGAGGACACATGGAGAATGTGAGGAGTTTTGTGTGTGTGTGTGTGTGTGTCTCTGTGATCTTCCTATTCTGGCCTTTTGCACATACTCAGTGTTCTTCTCTTAGTCACTGATGGCCGTCCCTTCAGTTGCCCACAGATCCTAAGCTCTGAAATTCCCACCCTAATATACTTTGCTTCTGTTCCTCATATATATATAATATATATATATGTGTGTGTAATATATATGATCACATCTAACGGAGCATGAATGAGTAAATGGGTGATGTTTTTGGTTGAGATTTCTTAACAGTGGATATGGAGGAAAGTTTATGCAGGTTTATTTTCAAACGGTATTTGAAGCTACACCAAACAAGATTCTCGAATGGTATGTTGCCTTCCTGGTGCCAGGGTCAGGGATGTCTCAGACCACTTGTAGGGCATTCTGAAAGGGGAAGGTGAAAACCAATAGTTGTGGTACGTGTCAGTTCCAATGACATGGTTTTTAAAAAATGAGGACCTGTAGCAGAAATTTAGAGAGTTAGGTAGTAAATTAAAGAGGAAGACTATTAAAATTATAATCTCTGAATTACGTCCTGAGTATAGGAATAGAAAGATAGATCAGATGAACATGTGGCTAAAGGGTTAGTGAAGGAGGAAAGGCTTTTGGATAATTGGGACAGCTTCTGGGCAAGGTGAGGTGTGTAAAGACTGGATGGGTTGCACATGAACTGGAATGGGTCCAATATCCTTGCTGCGGAGTTTGCTCATAATGCTAGGGATCTTTTAACCTGATTTGGCAGGGGGAAGGGGCACAGAATACATATAAAGTCAGGAACAAGGGCCAAGGAAATATAGAAGGAATGTGAGGACAGTCCAATAGGTGGAGAAGACATGGGTAGGATATAGCACATAGGAGATGTGGAAAGCTATATTTTATCTGTTTGAATGCAAGGAACTTGACTGGTAAGGCAGATGAACTCAGAGCATTGATCAGCATGTGGGCACATCATAATGTTGCAGTTGCTGAAACACGGTTGAAGGAAGGACAGGACAGACAGCTCATCATTCCAGGGTACAGAAGTTTCAAGCAGGATTTGGAGGAGAGGTAAGAGAGATGGGCATTACATTATTGATAAGGGACACCATCACTGCAGTAATAATGGAGGATGTCATAGGAGGATCTTCAAATGAGTCTATCTGTGCCAAGCTTAGAAATAAAAAAGGGGTGATTACCTTGCTTGGATTATACTACAGGCCTCCCAACAGCCAGAAGGAGATAGAGGGACAGTTACTTCAGCAAATCACAGAAAGGAGTGAGAGAAACAGGGTTACAGTTGTAGGGACTCTCCAAACATTAACTTGGATCCCACTACTGTGAAAGGATCTGATGGGCTGAATTTTTTTAAGTACATCCAGGAGAGCTTTTTGTCCCAGAACATGGTCCTATTAGAGATGGGGGAGTGCTAGACCTAATAGAACATAGAACATAGAAAAATACAGCGCAGTACAGGCCCTTCGGCCCTCAATGTTGCGCCGACCGAATCCTACCTAACCTACACTAGCCCAATAACTTCCAAATGCCTATCCAATGCCCGCTTAAATGACCATAAAGAGGGAGAGTCCACCACTGCTACTGGCAGGGCATTCCATGAACTCACAACCCGCTGTGTAAAGAATCTACCCCTAACATCTGTCCTATACCTTCCACCCTTTAATTTAAAGCTGTGTCCCTTGTAACAGCTGACTCCATTAGCGGTAAAAGGTTCTCAGTGTCTACGCTATCTAAACCCCTTATCATCTTGTACACCTCTATCAAATCTCCCCTAAACCTTCTTTTCTCCAATGAGAACAGCCCCAAGTGCCTCAGTCTTTCCTCATACGATTTTCCTACCATACCAGGCAACATCCTGGTAAACCTCCTCTGCACTCGTTCCAATGCCTCCACATCCTTCCTATAGTATGGCGACCAAAACTGCACACAATACTCCAGATGAGGCCGCAACAGAGTCTTATACAACTGCAACATGACCTCAGGACTCCGGAACTCAATTCCTCTGCCAATAAAGCCCAGTACACCATATGCCTTCCTCACAGCACTATTTACCTGGGTGGCAACTTTCAGAGATCTGTGTACATGGACACCAAGATCCCTCTGCTCATCCACACTACCAAGTAGCCTACCATTAGCCCAGTAATCCATCTTCTTGTTACTCCTACCAAAGTGAATGACTTCACACTTAGCTACATTGAATTCCACTTGACTAGGGTAGGTATCGGTCCAGTCAAGGATAGTAGTGGGAAGTTGTGCGTGGAGGCGGAGGAGATTGGAGAGACACTAAATCAATACTTTTCGTCAGTATTCACTCAGGAACAGGACACTGTTGCTGGTGTGAATATTGAGTCACAAGTGATTAGAATGGATGGCATTGAAGTATGTAGGGAAGAGGTTTTGGGAATACTGGAAAGGATGAAAATAGATAAGTCTCCTGGGCCTGATGGCATTTATCCTAGGATCCTCTGGGAAGCTAGGGAGGAGAAAGCAGAGCCATTGGCCTGGATTTTTATGTTGTCATTGTCAACGGGAATAGTACCAGAAGACTGGAGGATGGCGAATGTGGTCCCCTTGTTCAAGAAGGGGAGTAGGGATAGCCCGAGTATCTATAGGCCAGTGAGTCTGACTTCTGTGGTGGGCAAAGTCTTAGAGAGAATTGTAAGGGATAAGATTTATGAACATCTGGATAGGAATAACGTGATCAAGAATAGTCAGCATGGTTTTGTGAAGGGCAGGTCGTGCCTCACAAACCTTATTGAGTTCTTTGAGCAAGTGACTAAGGAGGTGGACGAGGGTAAAGCAGTAGATGTTGTGTATATGGATTTTAGTAAGGCGTTCGATAAGGTACCCCATGGTAGGCTAATGCAAAAACTACGGAGGTATGGCATTGAGGGTGCATTAGAGGTTTGGATTAGGAATTGGCTGGCTGGAAGGAGACAGAGGGTAGTAGTTGATGGTATAGGTTCATCTTGGAGTGCAGTTACTAGCGGTGTACCACAAGGATCTGTTTTGGGACCATTGCTTTTTGTTATCTTTATAAATGATCTAGAGGAGGGGCTTGAAAGCTGGGTGAGTAAGTTTGCGGATGACACAAAAGTCGGTGGAGTTGTGGATAGTGAGGAAGGATGTGGCAGGTTACAGCGGGATATAGACAAGTTGCAAAGCTGGGCAGGGAATGTTAGGGAATGAAGCCAGTCAAGTGGTTGAAGTGGCAGTGCATGGGCACTTTGGGGATAGTGAGCTTAACTTTGTAGGTTTCAAAGTCATTACGGAAAGGGATAAGGACAGTGCAAAAGTTAAGTGTCAAAATTGGGAGAAGGCTGATTTCAATATTGGTAGGCAAGATCTGGCATGCGTAGACTGGGAGCAGCTACTTGCAGGTACATTTGGAAAGTGGGAACCTATTAAAAGGCAGTATGGTGAGAATTCAGGACCAGTGAGTTCCTCTAAGAAAAAGGGACAAAGGGTGCAGGTCCAGGGAATCAAGGAATATTGAGAATTTTGCAAAGAATCGAAAGCAACATATGTCTGGTACAGCGGATTAAAAACAGAGGAGTCCCTTCAATAATATGGAGCATAGGAGGAAGGCAAAGAGGAACCACAAAATATCTTTGGCAGATGGGTCAAGAAAACTCCTAAGGCTTTTTATAAATATACCAAAAATAAGAGGATTACTAGGGAAAGAGTGGGACCTATTAGAGATCAAAGGTGCAACCTGGACGAGATCTTAAATGAATACTTCTCATCTGTATTCATAGAGGTGAAAGACATTGTGGCTGGTGATTTCAGTTGGATGGTGAGGTTCTGGAACATGTTAGGATTAAGAAGGAGGAGATGGTAGAGGCACATACTCTCATAACATTTAAAAAATGTCTGGATAAGGGCTGAAAATGCCAGGGCACAGTAAGCTATGGACCAGGTGCAGGTGGATGGGATTGGTGTAGTTTGGTGTTTGCTGGTCAGCATAGACATGGTGGACCGATGGGCTTGTTTAAATGCTGTATGGCTCTATGGCAGGAATATGTGCTTATTAAACTATGGAAACAATGTACTACATAAAAAACAATGTAATCTCACAACCAACATATCAGATAAACATATCTCTTGTCCTGTAACATCCAGTTGTAAATGGTGGTGGGTGATTAAACAGCTCACCAGAGAGACAACTCAACAAATATCTTCATTCATGATGATGGGAGAGCCCAGCAGGTCAAGTGCAAAAGACAAGGCTGAAGGCTTTGCAGATCCATACAGCCTCCTCCTGAGCTGTCCCACAGCATCACAGATGCTGATTGTCAGACAGTTTGAGCCATTCAGGTGAACTCAAGACAGAGCTGAAGGCACGGGATTCAGAAGCTTTGGGCTCTGACAATAGCCTTGCTGCAGTACAGAAATAATGTGCTCCAGAATGAGCTTTATCCCTGGCCAGTCTGTTCCAATGCAACAACAAAACTGGCATTGATTTGGCAATGTGACAAATTGCCCAGGTACAGTATGTCCTGCCCACAAAAAAAAAGATAAACCAACCCGGCCAACTAACAACCCATTAATTCCTAATCTTCGACAATATAATGGAAGGTGTTGCCTATAGTGCTATCAGAGTGGCACTTATTCAGCAATAGCCTACTCACCAATTGGTGTTGGGATCTGCTAAGCCCACACCACTTCAAGTTTTATTACAGTCTTTGTCCAAACATGGAGAAAAGAGCAGAATTCCAGAGGTGACTTGAATGTGATTGGCCTTGAAATCAAAGGCAGCATTTGACTGGGCATGGTATTAAGGAGTCCGAGCAAAGCTAGAGTCAAAGGGAATTAGTGGGAAATTCTTCTCTGGTTGGAGTCATACCTGGCACAAAAGAAGATAATCGTAGATACTGTAGGTCACTCATCTCAGCCCCAGAACATCTCTACAGGAGTGCCTCAGGGTAATGTCATAGGCTCAACTGTCTTCAGCTGCTTCATCTATAACATTTTCTTCATCATAAGGCTAGAAGCAAGGATATTTACTGAAGATTGTCATGCTGAATTCCATTTGCAATTCTTATATAAGAAAACAGCCTATGCCCATAAGCAGTAAGACCATGAAAACATTCAGGCTTCAATTAATCATAAGTAACATTTCCACCATGCAAATGGCAAACAGTAACTATTCCCAACAAGGGGGATCTAACTCCACTTGACATTCAATGGCTTAACCATCACTGAATCCCCATTATCAACACCCTGGCGGTTACTATCAACAGAAACTAACTAGACCTGCCACATACATACCCTAGCTACAAAAGCAAGTTAGAGACTGGGAATTAATTCACGCCCTGTTTCCCAGTGCATGCCCACCATTTACACAACTCAAATCAGGAGGGTGAGAGAAAACTCACCAATTGCCTGGATCAGTACAACTCCATCAACACCCCCAGCCTCCTAAGAAAAAAAAACTATTTGTTGGATTGGTACCCCACACACCACTGGAAGCAACTTGACAGCGTTCTTTGCACAGGACCTTCCAAATCTTATCCTTAGCAACATAAAAAAATAAAAGCAGCTGACACATAGGAATCCTGCCAACTGCATGTTCCCCTCCAAATCACATCATTTTGCGACTTGGAACTTGGTTGCTGCACCATTTCTGGGTCATGGAACTTGCTCACTAACAGCACTATAGGTGTACCTCCAGCCCCAAGGACTTTAGTGATTTAATAATACTTTGATGGTAGTGCCCCATCCCATAAACAAATAAATGAATAAAACATCAAATGTTTGCTGACACCAATGCACTATGTGCATACACATAATAGTAAGACACCTATTGAACATTAAAAGGAAATCTGTACTTTGATTGCACACTTTATTTAGTGACCATTCTGAAATAGTATTATTACAATATACTGATTTATCAGAATAGTGTAATTAATTGGCATTTGTAACTAATGCACTGCTGATTATTGCTATCATGCAATAATACTAAGGCAATTTTTGGAATTTAAGAAAAAAGTTGTACTTCATTTTCTAGTTAATTTCTGGAAACCAATAATTTTCTTCATAAAAATAATTGGCCTTAGTAAATGTTTGTAACTATATTTACAAGCGATATCGCTGTTAATGCACATGCTCTTCAGTCTCAGCAAGAGCTGCCGGAATAAAAAAAAGATTTAATTCACATTCAACTGTATTCCTTTATAGCCAAAACTCAATTTCTCTTTTCTGTGCTTTTCCCTCAATTTGATCATCGTCATCAAGGGTGATGTTGGAGGGTTGCTTTTCGGACTGGAGGCCTGTGACCAGCAGTGTGCCATAAGACCATAAGATAAAGGAGCAGAAATTAGGCCATTTAACCCATCGAGTCTGCTCTGCCATTCAATCATGGCTGATATATTTCTCAACCCCATTCTCGTGCTTTCTCCCATTGATCCCCTTGATACTCAAGAACCTATCTATCTTAGTCTTAATTACACTCAATGACTTGGCCTCCACAGCCTTTTGTGGCAATGAATTCCATCAATTCACCATTCCCTTGCTGAAGAAGTTTCTCCTTATCTCAATTCTAAAAGGTTTTCCTTTTACTCTAAGGCTGTGCCCTCGGGTCCTAGTCTCTCCAATGGAAACATCTTCCTACATCCACTCTGTCCGGGTCATTCAGTATTCTGTATGCTTCAATTAGACGCCCCCCTCATCCTTCTAAACTCATTGAATATAAATCCAAAGTCCTCAAATGTTCCTCATATGTTAAGCTTTTCATTTCTAGGACCATTCTTGTGAACCTCCTCAGAACACACTCCAGGGCCAGTACATCCTTCCTGAGATAAGTGGCCCAAAACTGCACACAATACTCCAAATGTGGTCTGACCAGAGCCTTATAGAGCCTCACATCCTTACTTTTATTACCAAATCCTCTCAAAATAAATGCCAAAATTTATTTGCCTTGCTAATTACTGACTCAACTTGCAAGTTTACCTTGAAAGAATCCTGAACAGGAACTCCTAAGTCTCTTTTCACTTCAGACTTCTGAAGTTTCTCCCCATTTAGAAAGTAGTCCATGCCTCTATTCTTTCTACCAAAGTGCACAACCTAACACTTCTTTGCCTACACTCCTAACCTATCCAAATCCTTCTGCAGCCTCCTCACCTCCTCAATGCTACCTTTCTCTCTACCTATCTTTATATCATCTGCAAATTTAGCCAGAATACCCTCAGATCCTTCATCTAGATCATTAATGTATAATGCGAAAAGTTGTTCTCCCAACACTGAGCCTTGCTAACACCACTTGTTGTCAGCTGCCATCCTGAGAAGGGCCCCTTTATCCTCACACTCTACTTTGGTAGAACAGGCTTCTATCCATGATAGCACCTTAACTCTAACACCATGGTCCCTTATCTTACTCAATAGCCTCCTTTGCGGCACCTTGTCAAAGGGCTTTTTGAAGTCCACAGAGATAACATGCGTTTAGTCTACTTGATCTAACCTGAATGTTTCATCCTCAAAGAATTCAAATGCTGCAAAGATTGTTGCTAGGTCCACTGCTATTTTATCATTTATATAAATGATTTGGATGTGAATATAGGATCAGAGCAGGACTTCTACATTTAATGGTGAGGTCCTGGGAGTGTTCCGAACAAAGAGACTTTGGGGTCCTGGTTCATAGTTTCTTGAAAGGGGAGTCACAGGCAGACAGGGTGGTGAAGAAGGTGTTTGGTATGTTTGCCTTTATTTGTCAGTGCACTGAGAAAAAGAATTGGGAGGTCATGTTGCGGCTGTACAGGACATTGGTTAGGCCACATTTGGAATATTGCATTCAATTCTGGTCTCCTTCCTACTGGAAGGATGTTGTGAAACTTGAAAGGGTTCAGAAAAGATTTACAAAGATGTTGTCAGGCTGGACAATTTGAACTAAAGCCAAGGCTGAAAAGATTGGAGTTGTGTTCCCTGGAGTATCAGAGGCTGAGGGGTGACCTTATAAATGTTTATAACATCATGAGTGGCATGGATAGGATAAATAGACGAGGTGGAGAAGTCCAGAACTAGAAGGCATAAGTTTAAATTGAGAGGGGAAAGATTTAAAAGGAACCTAAGGGGCAACATTTTCATGCAGATGGTGGTACATGTATGGAATTAGCTGCCAGAGGAAGTGGTGGAGGCTGGGGCAATTACAGCATTGTAAAATGCATCTAGATGGGTATATAAATGGGAAGGGTTTGGAGGGATAGGGGCCAAATGCCATCAAATGGGACTAGATCCATGTGGAGTATTGGATCGACATGGACAATTTGGATCAAAGGTTCTGTTTCTGTCCTGTACAACTCTATAACTCTATACCATTATCATGTACACTAGTTTTCCTTGACATCTCTTTCAATAAGCATTAAGACAACCATCAATTAAAAAATAAATCTTCAAACATTTACACTTTGATGTTTGATCAGGCAGCATTTAATATATTACTACTGATTCAAAATATATAACTTAGTTCAAGTAGGCAGCTTAGCTTGCAGCAGGTAATTGTTACTTGCCATTTCTTGCACCAGGACTGATTGTGGGAAGAGAAGTCAATCAAAGTTTTGGAGAGAGCTGTATAAAATGTAATCCTGTGCAAAATGGTTGAGAATCCAGATTGTTCTACTACTTGAAGTTTCCACATGATTGTTAATGTCAGCTTAATCTAGGCATCATCATGTTAAATTGCATCGCCAGTTACTGATTTTAAGTGAGTTATGATCATAATTACATTCTGCCCAACAACAATGTACATGATCTCTTAGACTAGTTCAATAGTATCTCTTCACTGAGACAATTTTTGTAGCTGTGTCTTTTCCCAATGAAGCAAGCTGAGGTACTTGATGCATACTCATTCTGTACAGTCACTTCTCTGCTTTTAAACTTAGCATATTCCAATTAATCGGTCATTATTCTCCCTGTCAATGATTGCTTTTTTTTCTTCCTGGCAGCCTGTGTGCTCATTTGAATGCCTTTGTTCTTGGTAAGTCACCACTTAACTGCAGGTGGTGAGACAACACTTCACCTAAGACTCAACAACAATGCTGTCCACAAGTAGTTTGTCTTTTTAATTGTCTTTTCTCAGTTCACTGTATAGATCATTGATAAAGGTACAAATACTTCCCCCTTGTCTCAGGGTGCACTTATTAAATGGAGCTCTCTCAACCATGATAGCTGTTTTGCACATTGTATGAGGCTTCCAAGGGCATTTTAAACCCACTTATATGCCGAGTTTTCTTCATCAATCCTTAACTGGATGAGGATAGTGGCACAGTCATGCATTGCACACAATAGTGTACTGGCTTGTTCTCTGCCTCACCTTGCAGTGAGGTCAGGTGTGGTGTAATATCTTGTAACATTTTGATTCTAATTCAGCTATACATCTGCTTGATTGGAACCTGAAACATGTAAAAGATTTTTGCTAATGGTGGAGATTTTTCCATAATGTTCTTTCACTAGCTGCTGCCATATAATATTTTTGCTGCTAAAGAATATTTAGAGTCTGCTAAGATAAGGAGAGAATGAGCTCCTAATCTTAGTGTGGCTTCATTGTACCATCAAGCTGCAAGAGAGAGCAAGATCAAATGACAAAGCTTTGCTTCCTGTGTAGACTGGGTCTCACTGGCATTTCACAGTCACATTTAACCCCTTTTAATACAGTAGTATTTACACCAAAGCTTATGCTTATGAGCAAAACTTGAGGTTCACTTCTTCTTTGCTAAAGAAAATAATTGTAAAAAAGACATAAGGATGTTGCAACGATATATAGATAGGTTACCTGAATGGGCAAAGATGTTGGTGGGCAAATGAACTATTATGTTTGAAAATGTGAAATTGTCCATTTTGGCAGGAAGAATTTTAAAAATTATCTAAATGGGGACAGATTGCAAATCTCCAAAGTGCAGAGGGATCTGGGTATCCTTGAGCATGAATTGCAAAAAGAAAATGTGTAAGCAGAGCAAATAATTAGGAACACTCATTGAATGTTACGATTTATCACGGAGAATTGGACACAAAAAGTAGGAAGCAAAATTACAAAGTGCTTGAGAATCTCAGGAAGTTTGGCAGCATCTATAGAGATAGGAATTAAGTTAATGTTATAAGTTCAGTGGCTCTTCGCTTTTCTGTTCTGATGAAATCACCGGACTCTGTTTCTCTGTCTACAGATGCTGCTAGACCTGCTGAGTTTCTCCAGCGCTTTTTGTTTTGATTTCAGATTCCCAGCATCTGCAGTTCTTTGCTTTGGTTTACAAAAGTAGGGAGGTTATGTTGCAGGCAGAGCGTGTCTGCTGAATGTTCGCAGTACGAAAGAAGGATATAAATTGTTCTTGGATTGTTTTATGAGGAAAATTTGAACAGGACAGCCTTGTATCTGCTGGAGTTTAGAAAATTAAGAAATGATTTGATTGGACCATGTCAGATCTCGGGGGGTCTTGACAGGGTAGGTATGGAGAGCATGTTTCCTCTTACAGCAGATTCTAGAAGTAGGGTGTCACTACTTAAAAATAAGGACGTTCTCATTTAAAACAGATTAAGCAACTTTTATTTTCTCTTAGAGCATTGATAGTCTTTGAAACTCTTTTTCTGAAAAGCTACTAGAAGCAGAACCTATGAATATTGTTAATGCAGAGATAAAGAGATCCTTGAAAGTTAAGACCATAAGGCAATAAGACATAGGAGCAGAAATTAGACCATTCAGCCCATTGAGCCTGGTCTGCCATTCAATCATGGCTAATAACTTTCTCAACCTCATTCACCTGCTTTCTCCTCTTGATCTTTAGGAACCTACCTATCTTAGTCATAAATATACCGAATGACCTGGTCTCCACAGCTTTCTGTGGCAGTAAATTCCACAGATTCGTCACTCTCTGGCTAAAGAAGTTTCTCCTTATCTCTGTTCTAAAAGGTCTTTAAGGCTATGCCCTCGAGTCCTAAATTCTCCGAACAATGGAAACATCTCCCCAACATCTACACTGTCCAGGCCATTCAGTATTTTTTATGTTTCAGTTAGATCCCTCCTTATCCTTTTAAACTCCATTAAGTATAGACCCAGAGTCCTCAAGCATTCCTCTTTTGTTAAGCTTTTCAGTTCTGGAACCATTCTCATGAACCTCCTGTGAACGCGCTCCAGAGCTAGTACATCCTTCCTGAGATATGGGGCCCAAAACTGCACACAATACTCCAAATGTGGTCTGACCACAGCTTTATAGAGCATCAGAAGTACATGCCTGCTTTTATATTCAAGTTCTCTCCAAATAAATGGCATCATTGTTTTTGCCTTCCTAACTACTGATTCAACCTGCAAGTTTACCTTGAAAGAATCTTGGACTAGAACTCTCATGTCTCTTTGCCCTTCAGACCTTTGAATTTTCACTCCATTTTGAAAATAGTCCATGCCTCTATTCTTCCTACTAAAGTACATGACCTCACACTTTCCCACATTGTATTTCATCTGACATTTCTTTGTCTAGTCTCCTAACCTGTCCAAATCCTTCTGCAGCCTCCCCGCCTCTTCAATGCTATCTGTCCCTCTACCTATCTATGTATCGTCTGTAAACTTAGCCAGAATACCCTCAGTTCCTTCATCTAGCTTGTTAATGTATAAAATGAAAAATTGTTGTCCCAACACTGAACCTTGTGGAACACCACTTGTCACCAGTTGCCATCCTGAGAAGGACCCTTTTATCACCACTCTCTGCTTTCTACCAGACAGCCAGGCTTCTATCCATACTAGCACCTTGCCTCTAATGCCAAGGGGCCTTACCTTATCCAGTAGCCTACTGTGCGGCACCTTGTCAAAGGACTTCTTGAAGTTCAGGTAGATAACATCCATTGGTTCTCCTTGGTCTAACCTGCTCGTTACTTCCTCGAAGAACTCTAACAGATTTATCTGGCATGAGCTCTCCTTGGTGAAACCATGCTGACTTTGCCCTATTTTACTATATATTTCCAAGTATTCAGAAATCTCATCTTTCACAATGGATTCTGGGATCTTACCCATGACTGAGGTTAGGCTATCCAGTCTATTATTTTCAGTCTTTTGCCATACTCCCTTTTGAAACAGGAGTGTCACATCAGTGATTTTACAGTCCTCTAGGACCCTCCCTGATTCTAGTGATTGCTGAAAGATCACCACTAATGCCTTCACGATCTCGTCAGCTATCTCCCTCAGAACTCTGGGGTATAGTGCATCTGGTCCAGGTGATTTATCCACCTTCTGGCCAATCAGTTTTTCTTGCACCTTCTCCTCGGTGATGGCCACCATACTCAGCTCTGCTCTCTCTCAGTCTCTTGAAGTTTTGGGATATTACTTGTGTCTTCCACTGTGAAGACTAACATGAAGTAATTATTCAGTTCCTCAGCCATTTCCTTGTTCCCCACTACAATCTTTCCAGCATCATTTTCCAGTGGCCCAATGTCCACTTTTGCCTCTCCTTTGCCCTTTACATATCTAAAGAAACTTTAACAGCCTACCTTTTTATTATTGATGAGCTTATTGGCTATTAAACCTTCTCCCTCCTTATTTTGTTTTTTGTTGCCCTCTGTTGGTCTTTGTAAGTTTCCTAATCCTCTGGTTTCCCATTGCCCTTCGCAACATTGTATGCTTTCTCTTTTGCTTTAATGCTTTCCATGACTTCCCTGGTCAGCCATGGTTGCCTCATCCTCCCTATATCCCTATACCACGCCTCTTTTTCCTTGGGTTGAATCTCTGTTGCGTCTCCTGAGTTACTCTCAGAAACTCCTGCCATTGCTGTTCCAGTGTCTTTCCTGCTCAGCTCTTCTCCCAGTCAATTCTACCCAGCTCCTCCGTAGTTCCCTTTATTCAGTTGTAATACCATTACGCAGAGTAAATTCAATCATATTATGATCACTGCCTCCTAAGGATTCCTTCACCTTAAGCTCCCTTGTCAAGTCTGCCTTGTGGCACAACACTAAACTCAATATTATTGTTCCCTAATGGCCTCCCACCACAAACTGCTCCAAAAAGCCATCTTGTCAACATTCTACAAATTCCTTTTCTTGCAATCCACTGCCAACCTGATTTCCTCCATCCATTTGCAAACTGAAATCCCCCATGATCACTGTAACTTTGCCTTTCCTACACATCTCTTTGGTCTCCTGGTGTATCTTGTGCCCCAGCTCGACTACTGTTTGGAGGTTCCTCAATACAACCACACAAATTCTACACCATCTGACTGTACTTTGTTTCTTACTGTTGATTTAATTTCATTTCTTACTAATAAGGCAACCCCACTACCTCTGCCCACCTGCCTATCTTTTCGATAGGATGTATATCCTTAAATATTCAACTCCCAAACCTGATCCTCTTGCAGCCACGTTTCTGTGATGCCCACCATGAAATACCTGCCAATTTCACCCATAGGGACGCAGACAAAAAGAACTTCCCAGCAGCACTGGAATCCACCCTGAAAGACAATGGACTTATGGAAGAAATCCAGCAGACAGACAGTAGCACCAAAACTAAGCAGAAAGAAAGAAGGGAACACCCTCAACATAATGGAAGGGAAAGCCCTCGATGAATTCAGAAAAGACAGAAGTATTTAATCCTACAGGCAGACAAAGGGCGCATGACCATCATCCTGAACAGATCACAACACATTGATAAAGCAAACATACTACTTCCAGATACCAATACCTACCAACAGGTGGTGATGGACCTGACTCCATAGCTAGAAAACTGCATGACAGCAACCCTGAGGAAACTTCACAAGACAGTGAAATTAACAAGCCAGCCCTCCAAAGAATGAAACCTGAAGGATCCAACACACCCCGTTTCTATGGATTACTTAAACAAGGGGACCCTCCTCAGACCCATAGTCTCACTTCCCAGCACCTTGACATACAGACTAACAAAGGCATTGCAACGCAAACTGAAACACCCAGTAGAAGACTCAACCTACTCCATCCACTCCATCCAGGAATTCCTGAACATCATCAAAGACACAAAGGTAGAGGACGATGAGGTTGTTCTTTGACGTGACCGCCCTATTCACATTATTAAACACCACCTGAGCCAAAAAACACTGGCTCCACTGCCAGACGAACCAAGGACACAAACACCTGACAACACCCACTCCATCAGCACGGACAGCATCCTAAAACTAGTAGACCTGTGCCTCACTACTGACTTCATTCCTTCAATGACAAGACCTACAAACAAATCAATGGGACACCTATGGGATCACCAATAGCAAAACAATTATGTAGAGTTAGAACGAACAGCCCTTCCCATGATCAGCCCAAACTTTGGGTCCGCTATGTGGATGAAAGCTTTGTCATCACAAAACACGACAGATTTGAAGAAACCCACAAACCCAAACAACATCCTTGCTGCTATGAAGTTCACCAAAGAGGAAGAAACAACATGCTCTCTTTCCTAGACATCGCAGTAGAACGAAAAGCCAATGGAGAGCTGCAGACCAGCATTTACAGGAAAGCCACACACACACTGATCAGATACTCAACTATAGGAACAACTATTCCAACATGCACAAATGGAGCTGCACCAGAACATTATTTAAATGAGTCACAATACACTGCAGCACTCAGGAACAATGAGAAGCTGAGGAAAAACACCTGTACAATGTAGTCAGGAACAATGGGTACCTGATAAGCACAGTCCGCCAATTCCTACACAACAAACCTAAACAAGAGGACACAACATGTGCAGAGACTCGAGTCACCCTGCCATACATCAAAGAGACCTCAGAGATGATGACCAGACTACTCTAGCCCCTAGGCATCATGGTTGCCCACAAACCTACCCCCACAATGAAACTGTACCAACAACCAGCAGAATGAATGTCATGTACAAAATACGAAAACATTACATTGGACAGACAGGCAGGAAATTAGCCACCAGGATACATGAGCACCAAATTGCCAAAAAAGAAATGACCAACGATCACTGGTATCCATACACACAGACAAAGAGAGACACCAGTTCAACTGGGACAACACATCCATCCTGGGACAGGTTAAATAAACGCATGCACAGGAATTCCTAGAGGCCTGGCATTCAAACCAGAACTACATTCACAAACAGATCGATTTGGCTCCCATTTACCAACCCCTCAGAAACAGAACTGGAAATGCTATCAGTACCACAACAAACTGAGATAGAAACAGCAAGCAGGACAGAAGACTAATGCTTCACTGGAGGTTCACTGACAATGTTACCTAACATGGTGCTGAAACATCTGAGAACAGATCTACCAGCTCAGCCAGCAAATTTACAATATAATTTCAATCTGTGCCAAAAGCTCATTTATCTTATTCTTTGAACTTCAGGTATACCATTTTCAGTTCTGTATTAACCATCCCTCTTCTCACTGCCATTCATTTGTCCAGTACTTGAAGTTTGATTGCTAACCCTTAGCATACACTCTGTCCTATTTGTGTCTGTGCTGGAGATTTTAATGAACTCTCCTGAGTTCTGCACTCTTACTTCCTCCTTTAATTCAGGTTTTCTAATTTCCCCTATAACTGAACACTCCTCCCCTCATTTAGTTTAATGCCCTGTCTACAGCCCTAGTAATGCAATTCACTCGGACTCTGGTCCCAGCACAGTTCAGATGAAGACCATCTCGTAGGAACAGGTCCCTTCTTCCCCAGTACTGGTGTCAAGAGAGGGTTGGCAGGAATGCAGATTTGAGGTTACAATTAGATAAATCACAATGAATAGTGGAGCAGGCTTGAGGGTCTGCATGATCTACTCCTGCTACAAATGAGTGTTGTTTGTATATAAACTTGTGGTGTCAAAAAACTCTCTGGTGGTGTCTCCTATTGCAGCTTTAAGGACATTTCTAAAATGCTTCCCATTTAATGCATTTGGAATACAATGATTGCTGTAGTATCATCTTGCACACAAGATCCCATGCATTATTATTTTAAAATTATATTTTATTTATAAAAAAGCTTTATATTATAGTCACTGAAGCAGTTCAGTTCAGTACAGTCATAGCATATGGAGAACAAAGACACATTAGAATTTGACTTCTCCGACAGTTCCAATAATCCCAAGGCATTTCTTGCTTATGTAAGATACTATTTACTTATATTTGAGGCACCAGAAGGGTCGGATAACTGAACAGACCTGCATGGTACTTTGACAGGTGGTAGTCTTGCCCTACTGCACCTTAGAGCTGCTTGAAGCTTTAGTGTGTCCCTCAGCACATAGAGCTCAATCTTGGAACATGCCAGTCCACAACACTCAGTCAGGTCAACTCCATGCACTGGAAGACCAACAAGCTTTGGGCAGATCAAAGAGCGTCTTTCACCAAGTTGATGGTCCTCCAGATGCAGTGAATGTTTCTCTTGTTGTGGGTGTTAGGGAACAGACCGTAAAGCACAGAGTCCTATATCACAGAGTTACTCGGGACAAACCTTGACAAAAAACCACTACATCTCTCATCAGACATCCTTCCAGCATAAGGTGTGACAGTCTCAACCCACTTATAGCTGCTTCAAGGGCAATGTGCCAAGGCATAGTGAGTCTGAGCATATAAGAAGGATCTCACAGGTAGTGCCCTTCTCGCTACCAGTCAAGTGATGTCTTGGTACTTGTTGGAAAGTTCTGGTGAAAGTTCTTCCAAATGAGTTTGACAGCCTGCTCAGGAAACAACTTAATAAGATCCACCCCTGCTGTTCCTGCAGGATCTCGAGGACACCATGTGCTGA
Source organism: Hemiscyllium ocellatum (assembly GCF_020745735.1). Lineage (NCBI taxonomy): Eukaryota > Metazoa > Chordata > Chondrichthyes > Orectolobiformes > Hemiscylliidae > Hemiscyllium > Hemiscyllium ocellatum. The sequence continues at coordinate 32,619,276 of NC_083418.1, read as the reverse complement.
CCACTTCCTGATGGACTTATGGTCAACAGTGTTTATCTTTACAAATTTCTCAAAAAAGGACAGGTGGTATAGAATGGTCTAACGTGTTGTAGCACTCCATGGCAACAAGGCCTTAACACCGGGGACAAGTAGAACTCCAGTATGTGTTGATACTTGGTTTTTGCACACTGAGGATTTACACACAGCCTAATACAGCTGCACACAAAGGTGGCATCAGGATGTAGGCAACATTGGGTACACTCTTCCCCTGCTTATCTATTAATCTACTTTAGGGTGTTGACAGACACCAGGGAACATTAATGTCCATGGTCTAATAATGTCTACAAACTCCCTCTCAGTTCAATCTGAGTGACAGTCTGGGAACTCTGTATCAGGGAGAGATACCCACGTGATCAGTCACCACTCACGCAAGACGCGCATGCGCACATGCCGCAGTGACCCATGGGAATTGTAGTCATTCACCGTTAGGCGGAACGACGAATATCATTTGCCGCTCATATTCGAATTCTGTCTTGTTTGCAAAATGTTAAAGTGTCCTGTTGGTCTGGAAGTGGAAGCGTAAAGGAGTTATCAAATAGGAGACTACACGACCCAGGATGCAGTGCTGCGGTGTTAGTGTGTGACGCATCTTCCGCATGGGTACGTGGCCTAAAAACAGCCAAGATGGTGAGTCTCCGGCCGCGCCAGCTCGGATCGGGCTCTTGATAATCACACGGACTCGGGGGTTGATGGAGGCGGAGGGGAGTGTGACCCCGCTCCGCGCTGGTCCCGGTCCCGGAGGCGGAGGGGAGCGTGACCCCGCTCCGCGCTGGTCCCGGTCCCGGAGGCGGAGGGGAGCGTGACCCCGCTCCGCGCTGGTCCCGGTCCCGGTCCCGAAGGCGGAGGGGAGCGTGACCCCGCTCCGCGCTGGTCCCGTCCCGTCCCGGAGGCGGAGGGGAGCGTGACCCCGCTCCGCGCTGGTCCCGTCCCGTCCCGGAGGCGGAGGGGAGCGTGACCCCGCTCCGCGCTGGTCCCGTCCCGGAGGCGGAGGGGAGCGTGACCCCGCTCCGCGCTGGTCCCGTCCCGTCCCGGAGGCGGAGGGGAGCGTGACCCCGCTCCGCGCTGGTCCCGTCCCGTCCCGGAGGCGGAGGGGAGCGTGACCCCGCTCCGCGCTGGTCCCGTCCCGTCCCGGAGGCGGAGGGGAGCGTGACCCCGCTCCGCGCTGGTCCCGTCCCGGAGGCGGAGGGGAGCGTGACCCCGCTCCGCGCTGGTCCCGTCCCGGAGGCGGAGGGGAGTGTGACCCCGCTCCGCGCTGGTCCCGTTTACGCTGATAGTGATATGCTAATTTCTGTGCATGGAATGAAGAATATAAAGATCACATGGATAAATAAACCGTGTAGTCGGCTAAAAATAACAACACCAGGTTATAGTCCAACAGGTTTAATTGGAAGTAGTATAACTTTCGAAGCGCCGTTCCTTCAGGTGGTTGCCATTCAGTAACTTGTACACCTGGAGTCGCAGGTCGTTGGTTTGGTCACTTTTACAATGTTTAGTTTTTACAAGAGAGGTCCAAAGTAGACATTGCAATCAGGCGGAGGAATGTGACATTTTAAACCAACTTACCATGGATGAGAAACGGACTTTAAATTCCAGAGGAATCCTCAGCTTAGATCTAATATATCCCAGGCTGGGAAATTGGAAACAATCCTGTGTCCTTTGCTTAGAAGGACATGACTAAGCAAATAAAGTCGATGTAAATTTGTTAACTAACGATTGTGTCTGACTAACCTGTTTGAATTTTTTGAGGTAACAGTGACGGTATGTGTTTGCTCATATGAATTTGAAGAGAGTTTCTGATCAAGCTGTATGTGGCAGATTGGCAGCAAAAGTAAAGGTCTATTAACTGTAGAGTAGATGTGTCCAAATTGGTTTGGAGGCTGCAGTTTTGTTTCTGTGACTGGATGGCTGATTCTAGTGAGGTTTTGCAAAGTTAGGTGGTAATTTCCTTCCTTTTAATTGTATATACCAGTGATTTTTGACTCCCAATGTAGGAGTCAGATCAGAAAACCTGTAGATTTTACAAATGTTTGTCATGTGATTGACAATGAAGAAAGCTATAGGAAGCTATCAGTGGACTGGTAGAATGGATGGAATGGTGGAAAGTGGAATTCAATCCAAAAAAGTGTAAGGTAAGGCATTTGAGGAAGGTTAACAAGGCAAGGAAATGCACAATACATGGTAGCATACTGAGAAGTAGGACCTTAGCAAACTTACTAAAACGTCACGAAGTTGGTTGGATAGGTCAATAAGATGGTCAAGAAGGCTTGTGGGGTACTTAAATTTTTAAAAATTCATTTGTTCTCTGTGGGCTGTGCTAGCTAAGCTAGCATTTGCCAATCCAAGTTGTACTCGAGAGATGAAGAACTGCCACTGTGAACAGCTGCAATCCTCAGCTAACTATGGCAGAGAATGTAAGAGCTAGGATGTTACAATAGAATACTTCAAATGTCTGGTTTGGTACTAGTTGGAGTACCACTTAAAGTACTGGCTGCTATCTTTTTCAGAAAAATGTCTTTTTACTAGAGAGGATGCAGAAGAGATTTGTGCAAATATCACCTGGACTTAAGAATTTTAATTGGGGCAGATTAAATATGCTTGAATTGTTTCCTTTAGAGCAGGCAGCTAGGAGGAAATGTGATTTAAATGTATAAAATTTATCTCTAGATAGTGGATAGGAAGCTGTGTCCCTGTAGGTTGAAGGATTCACAATCGGGATGTAGATTCAGGATAGGAGACAAAATATTTCCCACAATTCTTCATCTAGAGAATGGTGGAGATTTGGAACTCACTGCTTGGAAGGCTAGCGGAGACGAAAACACTTGCAAGCTTTTAAGATTTACTTGAGGTACTGTAATCAACAGGGATATCGATCAAGACCTTGAATATTGGAATAAACCGGTAGTTCATAGTGTCACCACCAAATAATTGCACTGAAAGGCCTCATTGTGTAGTGAATCTCTAACTCCTATTCATTGACTGTTATTGAATATGTACATGGATATCAGCTAAGGGTTGGGTTGCCATTTGTAGTGCTGCTTTCAATAGTCCAATTACCTTTTTTGATAATTATCTAGCCTGATACAAGGTCTGAATGTATCACTGCTGTGGTATATTAATTGCACATGCATTTTTGTTTTTAGGAGCTGGAGGCTATGACCAGATATACAAGCCCAGTCAACCCTGCTGTCTTCCCACATTTGACAGTAGTTCTTCTTGCAATTGGGATGTTCTTTACTGCATGGTTCTTTGTGTATCCTTTTCAGACGATGACTGGTTTAAACCAATCATAATGCCTGTGTGACTTAATGTACTAGCTTATTCACTTTTCACTCAGACTGAGGTTCAGATCTAGAGCAGTAAGCAGAAGATTCTCCCATGGTTGAAATGAGGTTATTCAACTGTTACCCTTTCCTTTACTTTCCTAGGTGACAGCCTTTGATAGCAATTGTCATGCTAACAGGATGAACAGCTCATGCCAGACTACTAGAGAGTGGGAGGTTGAGATTATGGTGCTTTTTTTGGAGTTTTGTAGGGAAAGTTCTTTGCTACATCAGCTAATTTTTCATCTGTCTGCTGAGCTTTGGCTCCATCCAAAAGCACACTGTTTACATGCTGACTACTCCCACTATGCCTAAATGTCAGCTCTGAACTCATTCACTGTTCTAAATTATCAGCCTACTTGTCCACCATCCATTACTCAGTGAGCAGAAATTCTCCCTCCAGTAAAATATTAGGAAGACCTAAGCAATGTCATCAGTCCCTGTTATAACTGTTCCCAAGTGTTACGACACGGGGTAAACCTTCCTGCTTAATTTACACCAACAACACAGAAAAGATTTATCCCATGCAGTAATCTGAAAATTTGAGGTGCCAAGAACTATTCAAAATAAAATTTAATAACTTTATTCTCTGTTATACTTTGAGATAATTAACTAACAACTATTTACAACTCCTTCCTCTAACCTCTCTTTTATCTTCCCTTCTGTAATACTAGTCCAATAACCCCCGCTCCCCATTAAGATTTACCAAAAATTAAAGTTTTCAAAATCAGCCATCTGTCGAATCTTCTATTTGGATCTTCCTATGTCATCTTTCCTGAGGATTATGCTTCACAGGTCACAAATCGATAAAAGTACCATTAAAGAGAGCTATTGTCTAGGCAGTCTGCAGGTGTCATTAGTTTGGTAGTTCTCCTCCCAACTGTTCAGTTTTCCCTTGTCTAATCTCTTCTTCAAGAATGAGGAAAGTGTGCCAAGCAGGCTAAGATAAAAGGTAGGGAGGAGGGACTTGGGGGAGGGGCGTTGGAAATGCGATAGGTGGAACGAGGTTAAGGTGAGGGTGATAGGCCGGAGTGGGGGTGGGGGCGGAGAGGTCAGGAAGAAGATTGCAGGTTAGGAAGGGGGTACTGAGTTCAAGGGTTCAGACTGAGACAAGGTGAGGGGAGGGGAAATGAGGAAACTGGAGAAATCTGAGTTCATCCCTTGTGGTTGGAGAGTTCCTAGGCGGAAGATGAGGCGCTCTTCCTCCAACCGTCGTGTTGCTATGGTCTGGCGATGGAGGAGTCCAAGGACCTGCATGCCCTTGGTGGAGTGGGAGGGGAAGTTGAAGTGTTGAGCCACGGGGTGGTTGGGTTGGTTGGTCCGGGTGTCCCAGAGGTGTTCTCTGAAACGTTCCGCAAGTAGGCGGCCTGTCTCCCCAATGTAGAGGAGGCCACATCAGGTGCAGTGGATGCAATAATGTGTGTGGAGGTGCAGGTGAATTTGTGGTGGATATGGAAGGATACCTTGGGGTCTGCCCTCAGACCCCACCCCTCCAACCGTAACAAGGACAGAACGCCCCTGTTGCTCACCTTCCACCCTACCAACCTTCGCATAAACCAAATCATCTGCTGACATTTCCGCCACCTCCAAAAAGACCCCACCACCAGGGATATATTTCCCTCCTCACCCCTTTCTGCCTTCTGCAAAGACTGTTCCCTCCGTCACTACCTGGTCAGGTCCACGCACCCTACAACCCACCTTCCCATCCTGGCACCTTCCCCTGCCACTGCAGGAACTGTAAAATCTGCGCCCACACCTCCTCCCTCACCTCTATCCAAGGCCTGAAAGGAGCCTTCCACATCCATCGACGTTTTACCTGCACATCCACTAATATCATTTATTGTATCTGTTGCTCCCAATGCGGTCTCCTCTACATTGGGGAGACTGGGCACCTCCTAGCAGAGCGCTTTAGGGAACATCTCTGGGACACCCACGCCAATCAACCCACACTGCCCCGTGGCCCAACATTTCAACTCCCCCTCCTACTCTGCAGAGGACATGGAGGTCCTGGGCCTCCTTCACCGCCGCTCCCTCACCACCAGACACCTGGAGGAAGAACGCCTCATCTTCCGCCTCAGAACACTTCAATCCCAGGGCATCAATGTGGACTTCAACAGTTTCCTCATTTCCCCTTTCCCCACCTCACCATAGTTCCAAACTTCCAGCTCAGCACTGTCTCCAGGACTTGTCCTACCTGCCTATCTCCTTTTCCACCTATCCACTCCACCCTCTCCTCCCTGACCTATCACCTTCATCCCCTCCCCCACTCACCTATTGTACTCTGTGCTACTTTCTCCCCACCCCTACCCTCCTCTAGCTTATCTCTTCACGCTTCAAGCTCTCTGCCTTTATTCATGATGAAGGGCTTTTGCCCGAAATGTCGATTTTTGCTTCAAACTTTCATTGAGTTCAACTCCCCCTCCCACTCCACCAAGGACATGCAGGTCCTTGGACTCCTCCATCGCCAGACCATAGCAACACGATGGCTGGAGAAAGACCGCCTCATCTTCTGCCTAGCAACCCTCCAACCACAAGGGATGAACTCAGATTTCTCCAGTTTCCTCATTTCCTCTCCCCCCACCTTGTCTGTCCCAACCCTCGAACTCAGCATCACCTTCCTAACCTGCAATCTTCTTCCTGACCTCTCCGCCCCCACCCCACTCCGGCCTATCACCCTCACCTTAACCTCCTTCCACCTATTGCATTTCCATCGCCCCTCCCCCAAGTCCCTCCTCCCTACCTTTTTATCTTAGTCTGTTTGGAACACTCTCCTCATTCCTAAAGAAGGGCTTGTGCCCGAAATGTAGATTCTCCTGCCCCTTGGATGCTGCCTGACCTGCTGCACTTTTCCAGCAACACATTTTCAGCTCTGATCTCCAGCATCTGCAGTCCTCTTATACCCCCAAGCATTGCATTATCAGTAGCTTTTAAGATTGAGAGTATACTAAATTCAAACTTGATTGGAATTTGGTATTTTCAGAGTATAATTTAAACTGATTGGCCTAATTTGAATCTGTTTTGTCGTTTCCAGGCAACTAGCTAATCTAGCTTTTGAACAAGTGTTACATTGTTACTTTATTCACAACACTTGGTGCTGTGTCAGGTACAGTATACCCATCTCTTCATAACACAAGCTACCAACTTCATCTTTCTCCCTGCCAACTGGTTGAGGCTGAACCAGTCTATTTACAACTTTGTCATGTTTGATGCTGAGATGAGCTATTGACCACATCTATACATCACCAAAGTTGCTTTTGTCCATACCTGAAACATCCTGCCCCATCTCAGCTCATCTGTAGCTGAAACCCTTGTGCAGATCCTTGTTACACTGAGCTTTTCAAATGCACTCCCCGTCAGTCTCCAAAATTCTACCTTCTGTAAATTTGGGATGGTTCAAATGTCTGTGTCCTTACTAATGTCAAATCCTGTTCACCCATCGTCCTGTGCTACATTGCTCTTGATAAAGCCACACTTTGATGGATGTGAAAACAAGAATTTTAAATATCAAGGGGGCCTTGCCCTAACTCTGGTTTAGCAATATAAATTCTTATCTGCATTTTTCTAATTCTGACCTTTTGAGCATCACAATTTTTAATTGTTTCATCATTTCAAGCAGTCTCATCAACTGCCTCAGCCCTAAACTGTGCCATTTTCTTCCGAAAATGTCAGCTGTTCTTTCCTTATATAAGGCATTCCTTAAACCTTCATCTGTGTCCAAGATTTTTTTTCACTCTTATGGGATGAGGATATCGCCGGCTAGGCCAGCATTGATCGCCCATGCCTAATTGCCCAGAGCAC